>NC_080685.1:74612674-75219410 GCF_030445035.2 Dasypus novemcinctus
AAAATATTAGTAAATTGAGTCCATTTTTATTTGAAAATAAAATTGGTTCAAATTTAGAAAATCTGACTTTGTAGGAGAAAACATTATCTCATTTGCGGGATAAAAGAATTTGGTTAAATACATCATCTATGTATTTTAAAAATTGGCAATAAAGAGGAGAAAGAACATTTTTACCTGGAAAAGTGTGCTTACAATATTACATTAAAAGAAAGTATCCAACATGGAGAAACATTGAAGCATTCTCTTTACAATCAAGACAAGCGCTGAGAACCTGTTATTATTAATTCTGGAGAAGTTTGCCAGAGAAATAAGAATGCTTCTTCCATAATAAATGGAATAAAATATTTGTAGATGTAAAGGTAGAAAAAAATATAATCACATTAGTATTTTAAATTTAGGGGTACTACTAGAAGATCAAAAGAATATGAGTAAAAGATATTATAATTAGTAATAAGCTTAGCAAAGTTATTAAATATATAATCGGTAAACAAAGTCAATTGCTTTTCTGTACATCAGAGGCAGTCATTTAGGCAATATTTTTTTTCAAAAGATACCTTTACACCTAAAAGAAATAACATACTAAAAATGAATCTAAGAGATGCATGACCTGTAAGACGAAAGTGTAAAACACGATTGAAATTCTGTTTTATTAAACAAAGAGACATGCTATGCTCATGAATAGGAGAACTTAGTATCATAAAATTTTCTGATCTTACCAAAATATTCCATATAGTCAATCCAATTTCAATGTGGCCGTGTGTATGTAAGTTGACAATTTATATTTAAATGTTATTTAAAAGTGAAAGGGCCAAGAATAAGAGCCAAGACAATTTTGAAGATGCACAAGTGGGGCACTTGTCTGAGCAGATGTCAAGGCTAATTATAAAGCTTTGCTTTATAACTTAACACTGTGAAGAAGTTTATTCAGAGATAAACAGAGCTCAGTAGAGCAGAATAGAGGGCCAAGATGATCAACTCATTTCTGGAAATTTGGAATGTCTTCACAGATAACTTGAGAAAAATTGACTATTCAATAAATGATGCCAATACAATTAACTTCATGTTTTCCATGGATTTTCATGTTTAATCCCTTCATCACTCTCTATATAAAAATTTATTCTAGCATTAAATATGAAGATTTAAAACATATTGCAGTAATTTTTTTCAACAAATGGCACTGTAAAGATAATAAGAAATTGAGAATATATATGTACACCATATATAGGCCTTTAATATATCATAAAACTTACATGATATAATAAACAGACAATTAAAAAGAAAAATCTCAAACTCATATAAAAAAGAAAAATATTAAAAATAGGCAAGACATATGAATAGCTATTTTACAGAGGAGCAATCTTAACTGTCAATAAATGTATGAAAAGATGCTAAAAGATTATTAAACAAATGTAAGTTGTAGCCAAAATTAAACAGCAATTTACAGCCCCCATAGTGACATAACTTGAAAAGGCTAACAATAACCCTACATACTACACACTGCTGGTGCTGGTGGGATGTAAATTTGAATAACTACTTTGATAAGCAGTTTAGCATACCTATAAAATGATTTCACTTCCAAATACAGTCTAGAGAAACTCCTGAACATATGCAAAAAGAGATGAATTAAAGAAAGCTCTTGTCAGCATTTTTCATATTAGTAAAAATTACAAAAAGGCTAGCAATATCCTACATACTCATCAGTTATAGAATGACTAAACACAATTATAATATTTTATACCATTGAGAATACTACGCAGCAGTGAAAATGAAATAACACAGTTCCATATATTTACTTGGACAAATCCTACACACTTAACATTGAGAAAAAAGGGAACTCAGAAAGTCAAGATGATTAAGCTACCATCAAAGTTCAGATGTTTACATTAAATAATAGGAAAAGTGGAAAATCAAATTAAAACAGAGAGAGATATAGAGAATTAATAGCAAGGAAAGAAAGGAGCTACATACTCAGGATTTAAATATAAAGTTAAAGGAAAGAGAAGAAAAGGATATTTCCAATTTCTGATCAGTTTAGTTAATTAAAGATATGGAAAAGGCAGAATTTTGGCTATAGTAGTCTTTGAGCAATTCTGCTCAAACTGAACCTGGCAAAACTGATTGCAGGTAGATGAGAAATTTTGTGGATCCATATAAACTGCTGACTATTTAAGAAAACTCATTAATAAATTATCATTGTTTGTACCTTTCATTACTACATTTTCTCCTCTTGAGGCATATTTTTTTAAAAGTATTAGCTGAAAAATGATATTTCAGCTGGAGCATAATTTTAAAATCATCTGTAGGGTGATTAAAATACTAAAAAGCATTGCTAGAGATGAAATACCCAAATTTTGCCAGCTGAGCATTAGTACACTGCCAGGATGATATGGGGAAAGTGGAAGGCTAAAGGATCAGCTTTTTAGAGCTGATTGATTATATCTCAGTCTATTTTAAATTGAAGTTTATAATATTTAGAAGAAAACATACAGAATGATGTCAAACTCAGCTCAGGCCATTGCATTAATAAAAAGAAATTGATAGCACTCATTTAGAGCACACTTTAACAAGTAGCTAGATGAGTTCATTATAATGCCCCATAGATTTGATAGTATCAATATAGATTGAATTGAGCTAACCCAAAGTGGAATTTCTTTTTAAATGCTTTGTGATAGAAACAAGTTGCAGAAAATGTGTACCTTGTTAAGCCAATATCCAATGTATGCTACCAGCAGACAATCTTTGCTATCATAAATATAGTGCATGCTTAGAAGAAATTTCTTTTCTTCTGGGATTAGAAGGTACAAAGAGAAATGCCAGCTAGGACAGTAATTCATTGTTTACATTTTACTTCTCTCCCATCTATCAAATAATCTAGATTCTGAACATGTTAAAGAGCATTTTCAATAACTTTATATTTATCATCAATCAATTCCATATTAATATTTACAGGAAGTTTTAAGAAACTGACTTCATGCTTTAACTGGAAAAGATCTATTTTTAGATTTCACAGAAAAACCACCAAGCATAAAACACAAGTTATTATTAGTTCTGTTTGCAAAAATTATCTCTTTTTGTATTTTTAAAATTTTATTATTATCTTTTTTTAAGATACATGGCTCACACATAATGTTACATTAAAAATATGAAGTTCCCATATATCCCACTCCCCACACCCTCCACTCCTCCCACATCTACGACTTCTTTCATTAGTGGGGTACACCCAGCGCATTTGATGAGTACATTTTGACATTGCTACACAGCGTGGATTACAGTTTATGTTGTAGTTTATACTTTCTCCCAGTCATTCAGTGGGTTATGGCAGGATATATAGTCTCCTGCATCTGTCCCTGCAATATCATTGAGGACAACTCCAAGTCCCAAAAATGCCCCAATATCACACCTCTTTTTCCCTCTCCCTTCCTTCAGCAACCCCTGTGACCACTGTCTTCACATCAATGATATAATTTCTTCAATTGCTAGAGTCACAATATTTCTATAGTAGATATCAGTAAGTCTACTCTAGTGCATATTTTATTCCTCCATCCTGAAGACCCTGGGTTGGTGATATCCACTCTACCTCCAAATCAAGAGGGGGCCTTAGATCAAACATGACTGATGGATGGAATTCTCCTTCTTGCAGCTGTAGACTCTCTCAGTTTCCTGGTGTGGTGGTTGACCATCCTCACCTCCCTGTTAGGTGACCTGCCTAAGTCCAATGAACAGGAGAGTAGGTGTTGCAACTCTGCTGAAGCTCAGGGCCCAGCTGGCACATGGCCAGTCCAGAGATTCAGGTCTCCTGAGCACACACCAGCCCCAGGTCCAACCACAGGTTCAGTAAAAGTGACAGAGGAGGCATGCAAAGAAAGATCATATCTCTATCACACTCAGAGGACAAATTCCAAAGTAGGGCCTACTGGCAAGGCACTGAACTCCAGAGCCATCTGCCATGACCATAGTGCCTGCGTGTCTCTGTAGCCCTCAGGAGCACCACTTCCTGGTGTTGTATCTACTTTGACTGTCTGAGATCCTATGGAAATATGCATAAGCATGACCCCTTGGATGACCTCCCTACTCATTTTGAAGTCTTTTAACCATATAAACTCATTGTCTTTACCCTTTCTCCCTTTTATTCAAGGTCTTTTTCTAGTTGCATCACCAGTCGGTGCTTTTTAGTAATCCCTCAGACCAGGGGACTCATCCCCAGGAGTCATGTCCCATGCTGGGGGGAAGGTAATGCATTTACATGCTGAGTTTGGCTTAGAGAGTGCCACATTTGAGCAACATGGAGGCTCTCAGGAGGTAATTCTTAGGCACCCTGCAGCTCTAGGCGTGGTCGAAATTTCAAGCACATAGGCTCATAAGCATAGTCATCAGTATCAAGGGCCCATCATTGGACATTCCTTCTTCACTGGTCTTTGCCCTTGCACTTGGGAGATTGTTGCTGCTCCAATGGGGACTGTGACAGAGTTTCCCAGAATGGGAACTCAGCACCCACTCAGTTGACATGTGAAATTCTAACCCCTATATCAATACCCAACAAACATGAACATATCTATATATCCTATATGCATACCCTGGAGAACTACATTTCACCTATGCATACACCATCAGTGACACCCCACATCAATGCTCTTCTCCGGCCTAGATTGAACTCTTCTGTGATCCAAAACTTGTTAAAAAATGAGGCCTAATTTACTGCCAAATTCAATTAATAGGAAAATTAAATGGTAATGATAGATTTAAAGATTAGAAATAGAACATATTATAATTTAGAAAAACTAAAATCAAGTAAAAAATAAATTGAGCTATTAAAAAAATGAAAAAATGTCATAAGAAAAATACTTTTTGACTGTACTAAGTATTGCCCTGTATGTACAGTGGCAAGGCAATCTCTTCGATTTCATCTTCAGTGTCTACATTCTTATTTTTTTATTTTCTATTATGTCTTCAAAAATGTTTTAGGTCACAATAAAGTCACTTAGAATATAGGGAATTTCCATATATTCAATATCAAACTCTTTTTCCCCTTCCCCAGCAATGATCGTTTTACATATGGATGTTACATTTGCTGCAACTGATGTACAAATATTGAAACATAGCTACCAACCATGGATCCATTATGGTTTACATTTAGATTGTACACTTTTATAAATTTTTGTTTACCTTATGGTTTACATTATGGTTTACTTTTAGGCTATACACATTAATAAATTTTTGGTGATATTTAACATGGCCTGTACTGTATCCATCATTGCAGGATCACACAGAACACTTCCATTGCCCCCCCAGTTCTCCCCTCCTCTAACTATTCTATTCCTCTCTTTCCATCCCCTCAGAGCCCACAGTAACCACCAGGCTTCACTGCTTAAAGGATGAGATTCATGGATACTTGCAACAATGCTGAGGGCTTGACACACTACTCTGTCTTCCCCCATTGGGTGCCACCCATGCTCTCAAGATACACCCTCCCCTCTGTTTGAGAACATCAGGCCTCCCAGGATGGAGGCATAATACCCTCCAACTAATTGTATGGGTCTCCACCCACTGATATAACACAATATGACAAGATGAGCGCTCACACACTCCCTAGAAGCCTGCCCCAGGTGCACCCTGTGCTAGATGCCACCTATCAAATACCTTAAACCAGTAGCAGTTCCTTATTATATTTTCGAAAGAGTTTTCTCAACATTATAGTTTCAACCACATAAAGAATCTTAGAAATATTTTTCAACATAGACTAAAAGTTTTCTAGCCTTTTTGAATAAACACATAGGAATGTAGATAGTCAAATATCTACTGATAATAATTTATTAGCATAGTAACTTAAAACTATTTTAGAAAATATAATATACAAAATGTCTTTATTTAGAAATGTAGTGTTTCCTTTACCTTCTTAATGTGTGCTAATTTAAATTAGGCTCTTGGCTTGCAGTATTGGCATCATCACAGAGCCAGTCATCGAAGATGCCAATTTTTGCATCATTTTTCCCAGGTTTTCCAAGGACAAACTCCTGACTTTCATCTGCATTTTTCTAAAATGTCGTATTGTGTTTCTTCATAATGCTTTCATAAGAAAGTGTATCCTTAGCAACACATTTCAACTTGAGTAATAAGTAATGGCATTTTTTTCCTAGTACTTATTATGGTTTCTGTTTGGTATAAAGAAATCAATTATGCTTTTCTTTAAAGGGTGAAAATTTAAATGCTTGTTTACAATAAAATACAGGCACATCATTGTAAAGGAAAGGCAATTTGAAAAGTAAAGTAGTTATTCCCAGAAATAATGCAGAGGAGCCGTCCTCACTGGGTTCCTTTGCTTCTGCACAGCAGAATAGACAAACACACAGGCCTAGGCTAGGAAGGATGAGTGGCTTTCTCAAATCAGCCTCCCTAAAGGATTTATCTTACAGCTTTTATACTGGTTGAAACAACCAGTTTCTAAGAAGGGTCTGGAAAAATTAGTTTTTGTTTTCTCAGTTAATGTTAAAATATACATGGTATCTAGGCTCCGGTAATCTTGGGGTAATAAGGATAGGGAGTGGTAGTGATGTGAAGGCACAGATAATGAGGGATGCAAGAAAGATAATGAGGGAGGAAGTGCATAGTTACACATTTTTGTTGGAACTAAATATGATTAATGTTAAGTCTGTGTCTCTGGTGCCTCCTGATATGAGCAAGAGTTACATTGAATTTTTCTAACAGTTTCAGGTACAGTACAATGCCTTAATACTTAAACCATACTGGGTTTTTCTAGTACTACAATAACTACTAAATTTGTGTTTAATATCTTTGTCTAATTTGATAATATTTCTCTGAGGTAAGTCTTACAATCAGTGGTGTGCTGGTAAATGTTTCAAAATTCGCACTCTGGCATGAATGGGTTACACAAACCCTAAATTGAACTATTGGACAAGTTCCATGGTTTAAATATTGTTAATGTTTAAAATATTTAAGTCAAATGACTTGCAGAGTTCCTGAAATGTTAACAATCTGGTCTCCTGAGCCAAGATGAGACAGCTCCAACATACTGTTGACATACCACAGGCATCTTTCAGTCTATAGATTCAGTTTTATTCCTACTTTCCACTGCCAGGTGTTTATCTTTACTCTCTGTCTCTTTATGTCTCCATTTCCATTGGCTCCTTCCCTTCAGCATGAGTTCCTTTACTTCTACTCTCTCACTCCTTCCCAGACACATTTTAAAGAAAATTGTTTTCATAATATTGCTGAGTCTCAATATTATGATAATTCTCAATTTTGTGAAAATTTTGTTCTAATAATGCTGTATAGGGGGTCTCTGCAAGGTCATCAATTAATATTCCAATTGTTAAATTGGACACTGACATTTCCAAAAATGAATATGAATTGATATCAGAGCTACAACTTCCTTATTCTTCAAGTGTTTCTCTAGGATCTTACTCTTGGTTTCCAAATCATGGTGGCTAGTGGGGAAGAGTCTATGCTAGCAATCAGAATATCAAGTTTCTTCCCTCATGCACTGCACTAACTTTAACTCTGAATTAAATACTTAACTGAAGTTAAAAATGTCTATAGACTTCCCAAATGAAAGTAAATTACTACAGTATGTCCAAAAAATTCATTTAAAAACACAACTAATCAATACTGTTTTATGAAATTGTCATCAAAATTTAGATGTATCAATTTTGGAAACCAAAGGCATATACTTTTGTCACAAAATATATATTCAGATAAATCATATATTTTACCCTTTTATCAAAGTCTGAACAATTTGACTACTTACTTCAGGGGATAACTTTCTTTTTGTACTTTGGGAGCCTGGTTAATGATATGTCACTCTAAAACTCATTCATATTCTCTTAACGAAGGAGTCAAACTCACCTGAAAGTAATACCTGAAAAATAAATAATAAAAGCATGGCGTTAATTCCATTTATTAAGTCAATATTGATAGTGTATCTGCTAGTTGGTGGGGATACAGTGGTGAACTTCTTTGCATCCCTGCATTCAATAAGATAACCAGTCCAGATTTTTTTAATGTGGTGTTAAGTGAGCCCATGGGATTATACAAGTGAATTGTATAAGGATTTATGTTATTAAAAGCAGTTATTAAATCAGTACTATTTTCTGTTTTTAAGGTAATTATTTAAGTATCTTACCCTTTAAATAGACCAATTTGAGAACCTTTAAAGTCAGAACAAATGAGCATGATTCAAGTTTGGTAGAGATCAAATGTGGTATGTACTGTCCCAGTCTGTTCATCCTTTAGCTCATGGGTCCACAAATAGTTCATTGGCCAAATATGCTTCCCCACCAATTTGTAAACAAAGTTTTATTGTAACATAGCCATATTCATTGATTTATATATTGTCTATGGCAGTGTTCCTACTACAAAGGAATAGTTACATTCTTGCAACAGAGACTGTATGGCCCACAAATTTAAAAAAGTATTAAAATTAAAATATTTACTCTGTTCCTTTACTGAAAGTGTTGTTCCTCACTTTTAGTAAATACTGCTAATTAAACTAACAGTAATAGAAAAATTCCAACTGTACATTGAATTTAGGCAACATTTAAGCATTAAATGCTTACTTTAGAAACAAGGAATGGTCTCATTCTAATAACTCAAGTTCCCACCTTAGGAAACCAGAAAAGAAAGATCCAAATAAACCCAAAGAAAACAGAAGGAAGAACATAATAAAGAACAGAAATCAATGTAAATGAAAGTAGAAAAGCAATAGAGAAAATCAATGAAATGAACTATTTCTTCTAAAGATATAAGTAAAATTGATAAAAAAGACAGACAAAAATAAAATGAGGGGAGACAGAAATCACCAATATTAAGAATGAAATAAGGGACATCATTCCAGATCTTACAGCTATTAAAAAGTTAAAAGAATACTACAAACAACTTTACACTCATAAATTCAACATCTAAGAAGAAATGGACTAATTCCTTAAAAACTAAAAACTATCAAAACTCAAGAAAGAAAACTAGGCAATCTAAATAACCCTAAAATCATTAAAGACATTGATTTTTTAATTAAAAGGATATCTCCAGGGCAAGATGGTTTCACTGGAGAATGTTACTAAACATTTAAAGAAAAAAATAGAATAGAAAAGAGCACTTCCAAACTCATTTTAGAGGCCATTATTACCCTGACACCAAAATCAGAATAAAAGAGTACTACCAAACAATTTCTTTCATAAATTTGAACATAATAGTCCTAAACAGAATACTAGCTTACTGAATACAGTAATATTTAAAAGAATTACATACCATGGCTAAATGGAATTTATTCCAAGTGTGGGAAGACTGCGTTAGCATTTGAAAATCAAAGAGATCCACCATATGCCTATGGTGCATATCTGCATGCTGAAGAAGAAAAGCATTTAACAAAATCCAACACCAACACAGGATAAAGCTCTTAAGTTAAGAATAGAGTTAATAAAAAGCTTCTGCAAAATACCAAGAGCTAATATCATACTCATTGTTGAATGACTGAATGCTTTCCCTCCAAAATTTGGAACAAGGTAAGGATGTGCAAGCTCATCATTCTTATTTACCCTAGTAATGGCAGGTCTAGCTACTACAGTGCAGCAAGCAAAAGACGTAAAAAGCATACAGATTGCAAAGGAAGAAATAAAAGCACCTCTGTTTGCACATGACCAGAATTGGCTATATGGAAAATCCTAAGAAATTGACAAGCAAATAAAAAAAATTTCTAGAACAAATAAATTAATTCAGCAAGATCACTGGATATAAAATGAGTGCATAAAAAGTCATAATTTTATATACTAATAAGGAACGAGGAAAATAAAAATTTTGAAATTTAGAGATACATATTATATCCCTAAAATACAAATAAAATAATATGATTACTGATATTTGTTTCTAAACAATCTGAGGAAAATATGAAGTAAGGATTTACATATATATATATATTTGTATGTATGTGTGGGTATGAAGCAAGAATAATAACAAGTAGTGGTGGATAATGGTTGAAGCTGGGGGTAGATAGTTAAGTGGTTTTATTCTAACCTCTCTTGCACAGTGCTTCTCAAAGCATGGTCCTCATGCTAGCAGCAACAACACCACCAGCATGCCTGGGAACTTAGAAAAGCAAACACTCTGCCCCACCCCATACCTTAAGAATCACGGACTGCATTGGAACCCAGCAATCTGTGTTTTAACAATCTCTCCGGGTGATTCTTTCGTAAGATAATATTTCAAAATCACTGCTTTAATATTATATGTGTTTGTATATCTACAGTACAGTAAAAAATTTAATGAAAAATCTTGTCCTTATGTTTTACTGGTAAACTAGGACAAAGTCAAGTCACATAATCCCAATCATATAAACAATTCCAGAGCATAGAAGCAGAGGAAATGTTCAGAGGACCTGTTCTCCAACTCAGTCTATGAGACTAGAAAATCTTAATCCTGGGAGCAGACAAAGAAGGACTAGCAAAGGGAAAGACCAAGCCAATCTCACTAATGAAGAAAAGACATACTAATCCTACCAAAATTTAAACAAACTGAATCCAGCAGCATGCACAAAAAGATAATATATTATAACTAATTTGTACTTATTATTGGACAGCATAGTTGGTTTAACATTACAAAAAAAGTGGAAGGTTCCATGGGAGAGGTTTGTGTGTTCTTAATATATTCTTGATTTTGCTCTAAATGCCATTCACATGGGTATGCTTATTTTTGAAAATGTCTTAAGATATGTATTTATGATTGCTGTACTTTTCTGAATGCAAGGCAAGCTTCAGAAGTTTTAAAATAAATCTTTAAAATATTACATTTATTCTTGGCCTTCTTAGGAATTAAAATTCATGGTTGATTAAAAAAATAAGAAACACAAGAAACTCTATTGTTGAAATACAATTCATTAATGTGGAAAATAAAATGATAATTCTGCAAATTCTACTCCAGATAACCTTGAAATATTTTCATCTATTGAAATCTGATTTTTTAAAAAAGCTTCAAGGTTTTTTTAGTACCATAATAAGATAATATTTAAAAGCATAAAAATCATGATGATTAAAACAAATTTGGCCTTTTAAATACTTTAACTATCATCCCAAGCTGGAGCTTTTCACTTCTTATTTAGAATACAAAATATTAACATGAGTTAGTTGGTTTTTAAATGGAAATATAAAAATTATAAATATTAGTTCATGAAACAATCTTTGATGTCATAAGACATAATGTTTTTCTTCCTTTCAATATACTTTATGTTCCCAAACAAAGCATGATAAAAAGTCAATTAAAATGGATTTGTCAACAAACTATAATTTTCTTATGTATACATTTAATTATCACACATCATTGTTATTAAATGGAGAACGTTGAAGTTTGTCTTTGTATTATTAAAAATTTTTAAGTTTCATAAAATTTTATTAACTATATATAATTTAATAAAATACTAACCTAAAATAAAAATATTTTATCTTCAAAATAATATGTATCACAGATTAATTATTTTAATATATTTAGTAGACTGACTGATTGCAAATTGCAATGGAAGAGGTTAGAAAGCCAAAAAAGTTTTAGAAAATTCTGGTTCTAGTCTATAGGTACATCTTAATGTCTCAGAATTATGAAAATACGATATTTATCAGAATTCTAATATGTTTACAATTGCTTATATTTTACATAAATAGCACTTGTATATTTTTTGAGCAATTCTTTGATCACACTCATCATTAGGAATATTTAAAGGAAGAGGTAAATAAATAATCTAGAGAGATGCTCAGGACACATATTTTAGGTTTCAGATTAATTTCATCAGCATCATACACTTTTGATTTTACTTTGATAAAATGTTAGTGTGATGAAACAATTTTGAGACTGTAATGATCAAAGTAAATATAATAATAGCTAGGAATAAAATAGGATAACATACCCACTAGGAAATTAATTCATTTTGTTTCCTTATCTAGACAAATATAGCAATTTTTAAAAAGACCTTAAACTTACTGTTCATATTGGCTTTGTGAAGGAAATAAATACATTATCCCAAACTGCTCATTTTCAAACCCTGACTTTTCATGCAGGCACCAATTTGCACATCTGCTGCTTTCCTTCTTACATGTCTCATCCCATCTTCACTGGATGAACTCTTAACAGGAGTGACAACCCCACAAAACAAAATGATAGATATTCTTTAATTTGTAATAAAAATAATCATTCATTTAATTATAAACTTCAACTTGTGTATATGTGAAGAGTATTTGTTTTTCTTGTCCACACTGAATTCTTGTTTATACTCCTACAAAACATATATATTATATAAATGTGACATATATATGTGTATATATATATATACACATACACATATATTACATACACTCATACATATCTGCATACTTCCACACAGTGTACATATTTCAATATAGGTTTATATTAACCTTCACTAATGAAATTGTCAGTCTTGTCTTCTTATTTTAATCCTGAAAGATATTTATATGAGGGAGGTAATTTGTCTAAAAGTTGGACAATGCATATGTACTGTCAAATGTGCTTACCAACATGTGTGAATATTTACATTTCATGTCAAAATAAAATAAACTTTAAATGTTCTTTATATAAAATAAAAAAGAAGACATGAAAATATTCCAGACTTCACACTCTATACTCCTGAAACTGACACTGGTCATCAAAATGTCATCAACAAAGTTAGCTTCTTTGAATATTGTTATATCTATGAAAGGATAAAGATAACTTGGCAAGAGTGACTGGCTTTGGCAATGGGACTGAAAAAAATATTTGCTTTCCATCCTTGATACTTTGTGAGTATTTTAATATTCACATGTTTCTTATTTCAAAACCTAAAATTTTAAAAAGTATTTAATAATAGAACTTTTTTTCTCTGCTTTACATGTAATCACAAAATCAGGTAGTTTCCATTAGAATAAGAGGGATTATTTAAATAATTCTTAAGTAAATTTTCCTAATTTGTGAAATTTTGTATGTGTTAAATAAATAGAAATTATAACCTCTTTTAGGGAAATTTTTGAAAATTGAAGTATTTTGTAGTGTGTTGCAGTGTTCTTTGAAGTAGATGATTACACATTTCTAATGTTCCTACTCCCACTTCTTCGGGCTAAAAATGTGAGATTGAAAAAAATATTTTAAAAGGACAATCTTGTTCTTCATTGACTAAAAATGAGCAGTATAAATGAGAGTGTTCTCTCATGAGCTATAATAAATGTGCAATACTAATACATAGTGCTAATAATAGGTAGTATAAGGAAAAATATATCAAGAGTATGCTATGGACCATAGTTAGTGGTATATGATCATGATCTTTCATAATCTGTAACAAGAGTTCCACAAAAATGTAAGGTGTTGGTGAAGGGGTGGTATATTGGAATTCTGCACATTATGCAGAATTGTTTTGTGAACTCACAGTTTTTCTAATAAAAATATATTAAGAAACAAACAAAAAAATGAACAGATTTCTAGTGTGACCCTTAAACACTTCTAATAATATTATAATCATATTATTATCTAAGCCTGGACTATCAGTCACTGTTCCAAGCTGCTGATGATCAAGAAAGTACTTATGCCACTCCAGCATGTTGTCTCAGGCAACACGAATTGTGACTTTAATTGTGACTATACCAACAAAGCAACTTCCAGCTAATCTTATGGTTGTTTCTAGAGCCAAATCCTTAGATCTGCAGTTAATTTACAGGAATATTTCTTTAACTTTATTTCATAGTTTTGAAGTATGCTGATTTATTTATTCAATCATTTATTCATTTGTTAAGGAAGTATTCATTTACTACCAACTGTGTCCCAGACATGTAGTCAAATGAAGCTGGCTTTTTGCCATTATAAAACTTGAAACCAAGCCACACAAAAAGACAGTGAACAAGTAAACATCACAAAATGTGAATGGCTATGAGAGAAGAAACCATCACAGAATACACAGCTACACAATAACAGGGAAGACCTAATTATGTGTGGTGAGGAACAGTCTCATCAAGAAATGATATTTATGCTGACTAATGGATGAGAAACCAGCCGTGAGAAGAAGTAGGGGTAAAACGTTCCAGGTAGAGGAAAGACCAAGTGCAAAGGCCTGAAGTTGATCAATAGCTTGGCGTATTTCAGAACCTTGAAAATGTTGGTGTCAGTGAGCAAGGGGATGATGTATGTTAAGAAATGAAATTGAAGAAGTTATCAGGTCCTGTCTATGAAGGGCTGACCTGGTTAGGAGTTTAGCCTGGATTTGAAGAATAGCTAAAAGACATATAATAATAGCTTTCAGCAACACAATGTAACTTACATATTTTTGTAAAGTCAGTCTAGCTCTTGTGTAGAAATAAAAGTGGGCAGTGATGACATAGGGAAATGAGAAGGTCACTGTGGAGATAGTGGCTTGAACTAAGGTAGTAGCACGGAAAATGGAGAGGTATAGGCAAGTTTGAAATACAGTTTTGAGGTTGATCTATAAAATCTATGGCATAAAGAAGAATGAATTAATCAAGTACTACTCTAAGCTTGAAAAGCTTCTTATAAACCTGTTTAAATAATCTCATCCTAGATCACCATTTACTTTACACATCCTTATTGAAATTACTTTCTCTACATCTACTAACAGTGCCCTCATTGCCACACAGAAAATTACTGCTTTTTTGTCTTAACTCTATTAGAAATATTTTTCTACTGCACTTTTCACTCTGAAGCTTTTGATTTTTAAGTTCCTCTACTCTTGACTTTTGGAAAAATTTATTTTCCTTTTATGAAACTTCCCCTTCTTTACTTGGCTGTGCATCATCCAATTCTATGGCCTGTGCCACTGTGTCTGAAAGGTGATCAAATTGTCTTAAAATCCATGTTCATGTGGCTGATCCCACCACAAGAATCTGAGATCCTAGATGCCTTCTTCTCAGAATTCAAGTGGTCCCCCAACCAGACTGGCTAGAGTCAAATTCCTGTCAGTCAATTTATACCTGGGTGATATCAGGAAAAGTCTCTACATCTCGTTTTCCTCATATATAAAACAGAGATAATGAAGATATCCACTTTGAATTATTCTGCTTTAAAATAAAACATTTTAAAATAATATTAATTTTCGAAATCAAGTTAGAATCAACACTTAGTAAATATACTTTTTCATAATCACCATCATAATTATAGTTGCCATCAAAATCATCATTATATTTATAATATGACCAAAAGCAAGCTCCTGCTAGTATTATAGGTGTTAAATAAATTAGTTCAAAAGAGTAAGTGAATAAATGAATGAATATCACTGGAGGATAAGACCTGTGTTCAAAGCTCAAATTTAAACATAGATACTCAGGCATTCTTATGGATTATATGAAGTAATTAATACATAAAATATTTACTAATATATGGTTGCTAGATGTATAGTTAGATGTATAGTTAGATGCCTGGAACATAATTGGTATTTAAAAATGTTGACTAATTATGAATCAATAAGTGAATGTATTAATGTTTTTGAGGCAACAACATAATAATGTTGATAGGAAAACCAATTACCTAACTTAGTGTAAGAATTCACAATAGAGTCCTATGGGATTGTACTTACCCTCAATTTTCCTTAACAGTCAACCCTGAATCTTACAGAAAATGATCTTTAAATATAAAAAACAACATTGATTTATGTAATCTTAAAATATGCATATTAATGTAACTTCAAATTCTTTTTATACTTTCACTTAAATTTAAGAATTTTAAAAACTTACAGATTTAGCTTCCAGAAGAATTATTTAGTGTTTCAAGTTGTTAAAAATAATCTATTCAACCAGGTGGCTGCCTTCTATTCTATTATTTTCCATTTGACATCATGTTAAATGGTAATTTTTCAGTGTTCACTATAAAACTCAGGTATGGATAAAGTTATAATAACACTCTAATGATTATAGCCATTTTCATTTTTCACCTATATGTTATATATATGCATATGTATATATAATCAAGGCATAATTAAATAGAACATTTATATACATATATACATGTAAATAATTCTTCTTTATAGCACCCCTACCCAGAAAATATTCATATATTGATCATTATACATTACTAAATAAAATGTTAGTAGAAGAAATGATAAGTAGCCAGTGGTCCATATCTTGATACTGATTTAATGCTTGGCTAAGTGAAGCAACATTGCCAATTTCTCATGTACTTCCATCTAATAAAAAATACAATTTTGTTATCTCGGGTAGGTTTTTCTAATGTTTACAAAATACTATTATCTATAGCTACTATAATTATTTAGTATTCAATAAAAATTCTTAGGTACTAATTTTAATACAGCCTAATGAAGATGAATGCTGGCTTGAGAAACAATTTTTCAAATGCACTGTTTCTCTGGTTAAAGGCAGCACTATGTTGCTGGAGTTCCCTCTGATGGCATTTAAATTAATCACTGACTTCAAAAATGAGAGTCATTTTGTGTCTTATATTTTAGATATCAGTTATAGAATACTTTCCAAAATGTTGGGTATTAGTTTAAATGCAGGTGTGTACCTGGTTATCACAGGAGGAAAGAGATCCACATTAGTTTTAAACAAGTAAATTCGTCTCAGGCTAATTTTTGTTGAGGCTTTGGTTAATAAGTGGCATCTTCAAACATATAACAAAACTTAACGTGAATATATTATAATCATAAATGGCAAAGGAAAGCTAGGGAGAGATTTTAAAAAGACTTGCCTATTTATCAAAGAAAAATTAATCTTCGGAGGAAGTTATTAACATCAATCTTTTTTAGCCTAACTCACCTGAGAATTAGATGTTAGCAACACACATTCATTATCTAACGTTTTAGTTTTTCATCTCCAGACTAAAAATGAAGCAACAACACAAAACCAATTAAAATATAACTCTTGTTTAACAATTTCCTCTGTTAATTACCGTTACAAAGATTTACTCTCTCAATCTGACAAGCTTGGTAGATAATTAATCTTAAAGAAAGAGGAGACATACACAAGCCTAGCAAGGGTTTTTTTTTTTTTCTCAAAAAGAGCATCAATCATAAGTGAGAGCATTAGCCTCAAGACTAACATTTTTCTTAGGTCCTATTAAGAAACTAGAGGGCATGGGCTTATTGTGATTAAATATTAATTTTGTCGTATTTTACAGACTTTAACACAAATCACTGTTACAGACATAATTACCTCATGAGTATTAATATTTCAAAAAATAAAATTTAGAGAAAGGAAAAAAGTGTAAGTATTGCCTTCTTAGTGTAGAAGGCAGCAAGTCAGTCTCATAAACTGAAGGAAAAGGGTATAAAAAGCTATTTAAATATATATTTATTGTTATAATTATAGTTTTATCTTATCCATTAAGATATACTTTATTTTTATTATAGTATTTGAGCATGCATGAATAATTCCTTGATGCAGAAGAATCCATAGGAAAGACATAACATTTTAGCTTGTAAAAATTAAACATTAGCTATTATTAGTGTTCTGCTGACTGCTATAACAAACAAATCCCAATTATAAAATCATTCAAACACAGTAAAGTTCATATTTCCAGTCATATAGAGTGAGTGGTCTTTTTTGTGTAGGTTTCTCTCCCCCAACTAGTATTTCAGGAACTAAAACCCTTCAATCTTATGATGTGATCATTTAAGTAGGTAGCATGCACTTATTTTCATATCGAAAGAGAAGTTGTACCTAGAAAATTTAACCTGTTAAGTAATTGGAACACAGAGCTTTTGGCCAACTTCCAAATAAGACCTTTGACTCCTCTAAGAATTATGAAAGATAGAAAATTAAATATTTATCTGGGTGAGCAGGGTAAGGGCTTGGAATTAGAATGTACAAAGTTCTAGACCTCTTCAAGATTAGCCTTCATGTAAGTCCAGGAAACAAAAATATTTCAGAATGAAGTGGTATGGGAAGGGTAGACTATTATTCTACCTCTCTCTTTAATCAAATTTTCTCAGCTTCCTAATTTTTTATGTTCTCTTTTTAAAAGGCATTCATCGAAAAAATGTTTTTAAAATATCTTGTGGTGTATAAGAAATTATGCTAGGTGCTACGGATAAAGTGTGAAAATGACACATTTCCTTTCCTCTGAAATATCATAGTCCAGTGGAGAAAACACACATTTAAAGAAAAAAGTACATGGAAATGCTAATGTATTATAACAGAGGAAGACTTACAATATTATAGGAACAACAACAAAAAGGTAAGGGATGGGGTGTAACAAAATCTGCTCTGGTGAAAAGAAGTCATTGCTGAAGAGCTGAGCTGTCTTAAAATATAATTTACTTTTCTTATGCCTCTAATGTATTTTTAATAAATCAATTTTTTGATACATATTAATAAAGTATAAATCCATTTGAAGTATATAATCAATGGTATTCAGTGTAATAACCTATTTGTGCATTCATCACGTCAATCATTCTTAGAACAATTTCATTATTCCAATAATAAACAAACAAACAAACAAAACACACCTCTCAATCTCTCTAGGCTTCCCTTGCCATACATAGTTGCTCTTCTATTTCCCACTCTCTAGCATATTTATATTTTATAGAAACAGTCTTTATATATGCAATATCAACCATATTTTTGTTTTACGTGAGGTCTCACTTTCTTATACAGACCCATGGTTCAATTTTTAGCTTTCCTTCTAGTGATGTACATGAACTTAGACTTTCCTTTTCAACCACTGTCATACCCATACAATAGCTCTGCTAGTAACAAAGACCATGATACGCTTTCACTAGTTCTGTTCACTTCCATAGATTTCAAACAAGCTTTTAACTAATTTTGCACAGATTAACCCTCAGCTTTCCATTCTCTACCCTCCTTCTATTTCCTGGTGGCCTATATTCTAATTCTTAAATCCATGAGTTTGCACAATATATTTAGTTAATAATAGCACAATCATACAGTATTTGCCATTTGGTGTCTGGCATGCTTAACTCAACATAATGTCCTCTGGGCTCCTCTATATTGTCATATACTACTTCACAACTTCATTTCTTCTTACTGCTGCATAATATTCCATTGTGTGTATACACAATTTGTTTATCCATTCATCAATTGATAGATATCTGGATTGTTTCCAAGTTTTGGCTTTTGTGAATAATGCTGCTATGAATACTGGTTTGCAGATGTCTAGCCTTGTCACTGTTCTCAGTTTTTCTGGTATGTATCTAGTAATGATATTGTTGGGTCACATGGCAAGTCTATATTCAACTTCCTTAGGAACTACCAGTCATCTACAGTGGCTGTACACTCCCAATAACATGAAAAAGGGTTCTTATCTCTACATCCTCTCTAACATTAACAGTTTTCCAACTTTTTAATAGCAGCCAGTCTAACAGGTATAAAATGTTATCTCATTGTAGTTTTGATTAGCATTTCCTTAATGGCTAGTGGTGTTGAGCATTTTTTCATGTGTTTCTTTCCCATTCGTGTTTCTTCTTTGGACAATTGTCTTTTCATGTCTTTTGTCCACTTTTTAACAGATAGTCTGTCTTTTTATTGTTGTGTTGTATGATCTCTTTATGTATCATGGATATCAAACCCTTATCAGATATGTGATTGCTAAATATTTTCACCCATTGAGTCAGCTGCCTTTCACCCTTATAACAAAGTCTTTGAGGTGTGAAAGTGTTTAATTTTGAGTAATTTTGAGAAGGTCCCATTTATCTATTGTTTCTCCTGTTGCTCTTGCTTTGGGTGTAAGAAACTACAACCTATCATAAGATCTTGAAGATATTTTACTATATTTTCTTCTAGGGGTTTTATGATTGTCACCTTATACATAGGACCTTAATCCATTCTGAGTTAATTTTTATATAAATTGTGAAATAGAAGTCCCCTTTCTTTTTGGTATGGATATCCATTTCTCCCAGCATTATTTGTTGAATAGACTTCTCTGGCCCAGCTGGGAAGACTTGACCACCTTGTCAAAAATCACTTGACTGCAGATGTGACAGAGGGTCTATTTCTGAGTTCTCAATTCATTTCCATTGGTCAATGTATCTTTTTTTATGCTAGTATCATGATGTTTTTACCACTGTAGCTAAGTAATGCTCTTTAAAGGCTGGAACTGACATTTTTCCAATGTTGTTCTTCTTTATTAAGATCTTTTTTGGTTAATCAGGCCACCTTACCTTTCAAATAAATCTGATAATTGACTTTTCCATTTCTGTAAAAAAGGTCTGTTGGGATTTGTATTAGGATTCTGTTGAATCTATAAATAAGTTTGCATGGGATTGACATCTTAACTATATTTAGTTTTCCAATCCATAAACACAGAAATTCTTCCCATTTATTGAAATCGTCTTCAGTTTCTTTTAGCAATGTTTTGCTGTTATATGAATATAGGTCCTTTATGTCATTTAGTTCCTAAATATGTGATTGTTTTAGTTGCTATTAAAAGAGGATTTTTTTTTCTGATTTCCTCTTCAGATTGCATGTCAGTAGTGTATAAAAATACTATTGATTTTTTTTTGTTTTGCTGAAAATATAACTTGGTTATTTCCTCAAAAATTCCATATTTATTTTATAAATTATGTTGTCTTTTAAAAATTTTTATATATTTTTAGTTTACATTATGTTTTTAAAAGATATATAGATCACACAAAATGTTACATGAAAAATATAAGAGCTTCCCATATACCCCTCTCCTCACCCCCACCCTCACTCTCCCCACATCATTAACTTCTTTCATCAGTGTGGCACATTCATTGCATTTGATGAATACATTTTGGAGCACTGCTATACAGCATGGATTATAGTTTCATGTGACCTGTGTATCTTTTTTTAAAAAAAGACAATAATGAAAAAAAGTTTTTGTTCACGCAATTTCCAGATAGACTAGCAGATGGCATGCACTGGCAAATTTTTCTGTGCAATTGTTTCCATCTTGGCTTTCCTGTTTTCCTGTGTTGAATCTCCAGAGGAAAGATTCAAAGCAGGCTCTGCTGCCCAAATCACTGAAGAAAAGTCCCCCAACTCCCCCTCCCTTTTTTCTTGAAACTGCTGACAGGAAGAAAAATATCTATGCCCTTCTCAATCAGCTGAAGTGAGCCAGGAGTTTTACCCCAGTTTCATATCTTAGGGGTGTGGGAAGGGAATCTCTTCCAGGTGGACTTGGGGTTTGGTAGCTCATGTTTTGTTTTGTTTTGTTTTGTTTTCAGGTTCTTTGTCTCTCTGTCCCTCGCATTCCTGGGAGTCATGTAGCACTGTCCTGGTCTGCTGACCCCCAAAGCATGTCCCTTGGACTGCTTTTGGGACTTTCTACTTGTTTTTGTGAGTGCATTGAGCCCTGCCTGTTAGTCTGCTGTCATCTTCCCACAATTCCTATAACTTTTATTCAATAAACATTGCCATGATATTGGATCCTTAAACATAAAATGATTAAGACAAGAACAACTCTCGTTCTCAAGTTGCTCTTAATCTAGGTGAGGAGAAAGAAATGATAAACAGACATGTAAAAGGTATTCTAAGACTTTTGTCTTAGGTTTACTGTGAGTGACCCCAGGCAGAGTCTGGGGCTGAAACTAATTGGCAATGAGCACACAAGCCAGCACCTCAAAGGACACAGCATTTAACGGAAGAATTAAAATATCTTTCTTCTTACCCCAAGTGAAATATAGTGAGAGAAATCCACTATCTAGTCCAGTCTTTGGAGGAGTAGGAAAGAAATAAAATGTCTCCTCTGAGAACCCCTTACCACAATGCCGTACCTTCTCATTTTGAATGGAATTCAGAAATCAGTGTCCTTTAGCACTCCAAGTCAAAAATTTATTTTAAACTGATCCAATCTTATAACTTCCCTTAAGCACCTGGCATAATCAAAGAAATTCCTTTTGGGGGTCAAGTTCAAACATCCCCATGAACAGTATTTCATGAACAGAGATTAACCTTTAAAATTTTCAATCAATAAAGAAATTACCAACCATAGAGTATAATTACATAAAAACAATTAATGGTACAACTGTAGACTCTGTTCTGGTACTAATGTGACCATCAGATACAAGGCATATGAAAGTATGTTAAATATCTTTAAAAATAAAGGAAGTTATTGAAATATGATGAAGCAGGTTATAACCAAAATTGACTAAACAAATTTGAAAAAAATTAGAAATTTGGAAATAACAAAGTTATTTTAAATTAAATATTAATGGAGTTAAATAACATCCTAAATAGAGTCATAAAGAACATATTAAACTTAAGAAGAAATTTTAAATTAAAAATATGCACAAGACAGCATAAAGAAGCTATGTATAAGAAAATAAAGAAGAAAAATTCAGATACTACAAGGCCAGCAGACAATTTCAAATAATGAATCTCCAGAGGGGAATAAGTGAACAGAATAGGAGAGAGAATATATTCAAAGAAGTAGTGGCTGGGAATTTTCCAAAAGAGACGAAAGGCACACATCTGAGGGGCAAAGAGAGAGAATAAAATGCAATAAGGCAGGGAGCTCTAGAGCTGGGATGACCTTTTAGGGTTGTATTGAATAGTGATAGATGCACTGGACTTTTGTGCTTCAGCACTGATCATTCATTGGTTTTAGGTTGTACTGGGGGAGAGAATATGACCTGAGAAAAGGCAGCTCCTTGTGTCCAAGGGTGATGCCTACAGAGGGATTTATCTGTAAGCTATCAACAGTCAACATATGTGGTAGCTATGTAAATGAATGTCTTGATTCTGAAGAGGGAATCTGGCAAGTGAAGTATAGCATCCACTTTAATTACCTATACTCTAACACACTCACTAATGAAAAAGTCCTGATGTAACTGTTCAAGAGATGGAATTCCTTTGCCACACATGACCTAGGGCTGAGTTATTACTATGCAGCACCAATGTTCACTATTGCTTTACTACTAGAACACTGTCATTTGATTCTCAAACTTAGGAATCCCTAGGAAAATTACAGTGCTTTCAACTGTAAAGTTGATTTGAATACTATTATGGTAATGTGAGTGAAAAGTCAACACATGCCATTCTCTTACCACCTCCTGCAACTTCTGCTCCTGAATGAGCCTGATTCCTGTTGCCCACTAAACATAAGCCTTGGTTCATTTTAGACTACAGGACTAATACTATGAAACATGAAGCACGGCATTGTATATAGCCAGTAAAGCATGACATACATATTTCTAGAAGGGAATAATAAGAGGGAGAAAGAAAAGATGACTTAAGTGAAGGTCAATGGCTTCTGGCATATAAATAATGTGGTTAAAATTACCTAGATTTTGGCATCAGATTGTTTTAGGTTATAAATGAAAAAAGAAGTAAGTTGGTGTCTAGGCATAGGCTATAAAGGGTGGAATCATAGGACTTGGGCTCTTCCCTGCTTTCCATCCAAAGTTCTATTTTTTTTATTTTCTTACAAATCAATTTTACTGATACACATCAATAAAGCATACAATTTATCCAAAGTGTGCAATCAATGGTATTTGCTATAATCACTGTTGTGCATTCATCACTTTAATCATTTTAGAGCATTTTCCTTATTTCAATGATAATAATAGTAAACAAAAAACAAAGAAACAAACAGGAAAATTCCTCACCTCTCAATCTTTCCATGCTTCCCCCACTGTGCATAGCTGCTGTTTCTGGCTATAAAAATCAAAGTGTGTCATCAATGGCTTTTAATATAATCACAATGTTGAACATTCATCATCTCAAAAATTTTAGAACAATTTCATTCCTCTAGAAAGAAAGACAGTATATGCCTTGGCATTTCTACCTCAGACCTACATAACCACTAATCTCCTTTCATCTTTATAAATTGACTTATATTTACATTTTAAATAAACGGAATCACACAATATGTAGTACTTTGTATCTGGACTCCTTTACTTAGTATAATGGTTTTTGTGGGAGTTTTTGGTCTGATATTAATATTTTGTACAGTTAACTTACCTTTGTTCAGCTTCAAAGAAAAATGGTCTTATATATGCAATTCTACCGATATTCATATTTCACATAATATATTTCTATTTCACATAATATATTTAGTTCATAATAAGGCCATCTTATAGTATTTGTCCTTTTATGTCTGGCTTGTTTCCCTGAACCTAATGTCCTCCAGGTTCATCCATATTGTCATGTGTTTCATGACTTCATTTCTTCTTACCACTGCAGAATATTCCATCATGCATATACTCTATAATTTGTTTAGCCATTCATCAGTTGATGGACACCTGAGTGGAATCCAACTTTTGGCTACAGTGAATAATGCTGCTATGAATAGCAGTGTGCAGATATCTATTTGTGTCACTGCTCTCATTTCTTCTGCCAAACAGTCCTCCACAGTGGCTATAGCATTCTACATTCCCGCAACAGTGAATAAGCATTCTTATCTCTCCACATCTTCTCCAACATTTACAGCTTTCCAACTTTTTAATATTGTCCAGTCTAATAAATTGTGAAATTATCTCTCGTAGATTTTTTTTAAGATTTATTTTTTATTTATTTCTCTCCACTCCGCTCCCCTCCCCCCCCAGTTGTCTGCTCTCTGTGTTCATTCACTGTGTGTTCTTACGTGCTTGTATTCTTGTCAGTGGCACTGGGAATCTGTGTCTCTTTTTGTTGTGTCATCTTGCTGTGTCAGCTCTCTGTATGTGTGGTGCCACTCCTGGGCAGGCTGTGCTTTTTTGTGCAAGATGGCTCTCCTTACAGAGTGCACTCCTTGCACATGGGGCTCTCCTACACAGGGGACATCCCTGTGTGGCACAGAACTCCTTGACTGCATCAGCACTGCACATGGGCCAGCTCACCACATGGATCAGTAGGCCCTGGGTTTGAACCCTGGATCTCCCATGTGGTAGGCAGATGCTCTATCTGTTGAGACAAATCTGCTTCTTTTCATTGTAGTTTTAATTTGCATTTCCCTAGTCACAAGTGATATTGAATATTTTTTCATGTGTTTGTTCACCATTTGCATTTCTTCTTTGGGCAGTTGTCTTTCAAGCCTTTTGCCCATTTTTTATTTGGATACTTATTCTTTTTACTGTTGAGTTGTAGGATCTCCTTATATATCATGGATGTTAAGCCCTTATTGGATACGTGATTGCCAAATATTTTCTCCCATTGTGTCAAGTTTTCCTACATTTTCTTCTACGAGTTTTATGGTTGTTGTTTTTTAAGTCCCAAGGTTTTTTAAAATATACTTTTCTGTCCAAGTTTGGGCCTAATATTAGATAAAGGGAAGGAAAAGGGCTTGGTTGCTTGAATGCATTATAGGAGAGCAATAGGAAGAAACAAATTGATGTTTTAAAATAATCATTAAGACAGAATTTCTCCAAACTTCCCATAGCTTTTTCAGCTTCATTTTGGTGGGTAATAAGACATCCCGAAAATTAGTCACCTAAAACAAGAATTTACCACTTATCATGATTCTATGGATGGGTTGGGAGGTTTTTATGTTTATTTTCCTTGGCCTCACTCATGCGCTGCAAGCAGCTAACGATTATTCTGGGCTAGAAGATCTACAGAGACCCCATATGTATGTCTGGCAGTTGGTATTGTCAGTTAGGGCATGTTTTAGTCAGGGTTCTCTAGGGAAAAACAGAATCAACAGGAGATATCTGTCAATAGTAAGAGGTTTTATAAGTGTCTCTCACATGACCCTGGGGATGCACAAGTTCCGCAGGCAGGCTGCAAACCAGGGGGTCTGATGAAAGTCCAATGAAGGTCCTTGATGAGTTTCAGGGGGACATTGGCTCATCCAAAGATGAGCTGGGAAATTCTCTCTGAATGCTGAATCACTTTCTCTTTGAAGGTATTCAATTGATCAGATAAAGCAGTCACTTATTGCTTATGGCAATCTCCCTGATTGATGTAGATGTAATAAGCTATCTTTGCAGTAAAGTCACTCGTGCCTAGAGTCCATAAATGTTCTTGTATCACAATTAGCCCAGTGCTTTCTTGACCAAATAAATGGGCACAATTACCTGGCCAATTGGCACATTAGCTTAACCATTATAGAGCATCTTAATTTTCTTCCATGTTACCCCTTCTTCTCTAGTAGACTGGACCAGCTTTATCACATGGTGGTCTCAGGGCAGAATTCCAGTAGGACAAAAGAGAACATTACAAGACCTCTTAAGACTAGGCCCAAACACAGCACACTATAATTTCTGTCACATTCTGTAGATCAAATCTAGTTAAGGCTAGCTGAGATTCAAGAGGAGAGGAATAGACTCCAACTCTTGTTGAAGGGTCAAAGTCACACTGCAAAAGGATACTGGAGGAATTGGTGAAGCTTTTGTAGATACCGTTTATCGAAGTGATAAGACACCAAAAGGATGAGAGAAAGGAGGCCTTTTCACTGTTCCACAGCACAAACTGTGCAGAGCTAGTAGATAGATAAACATTGTCTTACAGACTGAGTTTTTGGAGTTCAACAATATGAAATGAGAGGGACATCACTTTATAGCATGTATATATCATTTGTTTAGTCATTGTTCTTTTCAAAAGCTTTCAGTTTACAAGATCTTCATTTTCCTTGGCATTTTGCATTATTCTTAACAGAGCTCTTGGAGCACAGTTTTGTGTGACTGAATAATGTACACGGATACACTTTCTAATTACTATAACAAATGGAAGGACAAAGGAGAGAGGGGAGTAAAAATTCTTGCTGTATTTTCTTAGCACACATTCTTTTTCACTTTTAAAGCCTTCATATTCCAAGGTGATAAACTTTAAAATTTCAGCATTTATTAGATATTTGAGTTTTGGAACAAAGCATGACTAGATCTAAATTTCATTCCTTCCACTGAAAGGTTCAGATCTGCTACTAAAATTATTTTAGTTTTTCTTTTTAATTTATAACATTTAGGATGTAAATAGAAAAGTGAATGTTAAGAGCTAAGTGCTCAAATTAAAAAATATATAGTTCTTCCTCTGAAGTGTCCATTCATACAGAGTCGGTTAACAGACATGGACATAGATGAATATATTTCACAATTATATTATATTGTAACAATGTGTACTTAATACAATGAGGCCACACAAATTATTAAGCTGTCACTTCCACTTTGAAAGGCCACTAGATTACAAAATGTTGCCAGGTGCGGCTCTTGAGCTAAATATTGAGCTATTAATATGAATTCACCTAGTGGCAAGGGGAAAGTGGCTCCTCTGGAGGCTGAGAAAGAAGCCTAGCAGAAGGACAGAAATAAAACAGTACCTCACCTTTAGGAGATGCCTGTGCTTTAGCATGACTCAAGTTTAAGGAAAGGGGCAAATATGGGGAGAGATAGCCAGGAGAGGAGCAAAAGGATTTTTGAGTGTTATTAAGATAAATCTTAAATTTATTCTCTAAGTTTAAGGACACTGATGAAAGTACTTAATAAGTGAATAAATAAGATTATTGTTTTCAAAAGATTATTTTGAAGTAATATGGTTGATGGATCATAGGAGTAGAGTAAGTGACTGGAAGTGGGAAGCCAGTTACATGACTAACTCTGGAGGGCAGGTGAAAGACACTCAGAGCTTGATCTAAAGCAATAACAGGGGAAAACACCCAACAGTAGTCCTCAGTGAGCTGATAGTTTTAAATTTACTCTCACAGGAAGGTATGCTGTATTATTGGATCATATCAAAAGCTATTTTTTTTATATTTATAATATGATATATCCTCAAATAGGCTTGGGTTGTTCTAAATATTGTATTAGTCAGAAATTCACCAGAGAAACAGAACTTTCATGATATATATATATATGAAGGTATTCTGTATTAGGAATTGGCTCACGTGACCATGGTTATTGGCAAGTCTAAATTCTCTAGGACTGGCTGCAAGTAGGAAACTAGTAGGTAAAGTTGAATTCCCCAGGAGAAACTGTAAGTCTGATGAAAGTGAGGCTGAATTCTCTAGGAGCAATGGGCTATCTGAAGTAGAGGTGGAATTTTTTCTTTCCAATTGATGAAATCCTCAGTTCTTGCTTTAAGGTCTCCAACTGGCTGGATGAGGAGACTTCTGCCATTACTGGAGGTAATATTTTAGATGTAATCAGCAATAGATTCAATCAACTAATGATTTAAATTCATCTATGAAATACCCTCACAGTAACAAGCAAGCCAATGCTTGCTTGACCAAACAACTAGACATCATAACCTGGCCAAGATGACACATGAAATTACCCAGCATATATTGTATTATTTCCTACAGTTGAAAAGACAGTACAATATGATAAATTATCTGACAGTGATATTAATTAACATATAATACTCTTGCATCCATATATTAAATATTAATATATGACACTAAAACACTGATTCTGGAATAAATGGCTTCTCTACTGAGTCCATTTTTTTTCCCTGAAAGTATCCAGAAACCATTTTATATTTTCCCTTCATTGAAAATGAAACATCAAGTGTTTTGTCATGAGGACTACATTCCAAGACTGACTTCTTTTACACATTTTTTAAAGCTTCATGATACTAAAACATCTAATGAAAGCAAGAATAATACTCCTCATAATTGAAAACCTATGATAAGACTTGCTGACAAATATTTAATAACGTACTTTTGGTATAGAAACACACAATGTGCATTACTAGATTAGTTTTAACTGGCTAAACATATATGAATTATTTCAATTAAAAGTTTACCATTATGCAACTAATGAGTGCACATCTTTTCCATTTTGTCTTTTCTGAATGCAATTCAGCTAAAGCAACACATTGCATACAAATGATTGTAGGTGTGGCAGTTTGAGATTATTTATGAATCCAAAAAAAAGAGAAAAGTAATGTTTGTAAACTGATCTTTTCCTTTGGGTGTGATACCTTTCGAATATTAAATTCAAAGATTTTAAGTTCACTTGAGAAAAGATTAGGCTTTGATTTGACCACACAGGAGGGTATGACTCAGGGTTGAGACCCTGCTCATTTGCTGGACTGATATAAAGGGACACTCATGCAAGAAGACAAACAGAAGATAAGGAAAGAGACAGAGTTCCATAGACATGCCAGAGGATAAACCTTTGATCCTGTGGCCCCAAAAGAGAGGTAAGCCGCCATTGATCTGAGAACAGGTAAGCATCTGTTAAGGCCAGGAAAGAAGTGAGCCTATGCCGGACTGATATAGGAATCCCTGAGAGATAAGCCCTATACTAGCCTTAAACTGAGATCCAAAGAAGCTTGGACGACTAAGTCTTAAGAGGAAGAAGGCCAAAGAGATCAGGCAGAGATCACCCACCATCTATCTTTAGCATGTAACAACAGACTTTGGTGAGAAAGCAACCTTGAGTTGTACTCTTTAGGGCTTTGTAACTGTAACCTTCTACCCCAAATAAATACCAACAGATTTTATAAAAGTCAACAGATTTTGGTACTTTATATCAGTACTGCTTTGGGTACTGTTATGAATTCATTTTTTTTAAAAAAAAGATTTATTTATTTATTTCTCTCCCCTTCCCCCCCCCCACCCCAGTTGTCTGTTTTCTGTGTCTATTTTCCTGTGTCTTCTTTGTGTGCTTCTGTTGTTGTCAATGGCACGGGAATCTGTGTTTCTTTTTGTTGCATCATCTTGTTGTGTCAGCTCTCCGTGTGTGTGGTGCCACTCCTGGGAAGGCTGCATTTTCTTTCACGCTGGGTAGCTCTCCTTACGGGGCGCACTCCTTGCGCATGGGGCTCCCCTACGTGGGGACACCCCTGCGTGGCAGGGTGCTCCTTGTGCGCATCAGCATTGCACATGGGCCAGATCTACACGGCTCAAGGAGGCCCGGGGTTTGAACCGCAGACCTCCAAGGTGGTAGATGGACGTCCTAACCACTGGGCCAAGTCCGCCACCTGTCATGAATTCTTTCAACAAAGTCTATTCCAGTAAATACTGTATATCTACATGTCATTGGGTACAAACACACAGGCACAAATGCATACATTGAAAGACCTGTGAATACTTTTTAAGGCTTAAGTTTACTTAGAATAACTGTGAATCTTATTCTTCAAAAATTGGAACTTAGTGGTTACCACAAAATCCAAGGGGAGGGGGAGGGAAGAATAGAATAAATGGAACATAGGGCATTTTAGGATATTGGAATTGTTTCCATGATCTTGCAATGATGGATACAAGTCATTTTAAATTTTGTACAAGCCTATAAATGTGCACAGTTAAAAATGTAACCATAAAGTAAACCACTGACCATGGCTCAATATTTGATCATCAGTTGTAACAAATGTACCATACACATATAAAATGTTATTAAAAGGGGAGAGTGGGAGAGGGTGTGGGGATTGGATGCATTAGTATTCCCTATGTTTTCTGTGTGACTTTTCTGTAACCTAAAGCTCCTTGGAAGAGAAAGAGAGGAAAAAATAAGACACTGGGAGAACATATGGAAGAAATAGTCACTGTACATAAAATATAACAGATCTTATGGTGATGAAAGACATATTGAAAGAAAACAATTTATTTTGCTTCATTTATTTTTATTTTTATATTTTATTTATTTATTATTAACTATTATTTTATTTTATTTTTATTTTTATTTGTTTGTTTTTTGGCTTTGTTTTAGAGGAGGTTTTGGATCACAGAAGTGTCACAACTGTGTCAAGGGACGATCAGTGGTATGGGGTGTTGGTGATGAGGAGATGTATGGAGAGGTTGCTTTTGCACTTGGGACATGCCTCTATGGCATATGAATATGTTCAAGTGGTCATGGGGCATTGTCTTGGTGGGTGGTGACCCACACAATAACTAAAAGAATTTTGAATTCCCATCCTAGGAAGTCCATCTACATTCTTTAATAGAGCAACAAAAATTCCTCAAGTACAAGGGCAGTGCCTAGAGAAGGAAAACAGACTATTATGCCAGGCCCTTGATACTGATGACTGTACTCATGAACTTTTTCTTGTGAAGTTGAAACTTAGTCTCGTATTATATATTGCCTAAGATTTACCTCCTGAAAGTCTCCTTGTTACTCAAACGTGGACTCTCTCTAAGCCAAACTCAGCATATAAATCCACTACCTTCCCCACAAGCTTGGGGCACAACTCCTGGACATGACCCTCCTTGGCACTGAGATATTATTGCCAAGTGCCATTTAGTGATGCATTTGGAAAAAGACCTTGCTCTAAAGGGGCAAATATTAAATACAAATGAGTTTTTTAGGCTAAAAGATTTCATAGTGAGTCGGGAGATCATTCCAGAAGTTATGCTTATACACACCTTAGCAGGATTTCATTGACTACCACAGTAAACAGTGTCTCAAACAACAAGGCCCCTAAGGGCTCTAGAGACATTTGGACTCTATATAGGAAAGGCAGACAAGCTCAGGAATTCAGCATTTAGTTTGTATGTCTTACTTTGGAATATATGCTTCCTAATGTATAGCAGAATTAGACTCATAATTTTTCTACATATAACTCTTCTTCCCCATTTGTTTGAACCTATAATTAGCACTATACTCATTAAATGTATGTCCCAGAGACTTATATCCTTGGTCTGATCATATGCCAGTTGAGCCCTGAATCTCAGCATAGTTACAACACCTACTCTTCAGTTCATTGGATTTGCCCAGGACAACTGATAAAATGATGATGGTGGACAACATCCATCTGTCAAAATAGAGGGAATCTACAATTGCAAGCAAGATGGTTCAATCCATCGACCCCATGGGATCTTAGATCTCTCTCAATAAGAAACAGAATGGTCCTCACAATCCCAAAATGCTCAAGATTGAGGAATGAACAAACATAAGGAGAAATGCAACTATGGAATAAAGTCGACATTATTATTCTAGCAATGGAAGAACATTTATCATAGATATAAAGGCAGTGGCCACCAGAGGTTCTGACAGGAGGAAGAGGGAAGAATAAGCATAATATGGGACAATTTGGGGACATTGGAATTGTCCTGCATGACATTGCAATGATAGCTATAAGCCATTACACATTTTGTTAAAACCTATAAAATGATGTGATACAAAGTGTAAACTATAATGTACAGTTCATGGTTAGTAGCAATGCTTCAATACGTGTTCATTAATTGTAACAAATGTACCACACTTTTGTAGGATGCTGTTAATAGGGGAAAGTGTGGGAGGTGGAGGGTGTGGTGTATATAGGAATCCCCTATATTCTTGATATAACATTTATGTAATCTAAAGCTTCTTTAAAATAAAAAATATGTGTAAAAAAGTTTACTCATAGAGAAGAGACATGAAAAACTGATTTGAAGTTTACCCAGCTATATAACAATACAAGAAGTATCACAAAGTGGTCTCTAAATAAAGCCAAAGATTTCAGAAGGCAGACATCACTGTGTATTAGAAAGATTATAGACAGTCTTGAAGGGAAGGTAAAATGTAAATTGATCTGTAACAGTTATATAGGAATTGATTAGGTAAGAAAAGGGAAAGATTTTCCAAGCAGAAGGAATACCCTCACTGAATATACTTAACTCAGAATCAGTCCATATTCTGAAAAAAATTGGAGTACATTATATAAATGTAGCTTTTACAATTTCTAGTGATAACAACTGTAGATAAAGGAAATAATTCGAATTGATAATTTATGCAAATGTTAATAATTTATTAAAGTTCCCAATTCGACCAGTTAAAAATAATGTATATAACTATTACTGTGCTAAATTCTAGTCAATAGAATAGAAATGTCAGGAACCCTAAAACCAAAGAATTATTGTGTGCTTAGACCTTTGAAAGTATTTATATTTAAGGTTCTTATACTAAAATTATATCAATTATTCTAAAATGTAATATATACATATGGCCTAAAAAAAGCAAAAACTAAAAAACAGCATTTGTAAAATCTATTTCTATAGTTATATTTACATGCAGGGAAATGAATCTAAATAGTGTACTAATTGAGTAGAAAAGACAATAACATTTTGAAGTGTCATTGCATTTTGTGGACTCTTCTTATAGTCTAGACAATTTCATGTTAAGGAAAAAGGTTGATTATATGCTCAATTTAATATAATAAATCAATAAAACTTTCTATTTTTTTAAAGACTTACTATTTTCAAGCATTAAAAGAAGCATTGGGGAAGCAAACAAAGAGGATTTGGTCTGTACTTCATAGTGCTCCGTAGTTTTTCAGTGGTACTGACTAAAGAAGTGCACAGTTTTTCCACTTCCACCACCTACCATCAAGAAGGAAGAATTTTCTATGTGGCTGCTAAAATGTCCAGACCCTAACATGATCTCATTTACAGTACATTTGAGTTTTTAAAGGCCTACATAAGGCTTATACATTCCCTTTAGTATTAAAGCAAAACAAATCATGAGATTTGAGTTTAAAAGCAGCTAAAGATCACAGAGGTCATAGTCATTTGCAATAAGGCAAGAAAAAGAAATTATAGGCATGCAGACTGGAAAGGAAAAGTAAAACCTTTTTTTTTTTTTAAATTTCAGGAAATAAACTTGTGCTCAGAGGTAATCTAAAGGATTTCCCACCAAAAACTACCAGAAGAATTTGTGAATATAAAAGGGTAATAAATTCTATAACTTATTCAAAAATGATGTTTCTATCTATTAGCAATAAAATTTTGAAAATGAAACTCAAAAATATTAAAAATTGCAGATGGACTTAACTAAATATTTATAGGACCACTAAAATGGAAACTACAAAATATTGCTAAAAGAAATTTTTTAAATATCTAAATAAATAGAGGAATACATCTAGCTCATTATTGAAATACTGTTGGTGTGTCAAGTCTTTAGATGTTGAACTGTAGGTTTAATGGAATTTAAGACAAAATTCTAGCAGGTATTTTTTGGAAATTGATTGGTAGAAGGGTGGCTGAAATTGACTATCTATCCTGAAATTTATATGGAAATGAAGGACATAGAGAAGCCAAAATAATTCTTAAAAGAAAAGCTAGTTCAGAAAACTTTTATCAACTAGTTTCATGATTGTAGCAGTTTGATATGATTATGAATTCCAAAAACAGATATTAGATTATGTTTGTAATTTGGTCTGTATGCAGGCATGATTAAGTTATGATTAGGGCTTTGATTGGGCCATGTCATTAGGGCAATGAATCCCCACTCCTTGATTGATGGGAATCACAGATAAAAGGCATAGGACAGAGTTGAGTGTTTTTGATGTTGGAGTTTGATGCTGAAGCCTTAAGCTGGAGCCCTGAGAAGTAAGCTTGCAGAGGGAACAAAAACAAGCCCCAGGAAGAGAGGAACACTGAGCCAAGGAAGAAGTAAGCCCTTGGAAGAAAGGAACCCTGAACCCAAAGAGAAACAAGATCCTGGAAGGGAGGAAATCATTAAGGTTGAACCCTTGCAGACATCAGCAGTCATCTTGCTCCAACACGTGAAAATAAACTTTGGTGAGGGAAGCAACTTATGCATAATGGCCTGGTATCTGTAAGCTCCTATTCCAAATAAATACCTTTTACGAAAACCACCCAATTTCTTGTACTTTGCATCAGCACCCCTTTGACTGACTAATACAATGGTTTCCTATAAATCTACAAAAACTAAGGCAGTATGGCATTGTTTTAAAGATGTCTATATACATCAATGCAGTAGATAAAGCATCCAGGAATAGCTTCACATACATATGGTCAAATATTTTTATAACAAAGGTGAAAAAGTAATTAAATTGGGGAAAGGATGTTCTTTTCAATAAAGGTTTCTGGAACAGCTGTATATTCTTATGAAAAAAATAAGCAAACTTCAATCCTTATCATAAACCATATTATCTCAAAATAAAAATGAAATAGATCAAGTTAAAAGTGGGAATTTATTTGCTCATGCTCTGAGGCTAGGAAAAAGTCCAAATCAAGTGTCACCAAGGTGATGCTTTCTACACTAGGACTGTAATATTTGGGGGCTGGCTGTCAGTGATCCTTGGTTCCTCTGTCACATGACAGAGGCATATGTTGGTATCTCCTGGTCTTTTCCTTCTCTTCTGGATTCTGTTTCAGTGCATACCTTGCTAGCTCTCTCTCTCTCTTTCTGAATTCATTCCATGAATAAAGAACTCCAGTAATAAGATTAAGACCCATCCTAACTGGATTGGGCCACACACATCTTAACTAAAGTAACCTCATCTATAGATCCTACTTACAGTGGGTTTGTACCCACAGGAATGGATTAAATATAATAATATGTTTTCCTAGGAAACATAAAGCTTATGACTGACACATTGACTATGAACATAAGTGTATAGCTAAAACTTTAAAACTTGTAGAAAATGGTTCTCAAGAAGAGCCAATTTGTCTCCCAGAGGAAATGTGACAATGTCTGAGGACATTTTTGGTTGCAACACTGGGGAAAGAGGTTGCTGCTGATGTCTAGTGAGTAGAGGTTAGAGAGGCTGCTAAATATCCTATAAGGCACAGGAGAACCCCTAAACCAATGAATTATCTGGCCCCAAATAATTGTGTGGTTGAGAAACTGGTTCTGAAAGCAATAGGAGAAAAAGACTATGATTGTAGGCATAGGCAAGTATTTTTATGTAAGCTACAATGAGCATGCATAGTTATAGAAAAATAATAAATTGGACTTCATCAAAATGAAAACTTTCTGCTTTTTGATAGATATTATTAAGAAAACTTTTTTGAAGCTATTAAGAAAATGAAAATATAAGTCTTAATGAAGAAATTATTTACTATACATACATAAGTCAAGGGATTTTTATTCTTAATATATAAATAATTTTAATAATTGAAAGACACAGATTTGAACAGATATTTCAATAAATTAAACATATGACTGATCAAAAATTGCATTAAAATATGCTCCACATTATTAACCATGAAGGAAATGTAAATTAAAATTATAATGTTATCACTAGACACTCATAACAATCTGTTAAAAGATGACTAACCATAAAAAATGTTGATGAGGATGTATAAAGTATTTATACTTTAAAGGTGGGAATGTAAAGTAGTACAATCACTTTTAAAGTTTCTTATATATTTAGGGAATTTACCCAAGGGGAATAAAAATATATGTCTACTTCAATACTTGTACAAAAACACTAATAATAGCTTTATTCATAGTAGCTAAAAACTATAAGTCAAACTTACTATCAATAGGAGAATAGATAAATAAATTCTGGTATCATCCATACAATGGATACTATTCAGCAATAAAAGCAACAAACTAAATGAATAACAGTCCATACATCAATATGGATGAAACTCAAAATTTTATGCTGAGCATATATGCCAGTCCCAAAAGAATACACTATATATCTATATATATAATTATATATATATATAATTTGTTTATATGAAACTCTGAAAGGTAGAAATAATCCATAATGACAGAAAGTAGATCAGAACCTTCCTGGGGCCAGTTTTTGAGGGAAATTTGCTGAATGCAAAGATGCAAGAGAGAAGTTTTTGGGGTGATGGACATCCATTCACATTTGGAAGAGGCATTTATTTTTATCAAAACTTTTCCTTTTTACAAGTTAAATGAGTATGTTTTATTGTTTGTAAATTATTCCTCAGTCATATTCATTTTAAAAATCCTTAGTATTATAAGCCAATCTTAGTCTTACATTGATAATCACATGTTAAATTTTGATAAGAATTAAACAAAGCAATTGAGACAATTTTATAATTTTCTATATATATATTTATGTATTCCAATGGGAATCTCACACATTTGTACAGGTTCCATTTTTTCCAATATGAGTACTATTCCCAAATATTTGCATCAGACAAAACCTCTCTTTAACTCTTGTCCCACTATTCTAATTAAGCAGCTCTATCTGGGCAGGTAGAAAGACAGCTCTTTTCCTCTGCTCTGTGTAGTTATCCTGGTAATGCTTTACACAACCACAATTAGAAAACATGATTCTTTATTACCTGTGACAGTTTGAATTTGGTGAATCCCCAAAAAGGTTATGTGCTTGAACTAATTCATTCCTGTGGACGTGGTGTCCTTTGATTAGACTATATGAGTAAGGCAGGTCTCACATTGGGTCCTCACCCTTTTACTGGAGCTTTATATAAACAGAGATACAAAGAAAGGAAACCGCCATTTTTGACAATGCCTCCAATGTGTGAACATGTTCACACTGAAATATAAAAAAGACAAATGCATAAACCAAAATAAAAATGTGCTAACTCTAAATATGGCACACTGTTTAAAATATATTAACTTATAAATTTATACAAAATAATTTCTCCCCATAAACCAATCAAATGGCTAAAATTGTATTTTCTTGCATTGACAGTATCATATAACACATATAAAATTGAACTACATTCTTTCTGTGCTGACTGTCACTCATCTAGGGCATGGCACAGGCATTCTGAATGTTTCCTGCATATTGTTAGAAAAGCTTGATTACTACTACTGACAATATCTGTCCAACTTCAATAGAAAGACTGATAAAAATCCCTGTAGTGGGAAGTGGACTTGGCCCAGTGGATAGGGCATCCGCCTACCACATGGAGGTCCACGGTTCAAACCCCGGGCCTCCTCGACCTGTGTGGAACTGGCCCATGCGCAGTGCTGATGCATGCAAAGAGTGCTGTGCCACGCAGGAGTGCCCCCGCGGTAGGGGAGCCCCACACACAAGGAGTGCATCCCATAAGGAGAGCTGCCCAGCGCGAAAGAAAGTTCAGCCTGCCCAGGAATGGCGCCACACACACGGAGAGCTGACTCAGCAAGATGACGCAACATAAAGAGACTCAGATTCCTGTGCCGCTGCCAACAACAGAAGGGGACTCGCAACAAATGGACAGAGAACAGACAACTGGGGTGGGGGGAGAAATAAAAAAATTTTTAAAACCCTGTAGATTCTTGATAGGTAAAATATACATAACTCATGTCTTATTTGTTCTCTAAACTACATGCATTAATGTATAATATATGCATTACTACGGTAGTTTTAGGATTTATAGCAGAAGTAAATTGAACTTGACTCAAATTTCTACACCTGGAATATTAGCAAGTAAGGCATATAAAGCATCATAGCAATTTTTATAAAATAATTAAATCCATTTAAATTATGCCCCTTTTCCCAAATAAAGACAGCTTAAAATGCAAAATAATATTTAATGAAGTAGCATGTTAGAAGTAGGTGAGAAGGACAAAAAAGATAAGAATGCAAAACATAGCCAAATAAGGAGCAGATATAAATATGCACAGCATGAAGCCATTTACCCTTGCTATAAGGGAATCTACAAATTGGACTCTATGATTTCCAACTGTCAGCTGAAAGGGAATCTTGATCAGAAGCATGATTCACAGTGGCTTTGCAATAAGTCTCAAACCACATTTTCAAGGGAAGCACAATTATTCTGGATTCCAAAACTGGAAACCGATTTATTACATGGATGCTCAAAAAAACAAGACTGAAATGTAATGGATAAAACTGTAACTCTAGCCATTGTAATGCACATTGTGAAGCTGTTTCTTAAGGTGTCCCCAATAATTTTACACCAAAGAACAATGCACTAAAAGCAAGAACATACAGGGAGCCAAAGTGTAATACATATCCCTTAATCAGTGTTCTGTAAAATAAAAGATATTAGAGAATGTTGACATTGAAAATGTGCTCTCTGGTCAGTAAAATCTCAGCATTCCTGAATTCTCTGATGCTTGTGGAAGGTTATGATTTCTGCTTTAAATGATTATGAATGTGGGATATACACTGCATTTCCCTTGGAAACTTTAAGAAACAATAGAAAGACTTGCTTGTAGGAGGTATTCCAAAACAATTGAAGGAACTTATTATTGACTTGTGCTAAGCCTATAACTTATGAATATCTATAAATTACCCAATTTGGAAGAAGTAATATGTTTTCTAATGTTCTCTATTCAGAGAAGTCAGGGGAAGAATTCCAGTGAAATAGCTGACACTTTGGAAAGCATATGCCTTCCCAAATCGTCATTACTTAGGTCTAAGAAAGTTCAAAGTGCTTAAAAATACAATATATAGAACAAATATAATCTTGTAGATTAAAATTTAAGTAACTAAGGAAATAATAAAATCTGTCAATGTTGCCACTAATTATGGTGGAATAGGGATATCACTATGACTTCATAATTTGATCCAACTAATATCAGAAATTTGCAATCTCATGAGTACTTATATAGGTATGTATAATTTTATGACCTTGGAATAATAAGAAATAATTTTTCTAGGCTGTAATTAAGTGTTATTTGTTTCTATTTAGAGATGAGAATTTAATTATTTTATCACACACATAAAATTACTATTAATCCATGTTTGCTTTACTAGCTCTTTAAATACCATCAGCTGAGTGTTGATTTTCAAAATCTATATATAATTGCTCTAAATAGCTCGTTTCTGTTTCTCTTATTTTTCTATTTTTGGTTTAAAACATAAATTGAAATTTTTTTCAGGTGATTCACCTAATCACAGCAAGACCAATGAAAGTAGTGTACTAAATGCCATCAATCTTTATTACAGTAAATTATAAATACAATTCGATATTTGATACTACTCCTACAGGAAACCAATCTTAATATTTTGTGAACTACCAAACTACCTAAATTTGTATAACTGAGCCATATATTTCATAATGCATAACATTATATGGAACTATATGTTTCATTTTATATAGCACACCATTTAATAACACTTCACCTCTAAACCAACAATAGTCTTTTTTTTTGAAACATTAGAGTCCATTCTTTGTAGGAGTTGCAAGTCTGCTGAGGCTCAGGGCCTGGTTGTCATATGGAGAGTCCATAGATTCAGGTCTCCTGAGTATGGCAGGGGAGGAACACTGGTGTGGGGTATTATTGATGGGGGGCAAATAGTAGGGAGGGAGTTCTCCAGGGCATGTATACAGGGAACATAAAAATGTTTGGATATTTTCATAGTGGTTACAGTTAAAAATGACAACTGAGGGAGTCCTGACTTCCTAGCCAGGGGAGTTCTATCACCTTCCCCAATGGAACAGCAACAATCCCCAAGTGCAATGGCAAAGACCAATAGAGAAGGATGGTCCAACAATGAGCCCTTGATACTGATGGCTATGCCTAGGAGCCTGTGCTCCTGAAATATGAACTAGGCCTAGAGTTGCAGGGTGCCTAAGAGTTACCTCCTGAGACCCTCCATGTTCCTCAAATATGGCCACTCTCTAAGCCAAACTCAGCATGTAAATGCAGTATCTTCCCCCCAGTGTGGGACATCACTCCCGGGGATGAGCCTCCTTGGCTCTGAGGATTACAACCAAGCACCAGCTGATGAAGTAACTAGAAAAAGACCTTGAATGAAAGGATCAACTCAGACCAGCAGAATATCTCAGCCTACATATAATATCAGGTGCTAAAAACTGTTTTTTGACCTTGAATAAAAGGGGGTAATGGAAAGGACAAATGAGTTAATATGGCTGAGTCTCCCAAAAAGAGTCAAAAGGTCATCAGAGGGGTCGTGCTGATACATGCCTCAGCAGGGTCCCAGAGACAGCCAAGTAGATACAACCCCAGGTACTGGTTCTCCTGAGGGCTATAGAAACCCACAGGTTCTATGGTCATGGCAGATGGCTCTGGAGTTCAGTCTCATTGCTTATTTGTAATAAAGCAATGCAATATATATCTAACAATATAAAAATTTTATAAAATGGAGAGTATGACAAAAGACATTGGATTCTTTTGGTAAATTTTGAGTGAGTATATTGAATTTTGTATGTAATTTTTAAAATAATGAAATAGTCAAATTCAGACTTATTTTAATTAATATTATTATTTATCATGATCAACGTTTCTTCACATATTTAGTAAAACAGAAAGTCATACACTCCTAAAAGTAGTCTAAGACATAATATACAGTTTTTAAAAGGTGTAAGAAAATATTAATTGTTTTATTAAATTTAATAAGATGAGACTTGGCAAGTACAGGAATAAGAGTTCATGATAAAATAGGCTTTTTAAAAAAAGATTTATTTTATTTATTTCTCCCTACTCCTTCATTGTTTGCACTTGCTATTTGTTGTCTTCCCTGTTTCTTTTCTCTTTTTTTAAAGATTGATTTATTTATTTCTCCCCCCTCTGTCTGCACTCTCTGTCCATTTGTTATGTGTTCTTCTGTGTCCACTTATATTCTCATCAGGTGGCACTGGGGATCTGTGTCTCTTTTTGTTGCATCTTCTTGCTGTGTCAGCTCTCTGTGTGTGTGGCACCACTCCTGGATGGGCTGTGGTTTCACACAAGGTGGCTCTCCTTTCACAGGGGCCACTCCTTGCTGCACAGGCTGGCACTCCTTGCACACAACATCACTGTGCATGGGCAAGCTCACCACACGAGCCAGGAGGCCCTGGGTATCAAATCCTTGGACCTCCTATAAGGTAGGTGGACACTCTATCTGTTGAGCCACATCCATTTCCCTTCCTTGTTTCTTTAGGAGACATTGGGAACTGAACCCAGGACCTCCAATGTGGGAAAGAAGTACCTAATCACTTGAGCCACCTCTGTTCCCTGCTTTGTGGTGTCTCTCATTATGTTTTCTCTTCTTAGGTCTCTTATTGCATCATCTTGTGTCAGTTTGCTGCCCTTGCCTGTTGCATCAGCTCATTGTCTTGCTCATCTTCTTCAGGAGCCACCAGGAACCTCTGCTCCCTGCTTTGTTGTGTCTATTTAAGATACTTTTCTTTCCGGCTAGTGGTACTTCTTAGGGGCATGAATATATCCAAAATGGATAACATACATATGAGTAGGGGGGAAAAAGCCATTTTTACAGTATTTAATAGACTTTACTTTTTAAAACAGCTTTAGGTTTACCAAAAATTGTGTAGAATGTAAAGAGTTCCCATATGCCTTTTCCTTCCTGGGCTCCTGAGCAGTTTCACCTATTTTAATATCTTGCATTACCGTGGTACATTTGTTATAACAGACAAACAAATATTGATGCATTGATCTTGATTAAAGTCCATAGTTTGCAATAGAGTTTCACTCTTTGTGTTGTATAGTTCTGTGGGTTTTAAAAAATGCATAATATCATGCATTCACCATTATATTATCATATAAAATAGTTTCACTGCCCTAAAAATGTCCTGTGCTCCACCTATTCTTTCCTTCTGCTCCTCTCCCTGAATCCCGGGCAAACACTGATCTTTTTACTGTCTCTATAGTTCTTTTACAGACTGGCTTCTTTCTCTTAACAATATGTTTTTAAAGGATCCTTCTTGTCTTTTTGTAGCTCGATATCTCACTTCTTTTTATTGCTGAATAATATTTCACTGTATGAATGTACCAGAGTTTGTTTATTGATTTACCTATTGGAGGACATCCTGGTTGCTTCCAATTTTGGCAATTATGAATAAAGTTGCTATAAATTTTTGCATGCAAATTTTTGTGTGGACATCAGTTTTCAACTCATTTAGATAAATACCAGAATGTGACTGCTGGGGTATATGGCAAGATAGAGGAGTGTCATGAAGGTGGATAGAAGTGCTATTGGCTCTGGTGGCTCAACCAACGGGTGGGGAGCACGTCAGCAGGATGAGAGGGACTGTGCCTTTATTGTGGTCCAGGGATGGAGCATAGCTTATTTCCTGTAAAGGTCAAGGATTGATTAGTTTAAAGCAAACATGTGAAAAGGTGAAAGGGACAAGGGATCCGAGAGTAGTAGGGATGGTAAGCTTATGATTTGAGACTAGATGTGGGTTTGGGTGGAGTATGTGGGTGGTGGCTGCAGGTACAGGTTTGGGCTTTGGGGAGTTTTATGCCTCAGGGCTGTGGTTAATGCATAATGTGTGTAGGGTACCTGTTTGTGGAGATGGGAAAGTTTCAGATATGGAAGGTGGGAGGATACCACAACAGTGTGAATGAAATTAATCTCATTGAATGGTATGCTGGGGAGTCGCTGAAATGAGAAGTTTATGTTGCATACATGTTCCCATTAAAAAAAAAGAGCCACTAATGAAACAATGAAAATTTAATATATTACATGATCCTGGATAGGAAACAGTAAGGAAAGAGAAAAAGGTTAATGGGATATTACTGGGGCATATGAAAAACTCAAATATAGGCCATAATAGTTATATCAATGTAAAAGTTAAATTATTTGAACTTGATAACTGCATTTAATAGGCTTACATAAGTAATTATACTAATTCTTAGGAAATGTGCATAGTAGTATTAAATGTTCAAGGAGCATGAGGTATACAACCCACACTCAAGTGTTCAGAAACTGGACAGTTAGCAAGCTAGCAAGATAAAATGATTCAGCACATATGGCAGAACATTAAAATTGGTGCATCAGTGTATCTGAAATTTAGAAGTTTGCTGGAGTTCTCAGCATGGAGTTTTGGTTATTTTTGTAGCTGTCCTGTAAGTTTGAAATTATTTCAAAATAAAAAGTTAAAAATAAATCATTAACCACAATTCTCTTGAAAATTTTCTAAGTGCTCCTAAATGAAGATGCACTACTGAATAAAGACCACTGGGCTAAATCCTTAAATGCATATGCATTTTTTTAAAGTTTTGGAATTTTCCTTTAGACAATTAAGATGCACTGGCTCATTAATCAATGAACTAATAATAACACACCAACGTGTGAAGAATTAACTAGAATGTACAAATACACAAGAATGGAGATAATTTAATAAGATATTTATGTAACTCAAAATGAGAGATAGTGATGAAGTAAACTTGAGAAGTGGTAAGGGAGAACAAGAGTATGAAATGTACTTTCTGACATTATAGGTAGACATGATAAGAATGGGTGACTCATTTAATGTAGAAAGTAAGGAAATTGACACAGAGGATTCCAATTTTCTGCCTTAGCCAATTGAATGTATAGAGCCAACTACCGTTCACTCACAGAGGAAACACAGAAAAAGACTATGTGAAGTGGCATTTATTGGTTCCTGCTAGCATGTATGATACTTGCACAATTTAAAGAAGAAAAAAATATCTCAGACACAGCAATGTAAATATTAGGTTGACACAATTGTTCCCAAAGAACTGTAGACAAGAAGCAGCAGAACTCTCAGAGGTTCCTTTTTGTCAGTACAGATTCTTGGTTCCTAGATTCTAATTTTCAGTAAGTCTGCCATGAAAACCAGGCTTTTACTAGCATTTTCGTGTACAATACATCTGGAAATTTATTCAGAACACATACAGTTGAAAACTATGGCACACATTGAAACGAGGAAGTTAATGATTTCTTTCTCAACTTTTGTTTCTTAAATGGTAGTTCAGGGATATCAACCTTTTAAGTCTCTTAATGAATTATTTGCAGTTTTGACTAGGCATAGAAATAACCTGGGAAACATAGGACTTCTCTTCTAACCTATGACCAATGAAGGATTATACTCTGGTACAGGTATCTGTTTTAACAGGAAATTTCTTTCTTAGATGGTGTGGAAAGCAATCATCTCAGTCAGATTTTTAGAGAAAAATAAAAGGTGATTTATTAATTGGACAAAGAAAATTATAAATATTCATTCAATATATCTGGAGGAAATCAGGGCAGGATTTTTCTTGTCCAATATGCAGGTCTCGTTTTCTTCAGATGCTATGTATTGAAATTCAAATTATAACCAGGCCATGCCAAATTTTGTCTGTATTTTGGAAAGTGTCTTATAAAATAGGTGTTGCCGTTTTACATACATAAATGCCAATACTTCAAATTTGATTCCTTTAATACAAATTTTCTTGTTAAATTGTAGCAACATAATTCATTTGGTATTATTGTTTAAGATAGTTGCTGCTGTGATCCTTTGACTGGTTGGGCCAAGCCTCTCTTGCTGGTGAGTAAAGACATCAGCAAATTCTTTTGTTACTAGAACTTTAGGTAGTTTAGAAACTAGGGCAGAAACTACTGGAATAATAGCAAATGTTAACATACAATAGTCGTTTTACTCTTCTTGGAAGCTGAGTTGACTTCCTCTGCTAGGTTTTACTGCCCTGCCTCTACTTGGCTCAAGTAAATCCTAAATAGGCCAATCCAATCATATTTTCCCATTTCTTTTGTCAGAGATTGGCTGAGTTGGTCAGCTACATGTGAAGGGATTGGGCAGATGCAGAGCTTCTGGGAAATGTTTCTCAATTCTTAAGAAGAGATACACAAGAGTAAAAAAAAATGTTTTCTTTCTGCTTTGTTCTGATGTCCTAAAAACACTACCGTTTTGTGGCCAGGAAGAAAATATCCTGAGGTTGGTAAAAAGGAAGGATGAATGGGGTCCTGTCTTTGATAATACCATTGAGTCATTGAATTGATCAATCCTCCGAGCATGTTTGTTTTCAGACAGTTAATTGTGTGAGATAATAAAACCTGTTATTCTTTAAGCCATTTGGGCTTTTTATTTTCTTGTAGATGACAGTATCCTAAAGAAATCAGTCATTTTTACAACTTTTTTTTTTTTTATGGCTACATTGTGAGTAAAGACACAATGGTATAGAGTAAAAAATCATCTTGGTGTATGATTTAAGCATTCAAGTTTTTAAAGAACTTTACTGTGAATTTATTAGGGATCCTTCCCAACTGCTCTGTAAGATAAGGTCAATGTTCTCATAATTTTAACTATAAAGGATTTAAGATAAGAAAATATAAAGTAGTTTATCTAAAGTGATCCAGCAAATTGGTGGAGTTATTTCCAACTTGCAGGCAAGAATTCAACAGAACTGTCTGCCTCTCTTTCTTGTTATGGTTCAGGTCTGTGTTAATGGTTGTCAGGCTGACAGCATGTCTCCTGTTACCGGCAGCCAGTAGGTTGTGCTCCATTCAAGGAAGTGCTGGAGTAACTTTTATAAAGTTACTCGAGTTCTCTAGGCTGAACATTCTCAGGAACCAGCTTATGGAATAATTTTAGTTAGCTTAATGCCCCCGTTTAACATTTATATAGGATTCTGATTACTGGAAAAACCCTTCACTTCTTCTGACACTTTGACATGGGTTTAAGCAGTTTCATTAAGGGATTATTTCAGCTCTGACAAAATGACAAAGAATTCTGCTAATTGTAGAAGAAACTTAACACACCTTAAGCATTGTGCCGTCTTAATACTTTCAGTGCTTTCATTTTTAAAAAAGCTTTAAAAGAAGATTAGTTGATATTGAATAAAATCACAAGTTAAATAATTCTATCCTTAAGATTACACTCTCATGAGGTTATTCCCATTTTCAGTTTTTCTGTAATATTTTGATATTTCTTTCATTTTTTTCACATTTTCAATTCTTAGCGACTTTAAATGGATTTATCTAACTTAAATATTAGGCTTAACATCTGAATTATGAAAACTCTATTAAAAGCACTGATCATTAATATTTACCTTCACCAATGAGAACTTTAGAGGAAAAACAAACTAAACATTTTATTCAAGTAACTTTTAACAGAAAACTAAGAGAGAGATAGAGATGATTAATTCTGAGCGGGATTAGATTAATTATGTCACTTTCATGCTTCAGAAATATAACTGTAACAAAAATATCTAAAAAGATAGGTATATAAGCTAACTTCTAGGGTCCAGACTTAACTATTTGGAAGTACACAACTCTGAAAGGATTGTGTTAATTTGAGCCCATTTGTGTATTTTACAGGAAATTAGACCCCCAAAATAACAATGACGTGTTTATAATTTTGTACTAAAACAATTCTGTTGATGGTAGAAGGCTTCCACAAAATACATAATGCAATGATATGATTATTTATTTTTATCTACTGGTAGTTAAAATATGTTGAGCCAATTTAATTACCTGAGTGTAGCATTGTGACTAATTTAGTGCCTATTATACTTATTCCTTGTGTAATTTAATGCATGTTTTCTATTTTCATTTAGAATATAATATACACATTACATTTTTTCTATTATGTCTTTGTATAAACATCTTAAAATTTCTTTATGAGAACAAGAAACTATAACCCAAAAAGTGTAACTATAATTGAATTTACAGAATCATGTTTTTAAGAAACATCATAGCTCTCTGCAAATTGTGAGTTAATTTGTGGGCAGTTATTGTATCTATTTTTCTATTTTTATATGCTGACATTACAGCCCAATGTCTTACATTAAGGTGGTGCTCAAATGTCTATTGAACAAATTCAAGAATAATAATCACAGCTTTTTTTAGATAAAACAGAAACATCAGAAGAACTAGCTTTTAAACAGTAACAAGACATTAGACAAAGAATGTGTTTTGAACTCAGACAATCCTTGGATAGAACCTTAGTTCTGCTAGTTAGGTATGTCACCTTAGGCAAGTTATGCTACTTCTGTGAATTCAGTTCAATCATTAGTCAAATGGGGATGGGTAAAGCATAGGCTGTGTAAGTACTAATGACAACGTATGTAAAGCATCTAATGCATGTTGGCACACAGTATATACATTCATTAAACATAGTAGCAATTATATTCATTGTTTATTATTACTACTACCTTTTAACTCTCTACCACTGTACTATTCAAGCTGGATATATCACAGGCAAAGTTTCAAAACAAGTAAAGTTAATTTTCAGCTCCATTTGCTACTTCTTTGCACTTTTCATATTCTCTCTACCTTTCCCTGCCAGCAATCAATTTCCCTGACGATTGCTTCTTATTGGCACGGTGGCTGCTCTAACAGGAACAGGAACGGATTACCCAGTGCCCACATTGGATACTGTCCCATAGAGTTCAGATTTAGTTTTCCTCTATGCTTAAAATGACAACAACAAAAAGGTTTTAGTATTCCTTGGAAAATAATGAAATAACTTCTGTTATTTATTCGTGATAAGTTTATCATTTATCTTTCCCAATAACACTTGCATTTTCACTGATGCTTTTAAAGTGGTTATACAAAATACAGAAAGTAACATATCTGCCCTACATGAACTTCAGATACGCTGGGGGATTGATGAGAGGGAGAGGTATTATTTAGTGTTTGTTGTCCAAAAACGAGGGCGACACAATTCAGAAATTGTAAAAACACTCCCACACTCTTTCCTTTTTAAGTTACTTCTGATCCCTCTGTAATCACTGATAGATAAAGAGGTTATTTCTGTAAACTAATTCAGTTGAAACGAATACTGAACAAAGCAAGAGTTCCTGATTTGGAGTAGGTTTCAATCAACGTAGATCAAGTTAATAACTAAAAATAAAAAATAACATCTGATACTAAAATACTGCAAATTATAACATTCACTAAAATTATTACAGTACAAAAAAGATGCTATAACATTTCAGATGATTTGTCACCCTTATTGGGGTGAGGTGGTAGCAGAGGAAGTATGTGGAAGCAAGAGATCAAAGGTCTGTGTTGAAGGATCAGTTATTCTGATGCAGAAATGGTAGGGAATACAGATGAAATGATGTCCAGGGAGGTCAAAACGCATATGAACAAAGTCACCAAGATATTAACAGCACGCTAACCAATTGCTTATATAAGAAAGCCACATTAAATATCAAATCCTCTTTCTAACAAAAATAGCAGTAACTTAATTTCAGCTAAGTTGGAGTTCCTGCATTTATTCAGGGTTGTGTTCAAATTCAAGGATTTCCAAAATGTCATGGGAAAATTGGAATTTTTGATTCTTCATTTTACTTGCCCTTGCTGACATTCTTTGAAATCTCTAGTTTCTTGTGTCATCATTTGAACCTCAAAAACTAAGAAAAGAACTCTCTTTTTATTGTTTTCTGTTGTTTTCTATTGATGTAATGTAATTTCGCAGAGGCAATAGCCACCAAGCCAAACAGCTTGGCTGGGGTGGAAGTGTGTATGTATGGAAGAAAATCATGAAAAAAAAATATTTCAAGCATATTAAACTTCTATACTATAAAAAGACAAAGAATATTCAAAGAATAGTAAATAATCTGTTTCGTTATTAAGTGAAGAGGATTTTTTAAAGGGAAAAGCTTCTCCCTCTGATAGAGGAACTAAAATTATATTTAGACACAGCAAATAAAGTCAGTATAGATCTCAGAATCTTGTAAGGTTCTGTATATGTCATTGCTGCCTGCTAACCAACTGCAAGAATAAGGTCATAAACAATACCCTGACCTGGCAGCATCTGTTACAAGGTGAGAGACATGTTTACTCTTAATTGATGTAGCTAGGTCGAGTGAGAAAGAAAAAGAGAAGCTAAAAGCAACTCGTATTGTTTTCTTGAGAAAAAAAATCACTGGAAAATGTATAATTTTTTATTTCCTGATTGTCACACATTATTTGTAAGTTGAAGATACATTGGCTAGTGGGAAAATAATATGTAGTTTTCACCAATAATCTGATAAGGACAGTACATCAGTCAGGTCTGATCAGAGAAGCAGACACAGTATGAGTGATGTAGAATAGATTCACTACAGGAGTTAGACCTCAGGCAATTGTGTGAACTGGTGGATCAATCTATTCAATTTACTGTCTGCTAGTCAGGCTATAGGTCAACCAGATTGGCAGATGGGAAGGAATGCGGAAAAGCTGGAACTTGCAAGGATGAATTGGAATCCTTGAGCCAGTAGCTACTGGAAAAAAAGACAAAGTGAATCCCTGTCTGTCACCACTCACAAGCTTGATGCCATAGTGGCTGCAGGAGAAGCACAAAGCTGCACTGCACTTGCCCCAGAATGTGGAGAATCCAAAGGACATCTGATGAGAGCTGGAGGACATCTAATATGAGCTGAAAGAACTGAGGGTCCAGTCATGCTCCACTTTATCAAAGTAAGCTAATGTGCAAGCCACTACAGCACCTGGTGCCCTGTGCCAACCTTCAGAGCCTAAGATGTGCCTTCCAGATTTCACACAAAATGTCTTGTGGCCAATGCTAAACCAGAAACCCATAGGGAAGGGACTTCTGGGAAGCTAAATTAACACAGTACAAAGTTACTACAGACAGTAAACACCAAATATTTATTTTAACTTGAATGAATATTACATGTAATTTGTTCTTAGTAATTTTGACTTACATTTAAGAACTACTTATCAAATAATTTTATGGTCATTTCATAGTGTGAGTAATACTAATGTTGAATCGTATGATAGCAAAGTATATGCTTAGGACACCAGCACAGCTGTGGGACCAAGTTTAATTATTTTGAACAAATTTGAAATAATTTGGTATTTCTAAAAATAAGACAAAATAAAAATATTGAACATTTTGTTGTTATTTTATAATTTGTTACTGTTTTATGTTAAATTTTGTATTATGGGTGAGCAGTGGGTAAAGACACAATAATCTTATCAATGCTTAAGTCCTTGGAAGGGTTTAAACTAGCCCTGGGGTCTATAATTATTAAACAATAATGTGTGGGTTTTTTTACACAGAATCTCAAAGTAAAACAAAACCATTTTTAGGATTTAGAAAGGAAATCTTTAACAGAATAAGTCCATCAACTTCTGAATTCATCTCCTTGGTACCTGATCTGGGAACAACAGGCTAGCATACCCCATATAAAATTAAGTCTGACTTGGGCTCATTCTCTGGCCAAGCCTAATTTTACACACTTAATAGAACTAGCAATTTGCTTTACATCAGTATCAATGAAAACATCTTAAACTATGTGAACTGTAAACTTCAATTCATAGGGAAATATAGAAAATACAAAAAACTTTGATCTACTAACAGCTTTCACTTTGTGAATAAATAAAGCCTAGTGGTGAAATGCCATCTCTCACAACTTCATTCTGTATCTAAAAATTGGTTTGTGAAAATCTAGATTTTAAATACCTCTGTATTTCTCTTCTTTTTACACATCGCGTATTCTCATAGAAGCTAATGGAACGTCTACGGAAATTAAGCAAAAGAGTTCCTGGATTAAGGTTGTTGGATCAAATACAGGATACTTGATTAAAGTAAAGTTACAGTTAAGCAACAAATGCTTTTTTGTATAACTATTGTATGAAATGTAAAATATTGCATGGGGCATATTTATATTTAAGAAAAAGAGAGTATGGTTGTTATCTGAAATTCAAATTTAACTGGCTATATTTTTGATAAATCTTTTAACCCTACTCTGGCTATGAGATAGAAAATTAATATCAAAGTGCTTTTCCAAATTATATGAATACCCCCTCATGGTATTGGCAGAGCAGGCTATCAGAAGGCAAGAAAGGAAACTTTCAAGAGTTTTCAGGGTGGAGAAGAAGTCCCCAGCCTCCTATCCCTGACTCTATTCCATCCCAAAGACCATGTTGTTCATCTAGCCAGTATAGCCAGAGGGGCCTCCTTGGGTCAATAAAAGTACATACCTTGCCTGTGTATCTCTTCCATCATCCAAGTGTTTATCACCTTTGTCGTCTTTTCTTTCTTTCTTTTTTTTTAACCAATACTTCTTAGTAATAACCTCAGTTGCTAATGTCAGAAGGAACAGAAAAGATTCTTCTGTGTCATGAAAGTGCTGCAAACATTTTTTTATTATACACTGTGTGATATAACTCACTTAAAAGGTAATCTTTCAAACCATCAGAAAGAGGACAGAAGGGCTGTTAAAATCTCAGAAAGACAAAAGTGGAAACAAAGTTAAAACTGCTGCTGATCTCATTCTGTTGCCGTCAACATTTTCTTTCCTCTTTCAGAGTTTTGAGAGCTTACCTTTTAAAGTAGAATTGGGGATGAGAGTGGACCAAGGACATAAACAAAGTCTATAGCTATAAAACAGGTGAATGAAAAGCAAAAAGTATCAGTCAAATGAGTGAATTGGTTTTAAGCATTATCCCTTGTCCCGTGTAAAAGAATAATCATAAAATATGTATATTTTTAAAGTTATCTGCATTGTTATAAAGACTTATTGTTAATGACTCTGCAGTAATTTTACAGCTAACTCATTTGTATTGACACCAATAGTTTTAGTTACAAGAAGATAGCCTCAGAAGATTTTAGGGTAAAGTAAGTATGGTATAGCTATATATATATATAGCCATCATAATCAGGTAGCATGGAATTAAATATAGATTCTACTCCTTACCACTTGTAGGATCTAAGTCAGTTAAGTTTCTTAACTTCTAGAAACCCCAGTTTTCCCCTCTGTAAATTCGTGCTAATAATAGTATCTGTTTTATGAGACTGTACCAGGACCAGGCAAGATAATACAGCAAAGTTCTTGGAATAGGGTCCACCAAAGAGCTTGTGCTATAAAAATTTTGTTTTTATCTAGCTCATTTTTATCTAAGGATTTATTTTGTAAAATATTCAATGAAGCATATAAAGTTTTGCCTTATGTGGTGTTGTGAAGAGTAGAAGGAACATTGAAGTAACGAGAGAACACAGAATAAGAACATTTTTCAATCATCCTTTTTTAGGAATTTTTCATTTAAAAAATTTATTCAAGTGTATCATTTGTACATGAATAATATAGTAAAAGCTGTGAACTTACAGAACAAACATGCATAACATCATAGACATTCATTCTTTTAGGCAGCAAAGTTATACTAATTACCTACTATGTGTCAAGCACTGTGGGACTGAGGGTATAAAGCTGGTCTTCCTTTCTGAAAGACCTCACAATCTAATAAGGGAGATGGTCAAGGTGCAATTGACCATATTATTGCCTGGTGAGTGCAGTGGTACAAATTCTTGCAGGATTTTAGGCACTTAACAAAGCCTAGAACAAAGGAGGAGGCATCCTTGAATGTAAATTCTTTTGTTCCTTCTTGGAAAATGTAGGTGAATTATTCAGATAAAGAAAGGAGGATAAACTGAAAGAATTTAAGATCTAAATAATCTTGCAATTTCATTGTAGCAGAGTATGTAGAAGGTCTACAAGAGTTACAGGGATCTACAATGTGGTTTAACACAAGAGTGTCAAGATATTAATGTATATTTGAAGGCAAGGGTCAGGTCACGGAAGGTCTTGTGCAATGAAGAAAGGTGTTTAGGTTATATTATGACAGCAGTAAGGATTTATGGAAATATTTTAATGAAGGGATAGTGTCAGAGTTTTGCAATTTAAAAAAAAATTCTGGAAATATGAAAATATTGTATTAGAGAAAAGTGTATGTAGAGCCAGAAAGACCACATCTGGTGCAATAATCAAGCTGAGGTTTTGAATTAGGGTAAGCAGTAGAGATGGGGAAGAGAGGGGGAAATAGCAGGGCTGGAGTGTGAACGTTGAGGGAAAGGGTTAATAATAATTTCCAAGTATCTACTTTAGAATACAAGCTGGAGTGGGGGACTAAAAGACAGACAGGACATACCAGCTACTTTTAGTCATTAAACAATCGGTTGCATTACCCAGAAAACCCACAAATCTAATTGTGAAGCATTTAATCAGTGTGAGGAAAAAAATACCTGTTCAACATATAAATTGTTCAACTTTTATTCTTTCTGAAATCTCTATAGCAGTATATTTAGTTAAGTATGTTTTTCTTAAAGTTCCTGGCAAATACACAGCACATATATTCAAAAGGCACTTTTTCATTGGTAAGGGAAGTTCCAGGTGAAAATAGGATCCTTCTCCCAGCATATAGAAAAAAAGAAGTAAGCAGTCAAGGGTACAAAACTAATGTGGTTAAACTTTGCCTGTAGAGAAACAGCAAGTTAAATGCCATAAATCCACACACATATGGAATTACTCAAAAGAATGAAATACCTAGCTAATTCAGAGCACTTTGTCTAAAAATGAAATGAAAATAAGAATATTAGTTAAGGTAGATCAAAATATGGAAATAGGGTAACTACATACAAGGAAAGAGAAAGAAAGTAGCAAAAGCATAAAATGTAAGTGGAATATCTAATAAGCCTCCAAATGACTGAACTTATGACTATCCTTTTCACTGGGAAGTCTATCACGAAGATATGCCATTTAAGTTCTATAATAGCATCAACATTACTTATTAGAATAAGAGTTTTATGAGACATGAGATGGTGGTAGAGTACATTGAAATGGCAAATTAATGTGAAGCCCCAATTTTCAGTAGCTTATAACTTTGGCAGAGCATGTAATTTCAAATAGAACTTGGCATGAGTGTACTCTCTGTCAGACATCAGTCTTTGCCAAGTTTGACAAACATCCAGTTCAGCTGTTTTGGGCTAATGTGAATGCCAAAGTAAAGACCTTTTTTTTTTTTTTTGCACTCAATTCAACAACACTTTTCATTATAAAAGGAAAAAAAATAGTAAATTGGTGTTTATTGTCAGGCTCTTTAATTAATGTAAAACAATCATCACACAAAGCAGAAATCTAAAATGATTCAATAAACAAAGTAATGGACTGGGTATTTCATTGCAATAATTCCTGGTTTTCTACCAATTCACTGTGTAAACTTTGAAAAGTAGCTTAGCTTCTTTGTGTCTCAGGTTATTAAACAGTAAAATTAAGAGATTAATACAAGCTTGCATAATCATAACAATGAAGATGACAGTTAAGCAATTTTCATATTTAAACACATGATAACTTCTCCTTTCTATAGCCCTGCATATTTTTATGGAGATAAATAATGTTGTGTGTGCAATGTTGACCTGTCTAAAGTAGTACAAAAAGCTAGTCTACTAACACATAAACCGTACCCTGGGAATAAGGATCTTTGGGAAGTTTTGTTTATTCATTTGAGTCATTGGATATCATTTAGCAAATTAATGATTCAGCTCACCATTTTGTAAACTACTGTTTCCTTATATTAAACAGCACTCTGGTGGCTTAAGAAGTTAATTTAGCCTACTCCAAAAGCAACTCATTTTCTATTTAGAGATAGTTTATGCACTGGAAAGTCCTAGCTTAATAGGAAGGTGAAAGAGATATAAGTTTCTTCTATAGGTAATGAGTAAAATTAATATTTTTTTGGTTCACATCAAGGGTCTGGAAGTTCTTTTAAATGACATAGTCAATAGAATGACAGTTTGAAATATGAATTGCTTTTTAATACAATCCAGCACACCACAGTGGTCCAATAATTTTGCTTCCATAGAATTCAATAAATTTTCTATTACTCACATCTACGCTATACTGGGACACATACTGGAATTTAAAAATGGCATTTAATTATATAGTTACCTAGAAATTCTCATCTATTCACTGTCGTATAAGAATAATCACTGAATACCAAGTATACACTTCCACTGACAGCATTGGAAAGATGTTTGATTCCATAACCAAAAAGAGATGTATGCATCTACCCTTCTTAGCCTCATTCCTCCAGAAATATATGCTGCATTTCCCCTAAAAAGTAATGCTGTGTTTATCAGTTTGCTATAGAGTAATTTTAGAATATTAGAACTTGAAAAGTGGTTATCAACTAGAAATTTGTAAAGATAGTATAAAGTATATTGAGCTATGTATTCAGCATTTTTTTTAGAAAAGTTGTAGATATACAGATAAATCATGTACAACAGGAAAGTATTTATTTGGCTATAAGAACAACAACAAATGTCTTGCTGGAGTTTTGCTTGAAATTATATTAACATCATGATTGATATGGTCAGAAACCATTCATAGTCAGAAAACTGATTGGTCTTTGATGACACATCCAGTATTTCCTAGGTTGGTTGATCAGAAACTATTATTATCAGATTCACATGTTAGATGGTCACTAAATCCTAATCCCCAGTTTTAAGTCTATGAGAATCAATGACTAGGAAACTAGGATTTCATCTAAAATGACAGGGGTGGGATGATAGGGGGAGATGATGATTGATTGGCACTCCCAGTCAATGTAACACTTTAATTGGATCACCTTTATATTTTCCTATTTTAGATGCTGCATTTCCATAATCATATGAAGAAATGACTTGGTTAATATTTTAAATGACTAATTGAATTGAACATATCCAATATATGCCTTGACTAGCTAGAATAGTAAAAATTTTAAAAGTCTATATGTTTATATTGTCTAATAACATCTTCAATATCATGTAAGTTATGTGATAATACCATCTTGTTAATCATTGATTGACATATATTCTTGTTTAAAATCTCTTTCCAAGTTGATTTGAGATGATAGTCAATGATTCTACTTTGAGATAAATGGTGTTACTTTGGCACATATCTTCTGTCCAGCCAGTTGATAAACTTGGCATTAGCTTGATGTTTCCAATTCAAAAACCAACTCTTTCTCACCTCAGCTAGCACCCATCAGATAATCTACAATAAGCCAATCTCACCCTTCAACACTCATTTCTTAAGCACAGTGCAATATATACACATGAATCTTTACATCCTGTGCTTACAGTCTTTACTTACTTCCTTAAAACATAGTAATCCAGTCAATTTTAACCACCATATAATATGCACATGATAGGCTTTTGTTGCTGTCTTAGAATTCCCCTTATTCAACCATTCAATTTTGTTTAATTCCTAATAATGTTTTGAGAGCAATAGCCTATATATGATTCATCATTCAATGCCATGTGCATGAAAACCTCTGGACAGGTATTAACATTATGTGACACATTTCCTCTGAAAGTAATATTAAATATCACATACATAAAAGTATTTTATTAAGTCTGGTGTGTTTTGCAATTATGTAAACATAAAAGAGTTGACTATTTTGTTTCTAGTCCAATATTTTCAGAATGTAAAAATAAACGTAACACTAAATTTTAACTAGACCATTTGACTTTATCTATTATGTTTAAGAAAACATGCCATAAGAAGTAGTAAAACCATCTTAATATTAAGACTTTATTTCACACACCTCCTATAAATAAATTAATCTAGGCCTTAGAACAAAGATGCCCCAGTAGCACTCTTTTGGAGGGGTGAAGGTGAATTGTCTCCCTGGGATAGATGATATAAGAAGCAAAATTTCAAATACTGTAGGACTAGTTTTGAACTATTGCCACATAAAAAATCAACTTTGTAGTTCATCTTTTTTTTCTCCATGGGAGCTGACATTTTTCAGAGTTTAACTGATTAGAACATTTTTTTGGCTTAGAAAACTTATTTAAACAAAAGTTACATAATAATCCGCTTAGAACCATTTCCAGTTTCTTCCCTAGTAAAAGCTCACTTCTAAAGTAAGTCCATATTGATCACTCCCATCTGACCACATTGATGAACATCTTTAGGAACATCGTTCATGATGGCAATTAGATACAATCTTCATAATTTATCCTGCCTAAGAGGTAGATCAGCTTGATCTGGTGTCCCGGAATCCTAATGTCAAGAATACCTCAAAAAAGGCTTAAATGATTAGCCTGTTTCCATCACCGCTCTTGGATATTTTCCTTTTCATTTTCCTTAGTTGTACCTTGTTAGTACTAAGAGACACCTACTCTTAATGTTTTGCTACCTATTAGTTAATTTCTGGATGTCAGTAACATACTCCAAGTATATATTTTCATAACTAATAATATTTCTATAAATATTTGAGGGTAGGAAATTGGGAAGTGACATGTGAGTTATTTATACTTATCAGGGACTGAAAAAAAATTTACATTCTATTATACTTGTAATTCCCTGACATAAAAGTAGAGTAGGGAATATTTTATAGGTGATCAATTTACACTAACTAAACTAAAAAAAAATGAAAATTTATAAACAAAAGCATACAATGAAAGACTTTGTTATTATAAAAAAAGAGAGTACATCTGTCATGAATACTGGCCATTTTCCTCTTTTTTGGTCATTATGAAATAAGCAAATAACAGTCATGAGAATAAATAGAGTTGAGGATGTTGTGTGATATAAGTATAAAAGAACATTATTAGTTTCCTATTATGGAGTATATCTATATCGTAGAATAGTCACTAGAAAAAAAAAGCACACCACAGTGAAAAGAACAAATAAGGGTATTTTCTCATTTTTTTGTTTTCCTTTTATCTAAGTTCTAGGCAGACTTCAACCTCAAATTTATATGGTTTTGACATTTTACAGTCAACACTTAGCACCTGTAAGCTAATTCTGGCCCATTTTTGAGATCTGGAAAAGATGTTCACTGTATACACATCCCATTAATCAAATTGCTTTTTGTTGTTTCCTTTTCCTCTTAGTCATTTCACGTTAATTTTTCATCAATTTCCATAACAATTTTTGAGATGTGGTATTATTGTATTTTATTTAGGGCCAGTAACTCTACTCATAGATTATAGGAGTAAACTGAAATTTTGTACCTCTAAGATGCCTCATGTATCTTTGCCTAGAAATATCATCCCATCAAGGTGTATCTAAGAAGGGCATCATCTTGGAGTTGTGTAATATGAAAAAGAGTGATATAAAAGTGTCAGTGAAGTCCCAAATCATGTTGAAAACACAAAACATTTCCCTTTTTCTTTTATGTTACTAGTTTTCCTTAAAATAAAAATTTATGTGTAGGCAAGTAAATTATTAACATTGAAAACAAAAATTTTAAAAGAAACAAAATGAATGACCTTGATGCTTACTGTTCCAACTTTCAATATTAGCCAGAAAGGGATTACTTACTTTGAGGATAAATGTTAAAGTGAGACACAGTTTATTTCAAGTAGTATAGAGGATGAATATTTTCCCATATAAAGCATATTGAATTTAGTATTGTTTACATTACTAAACTGAAGGAGTAAACTACATAGGCATAGCACAAATTAAAAACTTGAAGTATAACCCTATTAATTAGAAAATAAACTAAACTCCTAGAGTTGGTAATCTAACAACAAAGCATTTCTGTATATTTTTAATATTTCTTTCTATTCCAAGAATAGAGTCAGCACCCTAAAACAATTCAGAAGCCCTTAAACAAATCTTTTAGATTCTCAGCATTTATATTTTGGACCCAATGTATTGCTACAAGGCTTTGCTGTTTATCTCTTAATCCTTTATTGTTTAATAATCTTTCTTCACAGATGGTGGCATGCAAATTATATTTTCCCAATGTAAATAGGGCTGAGAATGCAGACTTAAACTTGAATAAATCAGATTTGTGTTAGGTGGCAATGACAATGAAGAAAAGGACACATGGAGATGCCAAACAAACTTCTTGTTTCATACCATTCCTTATGGCCTTTTGATTCCTAAGCAGGTGGGGAATCATCCAAACAGATTGTATCTCAGTATTAACTCAATCTTTTCAACTGTTTACATTGAATTAAGAGTAATTACATGCCAATTCACATAGTTATTTTAAGATGTCTAAGCTTGCATTGTCATTAGTGAAAAGAAAACTGTCTGAACTTTGGTAAAATTATGTTTTATTCAATAAAACTTTTATAGAAAGCTCCTTCCCACTTCTAGGTGAAATAGGTGACTCACCATGATCTGGAGTTCATCTTCCTGAGTACGGCCTAAGAAAATTAGTCTCATTTAATTCAATGCTCATATCTGGATTATGAATATTTTAGAAAACTAGGATACTATGTACCAATTTTAAAAATTAAGAGGAAAGAACAAGATTTTGGCACTCTTTGAACCAATGCTGTTATAGTAACATCCCTCCCCAAAAAAGGTACTACTTAATCTAAACAGAATTAAAAAAAAAAATAGACATGGCAGTTTAACCTACATTGCTATTCAACCCATCTTTCAAATATGGCTTTGACTTGCTGAGCATTAGCAGGTAATCTTAAAGCTGAGTTAGACTCATGAGAGAGAGTAGGACATTTCCCCCCTTAATTTCCCAGACACATTTTAAGAAAAATAACTGCAATACTATTTATATTAGTCAGCCAAAGGGGTGCTGATGCAAATACCAGAAATCATTTGGTTTTTATAAAGGGTATTTATTTGGGGTAGAAGCTTACAGTTGCCAGGCCGTAAAGCATAAATTACTTCCCTCACCAAAGTCTATTGCCACTTGTTGGAGCAAGATGTTCTGCTGACATCTGTGAGGGTTCAGGCTTCCTGGGTTTCTCTCTTCCCAGGGCTCAATTCTCTCCAGGTTCAGCAATTCTGCTCCTCTGTGTGCTTACTTCCCAGACTCCAGTTCAAAATTCCAACATCAAAACTCCAACATCAAAACTCTAACTCTGTTATTTGCCATGTCTTTTATCTGTGAGCCCCTACCCACCAAGGGCAGGGACTCAACACCCTACTGATGTGGCCCAATCAAAGCCCTAATCATAATTTAATCATGCTCAGGTATAGACCATTTTACAAACATAATCCAGTATCTATTTTTGGGTTCATAAACCATATGAAACTGCTGCACTATTCCTCCACATTCTTTTTGGTAATCAAGGAACAGGGTAAATATAATTAAGAAAAGGTCTGGATAAAATAGTTGATGATGATATTCCAGGCAGCTCTTCATTCAAAGTGCTTAATTAATATAGAATCAGTAGGTGACAAACTGGGAAAGTGCCATGAATAGAGCCTCCACGATTCCAGTTGAATTGGGCCTAGGCAGGAGAAATCCAGCAGATATGAAGATTAAATACTTAGAATGAAGAAGGAGGCTAGAATTTCTCAGGTGTGCAACAGCTATAACCAAAGCAGATAAGTATCATCAGTACAGGCAGAATGACAAAAGGGATAGAGAAAAAATAAATCCAGTATACAGAGAAGAGTTGAAAGAGGGACCTGATATCAGTTTATCACCCAAAGTTATGATGCAAAAACCTGTTTTCAAATTATTATATTCAGCAGGGGGAGGGGGATCATTGAAAAGATACCAATACTCAGTTTCAACAGAATAGATTTATTTTGATTAGTTGATGTAATGTGTTTCTTGAGTTTTGGCATTTTTTTTTAAGCTTCCAGAGTAATTTTAAATTGCTGTCAGGATTAAGAAGCACTTGTCTAAGAGACGGTACAAGACAAGCAAGCCTTAATCAGGAAAATTGCTAGTATTGTTTCTAGATTGATTACGGCATTCTATATTAAAAAGTCACTGATGGATCTTTAGGGAGAACTTTAGGATCTTTAGTAAGCCATCTTCTTGGGTCCCTAAAATTATATCCTTTCTTCTCTTTCCTTGCTGCATAACCCCGTTTCAGATCCTCCTCACTAGACCCAGGTGTGGTGGGATGGAGTCCTCTGAACTGGAGATGCCGATCAGCGATTGGGACTTTTGAGTTACTTAGGGAACCAATGTGTTTGTTCACTAGTATATCAGATATACCCATACTACAGCAAATTAACCAGATGTTACAGCAAATTAACCAGATGTTTATTAATGAGATTAAGTTTATATATAGTGAAAAGAATGGATCTTAGCTTTTTATCCTGCTTTGAGATTTGCTAAATGTGTATTCAGCAGCAATTACCAACCTAATCAATATATAGCTCATGTCCATAACTTCAGATTTCATCACCTTTGCACTGCCTTTCATTCACTAAACATGCTCCACAGGCAATTCCCTTTCTTACTTCCATTACCACAGATTAATTTTGTTTGTTCCTGAACATCACATAACAGCAAGCATACAGCATATATTCTAAGATATCTTGTTTCTTTCACTCAACACAATGTTTCTGAAAATCATCCCTGTTGCTCTGTGTATCAGTAGTTCATTCTTTCTACAGCTAAGCAGTTTTCTCCTACATCAATACTAAAATTTATTTATCCATCCTATTGTTTATGGTCTTTGAATAATTTACATTTTGGGGCTATTATGTATAATGTTGGTACGAGCATTCTTCAACAAGTTTTTTGGGGGACATATACTTAAATTTCTCTTGGATAAAATAAAAAAGGAATAAAGGAGTGTAAAAAGGAGATTGGAGTGTTTACCTTCATAAAAAATTACCAAACAGCTTTCCACAGGGGTTTGCTATTTTATTCTCCCAATATGTTGGAAAAAGCTATCATTTGTTTCCCTACCATCAACACCATTCACTGTTGCCAGTATTTTATATTTTAGCCATTCTAATGGGTAAAAATTATTACTTGTGATTTTAATCTGCTTTACTTTGTTGATAAATGATGTAGAACCAAAATGGGGCTTCTGGACCAGTGGCGTCAACATCATCAAGAAGCTGGTTAGGAATGCAAGACCTCGCTCCAGGTTTAAAGAAACTCATGAGATGGAGCCAGCAATCTGTGTTATAATAACTCTTCCAGGCAATTCTGATCCATGATTAAATGAATTCACCCTCTCACGTGATTTTTGGTCTCTCAAACGCTATAGCAATGCTATTACATGTGGGTAAAGGAAATCATAATTTGTATTTAATAGGGATTATTTTATACAGTAGAAAATGCTGTCCTTATATAGGTAATCTTCTTGGCTATCTTACGCAAAAATATATACAAAACTCACCAATTGGAAAATCCTCAGATATCTAGTGCCCATAAGAGTAGGCATCTGTTTAATTCCTAAACATAAAAACTCTTATAATTCATTTTAATACAAGGAATACATTAAGTATGGAGTTTTAAGGGAGAATATGATAGCATCTCAGATATCTAGAGTTCCTAAAATAATGTTATTTATTCCAATATAATATTTTACCCGAATTAAGTCTCTCATTTGTTTTATCATACCATAGCACATGCCCAATTTGTTGAAATTTCCAATTAGCACCTAGAATAACTTTCAGATTTTCATGTGTCAGACACTACAGTAAGCATTCACAATCTGTGTCATTAATTTTCATCACTGTAGGTTATTCATGCAGTAGCTAAGTTCTCCTTGTAAACATTTTAATAAAACTTTCATTTAATATATGTGTTGTAAAATGTCAAATTTCTTCATGGCTTTCCCAAATTCATGAGATCTTACATTCTTATTTTTCACTGAGTGTTCACATTTTTTCATTCATACTGTTCTTTCATTTTTGTCCTACATGTCCTCTCTTCTGTGGATGTATGCTGATCCACATGTAGAATTCAGACGTTTAACTCAAGTTTCCTAAAAAACAGTTGCAGTTGGGATTTATGCATGTGGCTATTTAATGAAGGCTTGAGGCAATGAATTGATTTTCCATCAAGCTTATGCATTCTTTTTAGATAGCAGACATTCTTATTATTGGAAGTTTCTTAACCACACCAAAACTAGAAATTTATCAGTGGCCAGATTATCCACAAGATCTAGTCTTTCTTATTATTGTTTGGTCTCTGTTTCCCCTTCTCACCTTTTGCACAAACATTCCACTCAAATTCTCTCCTTTTCTCATTCCTGTTATAGGATTTCTGATTATTTTTTAGTGTCATGTTATAGCTATCTTTTTATTCCACTGTACTGATTCCAACTATATCTTTGGGAATTGGAGAAGCCAATCCCAATTAGCATAACTAACTACTAAACTAATTTAGTAGTCTCTTAACAAGAAATCTCACGTCAGCTATTAAATCTGTATGAGTATACATAACTTCATTTACACATATATATCATTTAATCTGATACACCATCATTCGATATTAGCTTACTTGTCAGGTGAGAAAACTATAGATAAAAGGAACAAATAAGTTGTCTAAAATCATCATACAGAGGGTAAACAGAAAAGCCAGGCTATCTTCTATATCTCTTTGTGTGAAATCTCTCCCCTAGAAAACATTTTGATGAATTTTGTTTGGTTTTATTTCTTAATACAAATTCAGTCTCTCTGCCTTTGATTAGTCTAAGTTTAACCCCTTTCCATATTTTGATAATCACTGCTTTAATAATATTTATATCTTCCATTCTCTTTCAATGTTTTAGATTTTACTTTTTACTTTTCTTCAGTTTGTGACTCTCTTTTTACCTTTCATTAGGCAGATTTCATTTTTCTGTGTTTGAATATTAAATATTGTATGTTAGCAACATAATGTGTTTTAATAACTTATTATGGCCCATAAACTTAGGTTTATTTTTTCCTTTGAATTTCTCATGAATTAATATTTGTCTCTTCCCCCAGTGTAGTTTAGTATATGTTTAATTCCCTCTAGCCTCTCTTTCAAATCAACAGCCACCGTGTATCTGGCATCTAGGGTTTTAGATCCATGTTTTATAGAATAAATGTCTATCAATTCATTGATTATGTGCTTATTAAGTAAGAAATATACTTTACTAAATTGTTTGCTTGATTTCTCTATCTTGTCATTTCATCGTTGAATTGTTTTTCTTGATAAAGTAAGTTTTCTTGCTAGAATAAATTTTCAAAAGTCTTTGGGTAATAAATCTTCTCAGACCACATATGATCGAAAATAACTTTATTTCTTTTTCTCATTTAAACTATGATGTTCTGACTTTTGTTCCTTTTGAAGAATATCTGCTTTCCATCTGTAGAAATTTTTTCAGTTTACTCACTTTGTTATTATTGTTTTAAACTTCACTGTAATGTATTTAGAGATTTTTTTCTCATAATCATATTTAGAGATTTTTTCTCATGTATTCTAAATTGCCTCTATGTATCCTTTCAATTTGATGTAGGATGTCTCTATTTCTGGAAAATATTTATTCAAATATTTCATTGCCTGTATTTATTTTTCCTTTCCCTCTGGGAATCCTCTTAAATGAACACTGACTCCTTTATTTTTATTTTCTATGTCTTTAATTCTTCTTTTTGTGTTTTCCATTCTCTTTATGCCTTTTTGATGCCTCCTTGGATAAGACAGTGAAGTGCTCTCCGAGTTAATGAATTCATTTCTCAGCTGCAAGTAACTGCATTTCAGTTGATACACTGAGTTTCATTTTTAACTATTATAGTTTAATTCCCAGATTATCATTTGGGTTTTCTTTAGAATTGCTTCCTCCTTCTCCTTTTTATTTATTTATTTGCATTTCTATTAGCTCCCCTTGGCCCTTTGAAAATTCTTTGAAAATACATTATGCATAATTTTATAGTTTTATTCTTAGTTAAACTCTGTTTCCCCTTTACCCTTCATTCAGGTTTTTTATTTTTTTATTTTTTATTCTTCTAAAAATTTATTTTTTATTTATTTCTCTCCCCTTCCCCACCTGCCACTGTCTGCTCTATGTATCCATCCATTCACTGTGTATTCTTCTGTGTCCACTTATATTCCTGTCAGTGGCACCTGGAATCTGTGTCTCTTCTTGTTGCATCATCTTGCTGCGTCCCCTCTCCGTGTGTGCAGCACCATTCCTGGACAGGCTGCAGTTTTTTCACACTGGGCAGCTCTTCTTACAGGGCACACTCCTTGTGTGAGGGACACCCCTGCGTGGCGAGGGACACCCCTGCGTGGCACGGCACTCCCTGCCGGCATCAGCACTGTGCATGGGCCAGCTCACCACGTGGGTCAGGAGGCCCTGGGTTTGAACCTTGGACCTCCCTCCTATGAGATAGGTGGACACCCTATCCCATTGGGCCAAATCCGCTTCCTTCATTCAGGTTTTTCAGACTGTCATCCATTTAAAAGAGACTTTGAGTCTCGGAAATCTTATTTTGCCTGGAAGCTCACTACTCTTGGAAATAAAAGCTAAATTTGTTGGAAATGAGTACCGTAGGGCAGAGGAAGGGAATGAGAGTGATATAAATTATAAGGTTGTGGTCTCTGCCTCTCTTGGTGAGCTTAGGAAGTTAGAGGAGAGAGACTTCAGATAGACTTCAGATAGACGACTTCAGACAGATTTCAGGTAAAGATCTTCCAGAGAGACAGTCTGGATTTTACATAGCCGCGCCTTCCCACTCTGAAAGAGGTGATTCCCTTTAAAGAGCCTCAGGAATAACCATACAGCTCGTAGGATGAGCAATGGAAAAGTGGTACTACCAGAGGACCAGCGAGCTCATCACCAGCTTCCGTGTTTATCTGTGCCTCTCCCAGGCTGACTCTTAACCCCACAGCCCTAATGCTGCAACATCACTTCCAGTGACGGTGCAGCTTTTCTTCTCCACCTCAACCTTCAGTCTGACCGTAAACTCTCTGGGGAAATATGGGAGTGGGAGTGGGATGGCAGGGATAGCAAAGTAAAAACTATCTGCTCCCCTCCACCAAAACACACTCACCCATAGGATTGCTACAGAATTTGCAAGACTAAGTCCAATTTTGTGAACACAACAGCACTGAAATATGTATCTGCACGTGATTAAAAGAAGAAATGTTAGATTGCATATATGATAACAGAATTTTTAAATCCATGATTGTTCTATAAACCCATAACTTTCCTAATTAAAAAATAAAAATGAAATGATGATCGCCTTGTTAAGAAATTATTAAGAATTTCAAGAGAGCATCAGCAGGGCACTAAACTAAGTGAAGGATCCTGAGCAATTGTATCTTTCTTACTTCCATAAAGCTGGCCCTGCTCTCACATCATCCATTTGGGGAATCTACACTTTTTCTATTCTGGATTTAAACTTATCATGCATTTTCAACTCTCTCTAGAGGTCCATGATTTCTTCGTTAGTTTCTGGTATTTACTAGTGTCCTACTTGGTTCCGGCAAGTTTGGTTCAACACAAAGTAGTTCTAGCCTCATATAGTTTCCTATCTTGTTTGCTTCTTTATGTTTGCTTCATGGATTCCTATTAGTCTTTTTTCTCTTTCTTTAAATAACCATATATATTAGAAAATTCCTATTCCAAACCTAAAAAAAAAATGTCTCAGCTTTTCTGTATTTCACTTCAAGTGAACCAGGTCTATCCATCTCTAGAGCAATTATATGAGACTTTCTCCATGTGGGTGGAGTTACACAAATCTGAGCATTACTACACAAACAGTGATTTATAGCAAACTCCTGCAACTTCTGTGTGAAATTTCTCCATTTCTTCAATGACTACACCTTAGATCTAATAACATCTTTTTGGGGGGAGTGGGGTAGAAAGCACTCAATTTTTTAATTCTCAATAACCAACAGTTGCATACATCTTTTTTTTCACTTGATAATACACCAATTTTCCCCTTTACTATCATAATAAAAGTTAAAGCTTCAGACATTTTCACATTTTAAAAACTAAGCATTCAGCTAAAATCCCTTTTGCACTCAGTGGTTTTGCATTGCATAATTTTGACAAGCAGCTTTTCATAAAGCACATGCATGATATTAAATAACTTAGTTGCTTTAGGACTGACTATATAATTTTGAGGCATTAAAATATAAGCAGAGCTTTATTTTCATTTCCTGCTTGGCTAAATTTGTAGTTTCAGTGTGTTTAACTTTTCTTTGTTTGTTTTTTGCTTTTGCTTACTTGAATAACATTGCTGAAATCTTTGAGGGTATCCAGATAAATACTATCTCTTTTCTCTACCTAAGTTCTAATCCAATTGAGAAATAAAGGAAAAGATTTAAAATGACTCCTAACATAAGTCTTCATAATGATAAAGACTACTTTAGAGCACGTAACATAACTCTGAGAAGTGCACTTAATAATGCTGAATCCCAGATTTACACAGATTGGCTGACAAGTGAGGGCAGCCCTGACATGGGGGTGTCAGTTATCTAATGCTAAATAAGATCATTGCCCCCAAAACTTCATAAAGTAAAATAACCAATTATTAAGGTCACAGATTTGGAGGTGCAGGTTTTGGTTCTCTTTACCCAGTGGATCTTCCCATTAAGTTTGTAGTCTACATTTCCACCACCTGGAGAAGGAGATAAGCAGGCTCATAGGAGATTCTTGCTCCCATGTTATGACCGTCTCCTCCAATGCCAATGACTCTTTCCTTGGGAATTTTCCTGGGACCATTAATATGCAGATTGAATTTGCCACTAGAAGTCTCTGAAGTAAGTCAGAATAGAATAAAAATAAATAAATTCTAAAACTTTCAATCCCCTTTATTTTATTACTTCTCCCACATTTTGATATTCCATGCAGCCCAATAAAGCTTTCCAGAGTTTCTGCAAGGAGATTAGTCCAATAATAAAATGCCATCTTGATAAAGATGGCCAAAATTGACATGTGCACCTACTCTCATCATCAAATTCCCCACTCTCTAATATTGCTAGCCTCTTCCTAGCGCTTACTTGTTGGAAATGAACAAAAGAGAATTTGTGAATCAAAGCCTTTATATGTGTTAATATCTAAAATAATAAGTGAAAGCAAAATCTCTTTCTCTCATGGGGAGTTAAATGTCCAAATATATTAAAGCCAAAATTTCCTCTTCAATTTCATACTTTGCTCAGCCTCCATCAAGAGGCTGCCAATATACATGTGAACGTGGTAAAATTCTCTAACTGCAACAAGATGCTTCAGATCTTAATGGCCTCAAAAAATAAAGTTAACGCATGTCAAGTTTCTGGTTTCCCTCAGTTTTAAAGAATGTAAAGGTAATAACTTATGCTAAATTAACACAAGATCAGTTCTACACTCATCAAATTTGGAAGCAAGGTGATCCATTCTCCAAACTGGTTGCTCAGACAAATTATGTTCCTACAATTTAGTACATATTGTTGCCAAAGATCATAGCAGACACTTGAAAGATTCTAAGGGAAAAAGGCTTGAGATAATAAAATATAAGATTAATCTTCTCCAGGATGTTTTTAGACTAAAATGCTTGTGAACTTAAATTCAATTGGGAGAAATATCCTAGCCAAAGTTTAATTTTGGCAGCATGAAATAACCTTTTGTGGGAGGAAAATTTAATCTTTCATATCTTTCTCTCTCAGTGATTAAACATTGCTGACTTCTTGCAAAGTTAAGAAATATAGAATGATAGCCCTTTTCATTAGGTCTTAGGTCACGTTCTCTATAAGCAGAGCCCTGGATGTGGATTTTTGCTGCAATGATTTATTAAGGGAATGCTCTCTAGTGAAATCTGCAAAGGAAGGGGAAGCAGAAGAGATGCAAGAGTAAACTTAGCAGAGCTGTGGGTTTGGCTGAAGCCTATCCTTAGTGTGGTCCAATGGAACATACTGGACTGTGAAAAGTACTGCACAGTAAGAGCTGCCTTGAAGCAAAGGGACCAAAGCATTTCTGTATCTTGAGCAGGGTTTCTTAACAAGGGGCCCATGAACTTGAACTGAAATTTAAAAAAACCCTTATTCTTGTGGGGACGTGTTGGTGCAGGTGTGATATAATCATTAAATAATACACAGTATAGTGTGGACTTGGGAAAGTGTCAGTGGTTTTCACGTGACTGGCAAAGGGGTCCGTGGGACAAAAAAGTTAAGAACCCCTGGTCTTGAGGGATAGAATGATCTGACAATGAGCTCTTTTCTTGCCCAAAGACAAAGTAGAGAGGGTACAATTGTGATAAGTAAGTAGCCCATATTCTCAGCAGCAAGGGAATTTGTTAAAGGAGATCTGGATGGTGCACCAAAAGCATTGACTACAAAGCGTCAATGCAAGTTAGAAGCTTGGAAGGACAGAGAAGCTACCAATTATTAAAGGCAGATTTCATAAACAAATATTATCCATGATATAGGTGATACTAGTTATATTGTACCTGTGCTAAAAGCTATCATTGAACACTTAAAAAATTTGATAAAAGCCTTGAAGTTTATTTTCCATCAATGAAGAAACGTGAATAGGAAATTAATGGTTCCAGAATCTATTTCATCCACCAAAAGATAATTTAAATATAAGTTTATAGGTTAAATTAGGGGATTGTCTACTGACAAAGAATTCGAAGTGAATTTTTTTAAAGTATTGCATAATTTGCTTTTTTTGGTATAAAAGTTAAAGTATCAAGCTTGATGAAATTGCTTTAAAATCTTTTCTTCCATTCCTATTAACATGCTTATGAGACTGGTTGCTACTCTATGAATGTAGAATGTAGAAGAGAAAGAAAACACAGAACCAGTTTAGGTATCATTATCACCTGTAATTATCATCCAATCAACCTATATGAAATTTAAAACAAAATGAAAAAGTTCATTTTGTGCAATCAAAAAATTTTTTTTAAAGATTTATTTATTTTTTTATTTATCTCCCCTTCCCCCCCATTGTCTGCTCTCTGTGCCCATTTGCTGTGTGTTCTGTTTCTGCTTGCATCCTCGGTGGCACCAGGAAACTGCATGTCTTTTTTTGTTTCGTTACCTTGCTGTGTCAGCTCTCTATGTGTGCCCCGCGGCTCTCTTACAGGGCACAATCCTTGCACGTGGGACTCCCCTACGCGGGGGACACCCCTGTGTGGCACGGCATTCCTTGTGTGAGGCAGCTCTGCGCATGGGCCAGCTCACCACACGGGTCAGAAGGCCCTGGGTCTCGAACCCTGGACCCTCCCATATGGTAGGCGGACGCTCTACCAGTTGCTTCCCTGCAATCAAATTTTTAAATATTGATATATACATAGTGTTTGTCCAATACTGTCTTTAAATACTTAAAATGGGAAATTACTCTTTCATCTGTAATTTTTGTTGTATTATAAATAAACAACAAAAATTATGAATGTAAGAGTGATTATATTAATCATCAATACATATATTTTCAATGAATAATGTGTTTAAATTTGTAATTCTTTTTTTCAATATTTTATCTTTGTGATGATTATTTCTGTTGGAATGTACTTGGGTGCCTGTTGAATCTAACAGCAAGAAAGAGAAATTTGCATTACTTTTTAATTTCATTTTTAATTAATTTGCATTGTGTTTTACCAAAATATATGTCCAATATGAATTGATAGCTTTAAAATAAAAACATGAAAAGCTTGCTCCTTCACCAAACTTAACTTCAGAGCACTTTAGAGTTTAGATGGCTTCTTGAATGAAAGGCATGTGTAAAGCAAGCATCCTTTCTCTATTGATCAACTTTTGCTACAGTTGGGCTTATGAAGGTCAAAGTTGAGTTGTAGCAGCTTACCCCCTGAAACTGTCCAAGCCTGACAAAGAACCATTCCATTGCTTAGGCCAGCATCACATAGGCCTCCCAATCTTTGTGGCCAGCATCCAGCAAAGAGCCATTCCTCACCATCTCACTGAGGCTTGCACCTTTGCAAATGCCCCAGTGACCACATGCTTATGCTGAAGCTTACAAATACCAGGGTAATTACAGGGAACAGTGTATTCCTTTCTGGGGATATTTTTTTCCCATCTCCTCTCATCTCATGCCCATATCTCACACTAAATTGGTTACTCTACTTTAAATGAGTGGTCTTCATTTAACCAAATTCAGTTGTCTTCTTTGGGTCCTTGTCTTATTTGACCTAGTAGAGCCTTGTTTCCTTCTTTCTCGAAACATTTCTTTACTTGAAATTCAATACTTGTTAATCTCCCAGTTCTCCTTCCCCCTCACTGGCACCTACTTCTTAATTATTTGCTGTAAATGTTGGAATGTCTCAGAGTTCTCTATCTTTGGCCATCACCTCCTTAGCTGTAGTCACTGCCTAAGTGAACTCATTAGGTCCTGTAGCTTTAAATACCTTCTATTCACCCATTTCTCCTAAATGTATATTGCCAACACTGACATTAGCTCTAAAATCTAGGCTGTATATCCAAGTACCTGACTTGACATCTCCTATTAAATGTCTTTCGAAGATCTCACACTTAACATGTACAAATCAGACATGTGAATCCTACTCTCCAAAGTCACTGGACCTCATGCGGTACTTCTCATTACATTAAATGGGGCCAACAACTCCTCCAATTGTGGGGCAAGTTGCTATTTGGTGTATCATGAGAGCACAGGCTCAAGCACAACAGAAACTACAGAAAATGACTACTTTATTACTTATATAACACAAAGGATTTAAAATAGCAGGGGAAGAGGTCCTATTATGGTCAATCTCCTGGAAAGGACAACTACTAGGGTTACGGACATTGGATGGCAGGTCCACATGCCCCACTTTACTTTGGAGAGGAGATACCCTATGTTGTTTGAGTGTTGAGTATTTATCTATACCAGGGAAAGGGGGCCTTGCCACTGAGAATTCCTGCTCTGATAAATATCTAGAACTGCTTGTCCTGGCTTCCATGTTTAAAGTATGGTCAGGCCTATTCTTTAGACCTAACATCATCCGCACACTGTTAATGGAAACATCCTGAAACATCTGCAAACAATATAAAAGATTGCGGAGGGTAGACCAGGGCTGGAAGATGTCCACTGGTATGTTTCTGATTTCCCCAGCACCAATTTTTCAGGATAAAGATCTTGGAAATACATATGATCATTCTACTTCTCTCTCACAATCTAGTGAAATAAGGGTAGAAGCTGTGTACATCACTTCCGAGCCTGGATGAGTAAAACCAGCAAAAGTATTCCTCTCTCTCTCTCTTTCTATTTGTAAAGCTAAAGGTGACAGAGACTGTGGACTTACAGTCTGACAGGGACAAAATTTTAAAACGTCTGCATCAATGATTCACTGAGTTAGAGGAAAACCTTCCATGAGAGCCACCCAATGAATAATGAACATATTAGACTCTTCTGTGAATGTGAAATGGTTATTCATTGGGTTAAACTACTGACATTTTGGGGATTTTTTTTTACAACAGTTGCTTACACTAGTTTACCATCTATGTTCCTATTTTTAAGTGTGGTCTTACTTTTTAACAACCACAACAAATTGATTATATGTTATTGGTTAAGTAGTTTGGAGGTAGGAGGCAAGGAAATTGAAATTTTTTTTTTAAATTTAAAAAAAAGGATTAAAGCCTGGAGAACCACTACACTGTGGCAAATTATTTAGTAAAATGTCACCTGCAATTATTTGAAAGGCAAACCACATGCTTGCTGAGCTGTAATTTTGGGGCAGTGCTTGGTAAGAATTAGAATGATAATATTCATCAGCTATTTTGAGTTGTTTTAAAGAATCATTACAAGAAAGAGAGGTGCTCATGGAAGAAGTGGTAGATTTTGAAGGAAATGGAAAATTTCACCAATGGAGGGCATTATAGGTTTGGAAAAAACTTACTGCTCTGGATCTTGAAGAGTAACATATAGTTAAAAATTTTTTAAAAAGGTTAAAAACCTTGAACAATAAGAGTCCCATAAGGCGTTTCAAACTAAAGTAATTTAGGTCTGAGGCAAAAAATCAGATTAAGACTCTTATTCCAGGTAGCCTCAAGGTGGCAGTGATTAAGCCAAGAGAAGGTTGTGGGAGATAATAAAGGATAAAGTCAGACTTGGGGAGTAATTATAGGTATGAATTTGTGTTTACTGGCACATGAAACTGTCTGGAAGCAAACAGATAAAAAGCTTCCCAAGTTTTTGAGGAAATTATTGCTGAAGAGACTGCAAGCCCGGTCTAAAAATAGTCTACAACTTTTCTCAGTCTTAGAAACCCTCTTCTGAAATAACCCAAAGCTATTTGATGAGTTTCTGGCATTAAGCAGCTGCCACTGCTATGCTTCCTCAAAGAGGACATACTCCCCATTATCCACATTAGATAAGACCATGGGAAATAATAGACAAAGAAGCACTTTCTAAATGGCAGATGCTAGGAGAGAAAAAATATTGTTGAAGGAAATTTTACCAGAAAGCAGAATCAGGGTTCTACAGAATGCTTTTTCTAAGCCCAGGTTGGGAGGCTTTTAATACTTAACCAGCAGATTTTAATAACTGCTATGAATCAGTCATTGTTTTGGTCTTCCATTCACTTTTCTGAGCAAATTTTATTACGATTATCATGTCTATGTTTATCATTAAGTATGAAGATACATACACTTTTAAATAACATATACTTTACATTCCTACCACAAAGCAACATCTGGAAGAGACACAAAGAACTGTATGTCACCTAGAGGACACAGACTGATATTTGAATGGAGTTGCTGACTGGGATTTTGATTATCGCACTCAGATAGTGTGAATGTGCTCCACGTACGTTGGAGGAATGCACTGAATACTTGGCGACCATAGTAGTGTACTGTGACAGAGTCTGGCTACATTTTCAATGTTCTTCCTCTTTTTCCTGGGCACACAGCTAACCTGTATTTCCCAGTTTTACTTCTAATTAGCTGGAGCCCTGAGACTGTGTTGGGACCAATTGATTGAATGTGAAGTAATTTATGCCCTACTAGGCCTGACTCAGAAAATATACCACAAGATCCTCCATACTCTTTCCCAGTCAGAGGCTAGAGATGAAAGGAAACTGAGATACTATTTGTAGATATAAACTGAAGAAAAAAGCTCTACATGTTCAGAAAAGTTGCCTAACTAGAAACAGGACTAGTGCTGGAATGATAAATAATTTTTAATATGTTTATCTTTGAAATGCTATATTTATTTGTTATTATTATTTCCATGTCATAACTTTTTATTCTTTTTATTGTATTTTTTACTAACGCATGAGGGAAGTCTTGGACCTACCTCTCACCCAGAGAACTTAAACGCTCTTCCAGAACACATACAGTGTGCTATAATCTGTTAAAATAATAACATATTCTATAACCCAAAATAATGGAGGGTGAGTTTAGAGGAATTAGAAAGTTGAGATCTGAATCGCAAGAATATTTATGGCTCTTCTCCAGAGATTTTAGAAAGGTGCTAAAACTAGTTACCTTCTTAGATTTTGGTGTGATAATGGCTGGAATATATCTCAAGATCAGATAGATAGTAACAGATCACATGGAGCCCAAGGTAAAGCTGCTTTAGAATTCTTATTCCATCAAGAAACAAAAGCATTAAATCTTAGTGAGAAATCCTGGACTTAGCTGTTAAGTCTAATAATGAGGTGAAATTCTTCAATGTTATATCTACTGTAGCAATTTTTTTTGGTAATGCCACCATACACATGACAAACTACTATGTATCATATGCAACCATCAGTAAATTTCTGATTCCTATGAAAAAATCAAATTGTAGCTGACCCTTATTTATAAAAGACTACCCTATACTTTCTCAAACCCACATGCCTATTAAAATTTTGAATGTTTTTTAAAAATGTTCTGTATCCTTTTTAAGAAACTATATATTTCTTTTGCTCTATTAAAATATTTATATGAAGCAAATAAGAATTTATTTCAACTGCTTTACTATTGACATATGACATACACTCTTTTACCTTTTAAAAATCTACCTAGGGTAATACGATATTTTATAATAGTAAGAATAGGAGACTGAAAATATGTGGAAACTCCTGAGTCAATTATTCTGAACTATATACTTTCTATTCAATATATTCTAATTCTCCATTCTAGTCAGAAGGCTAAGGTGACATAACCTTCAAATTCTTCCATATCATTTACTTTCACAGAAGATACGGTTTTTGGATAGAGATAATTTGTATTTTTAGTTCAGTGTAGAAAAAAGAGTGGGAATGCAGTTCATGTATTTTGAAGGTGGCAAGTATACTGTTTCTGTGGTCACCTGGCCACTCTAATGAAGGAAATGCTCACATTGTTCACGTGAGACCATAGCATTCAATTTATAAATAATATTCTCACCCAGTCAGTTAAGAAGTAATGAGCTTCATTTCAAATATGTTCCTATATGACCTCAGAAAATTATATAGGAAGCTGATCAAACCCTTATTCTGAAAAGTAGAAAATGGGGAAAACTGACAGTTATAAAAAAAGTCAAAATGGAATTGAGGGTATAAACCATCTCTTAAATTAACTTAATTGATAATGTCCATTTCTACTCTTGAATTATCCAATGACTACTATGACTTTTTGTATTCTATTGGCAGATGTAGTCAACAAACCTAGTTTAAATTTTTTTTAAATTAAAAACTGTCATTGTTCAATATGCCATGCTTAGGGGGTAGTTAGGATCTCATTCAGTCTTCAAGACTTGCTTAGTGAAAAAGGTACTAGTGCCAGGTAGTGAAAAGGCAAAAGCTAGGCTGGGGTTTGGTCAGATGACAGGGACTCAGGTAGGGTGAAGGGGAATGTCTGAGATGTCCCTTCCATCAAAAACAGTGCTAGAGTTCTGCAAGTCAATCAGCCAGAGGGATTAAGAAGTTTAAGAACTATTAGGTGGCCATGGTCAGAATCATACCGTCAGAGATTAATACCAGAGATTAAAGTAATCTCTAAGAGTTTGGCTAGTCCTGTTTCATCTTTATGCCTCCTGTCCATTTTACGTTGCGAAATGCTTGGGAATGAATTGAGAAAAAATAATTGGTATCACAGGGAATGTTACATAGAGAAAGCATTTGTGCCTCCAACTTGTCTTAACCAGAGAAATGCGGGCTTCTCGTGGCAGTTTCATTCTGGAGGTAAATTCATACTAATCTTCACAAGTTCTTCCCTGATGGCATATTTTTTTCAATGGAGTAAAATATATCTATGCTTCATTCTTCAGAAACTCAGTAAACATTTACTTATCATGGGAAAATAAATGAGTCATGGGTCAGAAGAAACAGTCGCCTTTCAAAGAAAGTAAAATTATATCATGTTATTATTTTGCATAAAGATGAGACTTGGCCTGAGCAGTAATCACACTACAGTTTTGCTGAAAGAACACAGGAAGCAATTTTCTTCTGATGTGTACTACTACCACTAGTTTCCTCTCTCCTACTCCCTATCTCTGAGGTGGTGTCTGTGTATGAATAGATTTGTGTCCTGTGTTGCACAAAGCATGAAGTGAAAAGATAAAGCCAACTCTATTAACTCAGGTAAAAAAAATGATGTGTCTGTTCAGGAGAACAAGTTCAGATTAATGTCTGCGGGTCAATTTTCTAGAGAATCTGCAAATAAATTACACTAACATTGGAGTTCATTGATTGCATTTTTTTTTTCTGAAATCCTTGAAGGCTATATTAGATAGGGAATGAATAGGAGAGATTACTAATTAAAAATCTTTATGATGCTCAAAAAATTTCTCGAGTATATATTTTCTAATCTAGCATATTAAAGGTTTAAAGGTATTACTAAATCTATTTAGTAAAATTTAAACTAATTCAGACTTAACAATTGCACCCACAATAGCAAACAAATAACCCTCTTTTTATATGTATTTTTCTTAAAAGGATGAGTTATGGACCCAGGATATTAAAATATTTACTACATGACTAGTTAAACAGAAATTAAATTAGCACATTGAATACAAAACTTTTACAGTTACTTTGGGACCAACCATACAAAAGATAATATCATCTAGTTCATCATGAAGGCCACAAGATTAAAAAAATCAATTTATAGATCTATCTACAATTAACTAATTTTTATTGAAATGTTGGGTCCTTACTCAATTTAATTAAAATATATGGTAATGCTATCAATTGAATTCATTTAAATTTATTTGTATTTTTGTCAAAAAATTGATCTGATTATCTTGAATAATAAAAATTTAGCAAATGTGATATGAACAGTGCTTTATCCTCTATATGATGTACACTAGAGATAAACAAAATCAGGAAACAAGCAGTCACAAATTATTGTAAGGAATGAACACACCTTCTACCACGTAAGAACACATGTGACAATATGTAATAATATTATTTAGTACTATGAATTTAAAATGCAAATCATTATAAAATGTTTTACCATTTTAGTATATTTTTTCAAGTGAGCACTGCCAGGTAATCAAAGAATATATTATAATTCATTTTTCCAGATCCTCTTGAACTAATATCTAAGCTATACTTTCTTCAGTTTCAATTAAAATAGAGGAAGTTTAAAGCCACCTTTTATTTGATTCTCTGCCAAATTAAAATTGAAATTGAAATTAGCAGGTAAATTAGCATTTATAAGAGTCACGAACAGTTTCTGAAATATCATCTTATATCAGCAACAGTGGGAACTGCATGGATATTTTTAAATCCAGAACTAATAAAAGTAAATTGCAAAGATTAACTTAATATTATCTAAATATTGTACATCTATCAGGAGAAATAGAATTCTCATCTTTTATTTGCAATAAATTGGAAATGTGCTTTGATACCCTGCATATTAGGATTCTCTGGGAAAACAACTGACAGGAGATAGATACATATATATTATGTAAATATTATGATATTCTATAGGAATTAGCTCATGTAAATGGGATGTGGAAGTCTGAATTCCATAGGGAAGGTCACAAGATGGGAACACTGATGAAGGTTTTTAATGAACTCCTCAGGAGAATCTAGCTGGCTGACGCAGAGATGAAAATTCTTCCTTCTGATTGCGAAAATTATCACTTCTTCTTTTAAGGCGTCTGAACAATTGGATGAGACTTCTCAAGTTCTTAAGGGAAATTTTCTAAATTGATTGTAGATGCAATCAACTTACTGATAATTTAAAATGAAATATCATCAGACCAGGGCTTGCTTGATTGAATAGCTGGACACTGTAACCTGGCCAAGTGGACACATGAACTGAACCATCACTCCATTTATAAAGGTAGAACGAACATCTGGATGAATAGTGAAAAATCTGGACATTTATCTAATTGCCCTAGTTACTAAAATAAATCAAAATATATGCTGAAGTCTAAATAGATTTTTAAAAAAGAACATGGAAGAGATAAGAACATTCTAAGTGTTCTGTACTACCTGCATCAAAATTTAATTTGAAATACCTGGATTTGTAACTTTCCAGATGACATAATTCCTAATTTTCATCCAAATATTTAGATATAATTTAGCCAACACATTAATTTTGAAAAACAGCAAGGTAATCTACAAAATCAGAACATTTTTCTATGTCCTATTCGTGAAAACTGCCTTATTATGTAAAAGACACATTTAATTCTTTCACCGTCTCTTTAAAAAAGCATTTTTAATTTACTTTCATGATTCCATACTCTCTTCATTCTTCTACTGTTTCAAGTGTTTATTCTCAGGTCCCTTCATTGCCTGCGATATCTATGCTTGCTTTGTAATTATTTTTCCTCAATATTTCACCTTTGGCCACATTTTTTCTACCTCTGTATCTGTCTGTAAGTGGTTCCCTTCATTGCTGCGATATCTATGCTTGCTTTGTAATTATTTTTCCTCAATATTTCACCTTTGGCCACATTTTTTCTACCTCTGTATCTGTCTGTAAGTGGTTCTCTCTTTTTTTTTTCTAAAGATTTATTTATTTATTTGTTTCTCTCCCCTCCCTCCCACCCCACCCTGGTTGTCTTTTCTCTGTGTTTTATTTGCTGCATTCGTCTTCTTTGTCCGCTTCTGTCATTTTTGTCAGCAGCACGGGAATCTGTGTTTCTTTTTGTTGCGTCATCTTATGTCAGCTCTCCGTGTGTGCGGGACCATTCCTGGGCAGGCTGCACTTTCTTTCACGCTGGGCGGCTCTCCTTACGGGGCACACTCCTTGCACGTGGGGCTCCCCTACGCGGGGGACACCCTGGTGTGGCAGGGCACTCCTTGCACGCATCAGCACTGCTCATGGGCCAGCTCCACATGGGTCAAGGAGACCCGGGGTTTGAACCGCAGACCTCCGAGGTGGTAGACGGACACCTTAACCACTGGGCCAAGCCTGCTTCCCTGTAAGTCGTTCTCAATAGATGTGGTACACCTTGGAAATTTGTTGGGAGCATTTTTGGTTGTTACATGATTTGAAACTTTCTTAGGGAATAGGCAGGGACCAGTTTTGAGAGATGCCCAGTAGTCTGTGGGGCAGTCTTATATAACAGAAAATGGACAGCTTTTAAAAAATTAATACACGTTTATAATTGTTCGAGGTGAGTATCTAACTTGAATTTACATGAAATCTAATTGATGTTTAACCTAAGGTACAATTGTAATTGATTTTGTTTAGAACTATACGAATCACCAAATCTAGTTTCCTTTATAACTGAAATAGTCTCCTTCCCCATCCCCTTTTACTCCTTATTACCTTTCTTTATTTTACACTCTCATCTTTTTTCCAAATTCTTGCATTATCTCCAAATTATATTCCTGCTTCCAACATGATTCTGCTTAAAATTCATGCTTTGCAATGCTGCCAAAACAATCTAGTTAAAATGCAATTGGAATGATGTCAGTGTTGCTAGAAGTTCTGAATTCAGTGCCCTGAATTCTACAAAGCAAATCTAGGTTCCTTAGCATAATATACAAGATCATCTGTATGTAGTTTTACCTGCCTAGTTTTCTAGTTTTATGTACACTCCAAATTATGTTTCCATTTGCATATGTGTGTGTGTGTGTGTGTGTGTGTATATATATATATGTGGACATTCCTACTAACGCCAATACTATTTTAGGTTCTAGTACTCATGCAATTTTCTTTTTCAGAAGACCTTTTCCTCCCTCTACTCTTTGATTAGGTGAAAAGAAATATTTCTTGTACTATCCCAGTTGGGTGACATTCGGTCCTTTTGTGGTCTCCTGGAACTCTGTACATTTTTTTTTTTGAAAATCACTTATTTTCTATTTTTAAAATCTATTTATATGAATATATAAATTGCGTATTGTCCCGATACTGCTTTCCTTTTTCTTTCCTGGTAAATAAAACCCTAATTTTTAGATAGTCATGATGTGTTCCCACAGTCAAATCTACATTTCCCAGCTAATCTTATAGGTGCTCTTGGCCATGTGATTAAGTTCTGACCTAAGGGATCTAAGGAGAAGTTTTGTATAAAACTTCCAAGAACTGTCCTTAAAAGAAAAGACCAACCTCATCTTCTATCTTCTTCCTTCCTGCTGACTAACATGAGACTATGCAATCTGGAGCCACCTGTTAAAATAAGGTGGAAGACATATGGAAAGGAAGATGGCATGACCGATAGAAGGAGCTGTGTGCCAGATAACTATTGTCTTTATCAGTCTTGGGCGAACAACTTTTGTTATAGTTTTACACAGGTGAGAAATACAGTTCTACCTTGATAAATGGCTATTACTTTTCTCATTCAAACAAACTGTAACTCTGATTGCTGTGCTTCTTACAATGTGGGAATTCTTATTATCTTCCTCAATTCCAGGAAAAAAGAACATATCAAGTGAAGTATGCACTCAGTAATTGTTCAATGAATTGAAACACAATATATATTTTAAAAGTAAATGATTGTTATTTATAAGGAGATAATGAAGTATTTGTCCAATAGTTTTTAATAGAGAACTCCACTGAAACAGATTTTTAGAAAATGATAATTTAAGGTTTCAAAAATTATAAAATAAGCACATGAAATCATCAGTAAATATCTGGTAAAGTCAAGCACATGGAATGCTAACCAAATTACCCAAATGGCAAAATCAAATATTAAAATAATAGCATATTTGAATATTCAAATATGATAAGCAGTTTATTTACTGTAGTATTAAAAGATTAAGGTAAAACAATAACTAATCAATATTCAAATGAATGTAAAAAAGGATTTTGGTTTCTTTATATTGTTCACACTTAATAGTTGGTTTTTTCAATTTCAAATACAGACTGGATGATAGGCTTACCGGAAACTGTGGTGGCGGGGAGGAAGGTTGTGAGCTGACACCTACATAGGCAAAATCTATGATAAAGTGGAGGTAAGTAGTTGTGCAGGGAAGGGATAAGACAGGGGCATAGGGATACTATTGGGTGGGGTTTTACAGGCTTGAGGGATGCTAGGGTTGGGATGATGGGTCAGATGGTCCAAGAAATTGGGGGGAGGGTTGGGGGGAGCAGGTAAACATGGGAGATTGTCGGGTATGTGGTTGAAACTATAATGTTGAGAAAACTCTTTAGAAAATATAATAAGGAAGGGTTACTTGTTTAAGGTGTTTACTGGGGGGCATCTGGCACAGGGACAGTCTTCTAGGAGTGTGTGAGTGCTCATCTTGTCATAGTGTGTTATATCATTGTGTGGAGACCCACAAAATAAGTGGGAAGATGTACCCCCATCCTGGGAAGGCCTGATGATCTCAAATGCAGGGAAGGGTATCTCTCGAGAGAATTGTGGCTCCCAATGGTGGAGGACAGTCTAGTGTGTCAAGCTCTCAACATTGTTGCAAGGATCAATGAATCTGGTCTTTCAAGCAGTGAAGCTTGGTGGTCAATATGGGCCCTGAGGGGAGTGGGAGAGAGGAATAGAATAGATTCAGGGTAGAAGCAGGGTAACTGGGGGGCAATGGAAGTGTTCTACTAGATCATGCAATGATGGATATAGGACATGTTAAATGTCACCAAAAATTTATGAAAGTGTATAATCTAAAATGTAAGCCATAATGTAAACCATAATGTAACTAAAAATTTAGAAAAGTGTATAGTCTAAAATATAAACCATAATGAAAATCAAGCTGGAACCATGGTTTAGTAGCTATGTTCCAATATCTGTACATCAGCTGCAGCACATATAACATGAACATGTAAAAAGATCATTGCTGGGTAAAGGGGAAAAGGATTTGATGTTGGATATATGGGAGTCCCCTATATTGTATATGTGACTTTACTGATCTAAATTTAATTTTTTTTAAAAGAATGTAGACAGTGAGGAACAAATCAAAGAGATTACCTTGCCATGGTACATACAGGGCAACACCTGTTACAGTGATGAAAAGCAAAATGTCAAAAACAAAGTTTTATGATATTTTAATTTTTTAATATCCCAATTTATTTTTTACTTTATTTTAGTTTTTCTAAATTAGTATGTATTCTATTACTAATCTTTAATCCTATAATTACTATTTCATTTTCCTACTAATTGAATTTGACAAAATATTAGGTTTCATTTTCTAAGAAATTTTGGAACAGAGAGGGTTTCAACTATGGCAGGAGTCGAGGAAAACTGATTGGAGTATTATTGATAGGGGACACAGGGTTGGGAGGGAGTTCTCAAGGGCATGTATATAGGATATAAAAATGTTCAGATATATGTTGAGTATTGTTATAGTAGGTAAAGTTACGAACAACAACCGAGATAGTGCTGAGTTCCTAGCCAGGGGAGCTCTGTCACATTCCCCAATGGAACAGCAACAATCCCTCAAGTGCAAGGGCAAAACCAATGAAGTAGGATGATCTCATGATGAGCCCTTGATACTGATAACTATGCTTATGAGCATGTATACTTGAAATTTCAACTAGGCCTAGAGCTGCAGGGTGTCTAAGAGTTATCTCATGAGTGCTTACATGTTGTTCAAATATGGCCACTCTCTAAGCCAAACTCAGCATATTAATGCTTTACCTTCCACCCTCTGTGGAATATGACTCCCAGGGGTGAGCCTCCCTGGTGCTGAGGGATTACAACCAATCAACATTTGGTGATGTAACTATAAAAGATCTTGAATAAAAGGGGGGAATGATAAAGAAAAATGAGTTTATATGGCTAAGAGACTTCAAAATGAGTCAGGAGGTCATCAGAGGGCTCGTGCTTATGCACGTCTCAGCAGGATTCCAGAGACAGCCAAAGTAGATACAACCCCAGGTATTAGTGTTCCTGAGGGCTATGGAGACACCCAGGTTCTATGGTCATGGCAGATGGCTCTGGAGTTCAGTGCCTTTCAATGGGCCCTATTTTGGAATTTGTGCTCCTAAGTATGATGGAGTTACTCAGATGTGACCTTTCTACATATGCCTCTTCTGTCACTTTTACTGAACCTGAGGTTGGCACTGGAATTGGTGTATACTCAGGAGACTTGAATCACTGGACTGGCCATATGCTAGCTGGGCCCTGAGCCTCAGCAGAGCTGCAGCACCTATTCTCTGGTTCACTGGACTTACCCAGGTCAGCTAACAGGGAGGTGAAGATGGTCAACTACCATACCAGGGAACCAAGACAGCCTACAACTGAAAGCAGTAGAATCACATCCACCAATCATGTGGGATCTAAGCCTCCTTTGATTTAGAGGTGAAGTGTACATCACCACCCCAGGGTCCACTGGATGGAGGAATAAAATATGGATTAGAGTGGACTTACTAGTATTCTACTATAGAACTATTGTGACTCTAGCAATGAAAGAAATTGTATCATTGATGTGGAGACAGTGGCCACAGTATTTGCTGAGGACAATGAGAGGGAAGAAGAGATGTGACATGGGGGCATTTTTGGGGCTTGGAGTTGTCCTAAATGATATTGCAAGGACAGATGCTGGACATTATATATCCTACCATAACCCACTGAATGGACTGGGGGAGAGTGTAAAATACAACGTAAACTATAATCTGTGCAGTGCAGCAGTGGTTCAAAATGTATTCACCAAATGCAATGAATGTGCTACAATGATGAAAAAGGTTGTTGATGTAGGAGGAGTGAGGATGGTGTGGGGTTTGGGTTACATGGGAACCTCTTATTTTTTTAATGTAACATTTTTTGTAATCTATGTATCTTTAAAAAAAGATAATAAAATGTAAAAAATAATAAAGAATATACTTTTAAAAAGAAAAAAATTTTCAAATACAATATCCACCCCATTTGTATTCTATTATATTACTTTTTCCTTGTTTTCCTTTACTTCACAGATCTGTCTTCTCTGGCTCTTTGCTACCTTTTGTTCCTGTTCTGTCCCAAATGTTGGACTATTCCAAGGCTGGTCTATAACCATCACATTCCCAAAACTCTCATGTAGTGCCATAGCTTTAGATACCATCTTTAAATCTATGTGTCCCATATCTATATTTCCATACTGGATCTCTTATTAAAATGCCAGATTTGTGTATCAAATTTGTACTTAAAATAGCTACTTGGGTAAACAGTATTTATATTAACATGTTCAAGAATATTATTGAAATCCCACATAAAGTACTGTCCCTCAAACAAACTTGCTTTTATACCTGTCTGTCCCATTTCAGGAGGTAATACCAACATCCATTCAATATTTCATATCAAGACCTTTATCTTGAGGTGACATCATCAACATGGTGATGTAAGACATCCCCTCATAAACCTCCTCCAGAGATTCAGAGGATAAAAGAACAAATTCCACTTGCTTAGAACTCTGGAGGACAGTAGAGACTGCAGAAGAACTCCACAAATGTTGAATGGAAGAAAGATTTATCAGGTAGGGAACTTCCATCCTGACCCTGCCCATACATTCCCTCTCCCTCACTTGGTCTCCTGCAGCTTAGATGGTGCTCAGAGACAGGGGCTAAGATCTTGCTTACCTTCAACTGGGGACACAGACTATACAGCCCACAGCAGCAAGTTAAAGACTCAAGCATATCCAGGAATAGGGAACCAAGTCCATAAAGACCCAGGGCAGAACACAAGCTGCTAAGGAGTGCTGCATACAAAAGGGCTACCAAGGGGAAAAGAGAGTAAGGATAGTAGGAGAGCTGTGTTTCCCAAGCCTCTCTGGCCAGCTGCAGGTGCTTAGAGCCTGCATGAACTAGTCTGTTGGTTGCCTGTGTTTCTATCCTCACCCCCTAAAGAACAGAAGAGACAGTACTCACTCAACCTCTCAGGGCAACTGCAGGCACTTTTGGCACATATGGACACTCCAGAGGGTCCATCCCCACCTCTGGCAGGGGAGGAGGACTGGAGCCACATTAGTGTACCTGGCTGTCTGCAGTTAGTTTTGACCTGCACAGCTTACTTTGCTGTCCACACTGGCAATTACAACCTGCCCAGGCAGGGAAGGAAAGGATGTGAAAGTTCATCAGATTCTCCAGGGAACTAGAGATGGTTTAGACCTACATGACTTGAATTACTACACATGACTATGGTTATGTCCCTAAATCTGTCAAAGAAGAAAAGTCAAGAACTTCATTGGTTCCTGGCACAATTGTGGTCAAGCTTCAGTCTCCACATCTCAGCTTACAGAATGTAGTTCTTGGCTCCTACTACACAATCAGAAAGGAGAAAGGGCAAGAAAGCCTTAAACTAAAGAGAGAAATTGTACCCAGAATAAATACATCTAGTAAGCCAGATGCCAAGACACCAACAAAAAATTATAATCCATACCAAGAAAGAGGAAGATATGGCCCAGTCAAAGCAACAAGGTAAGACTTCAGATGACATAAAGGAGTTTAGACAAGTAATCATAGATGTTCAAAAAAATCTCCTTAATAAAATCAATGAGATGCCTAAAGAGATTAAGTACATTAAGAGGACACTGGGTGAACACAAAGAAGAATTTGAAAACATGCAAAGAAAAATAATAGATCTTATGGGAATGAAAATAATAATAAATGAAATTTAAAATATACTGGAGTCATATAACAGTAGATTTGAAGAGGCAGAAGAAAGGATCATTTAGCTTAGAACACAGGCCTCTGAAGGCAAATACACAAAAAAACAGATAGAGAAAAGAATGTAATAAATTTAACAGGGTTTCAGGGAACTGAATGAAGGCAAGTGGCATACAAGCATGCATGTCTTGGGTGTCCCAGAAAAAGAAGAGAAACATAAAAGGGCAGAAGGAATATTTGAGATAATAATGGTAAAAAATTACCCAAATCATATGAAGGATATAGATATCCTTGTCCAAGAGGCACAAGGTACTCCAATCTGAATAAATCAAAACAGATTTATTTGGAGACACATACTAAACAGAATGTCAAATGCCAAAGATAAAGAGAGAATTCCGAAAACAACAAGAGAAAAGTCATTCATCATACAAGGGATTCCCAAGATTAAGTACTGATTTCTCATCAGAAGCCATAGAGGAAAAAATATATTTAAATATATATATACATATATATTTAAATATATATATAAATGATATATTTAAAATACTGAAAGAGAAAAACTTCCAGCCAAGAATCTTATAACTTTCAAAATTGATCTCCAAAAATGACAGTGAGTTAAGACTACTCACAGATAAACAGAAACTGAGAAACTGAGAGCTAGGAATAGAAGGAAACTTTCTTAACATGATAAAAGGCTTATATCAAATAGCCACAGCTAACATTGTACTCAATAGTGAAGAATGAAAGATTTCCTGTTATGATCAGGAAAAAGACAAAGATGTCCCCTATCATCACTGTTGTTCAATATTGGGCTAGAGATTCTAGCTAGAGCAATTAGGCAAGAAAAAGAAATAAAATGCATCAAAATTGAAAAGGAAAACGTAAAGTTTTTGCTATTCACAAATAATAAAATCCTACACTTAGAAATTCCTGAAAAATTTACAACAAAACTACTAGAGCTAATAAACGAGTTCAGCAGAGTGGCAGGATACAAGATTTTAAAAAAATCAGTTGTGCATCTATACACTAGTAATGAGTAATCTGAGGAAGAAGTCAGGAAAAAATTCCATTTACAAGAGTGACTAAAATAATCAAATATTTAGGAATGAACTTAATGAAGAGCTTGAAGGACTTTTACTCAGAAAACTATAAAACATTTCTAAAAAAATCAAAGATGACTTAAATAAGTGGAAGGATATTTCATGTTCATGGATTGGAAGACTGACTATTGTTAAGATGTCAGTTCTACCCAAATTGACTTACAGATTCAATGTAATCCTAATAAAAATTCCAACAACTTTTCTGAAGAAATGGAAAAGCCAATTACCAAACTTAGTTGAAAGGTAAGTGGCTCTCTATAGTCATAAATATCTTTTTTAAGAAAAGAACAAAATTGGAGGACTCTCACTTAGAGACTTTATACAATATTACCTAGATATAATGGTAAAACCAGCATGGTCCTGGCATAAAGATAGAAAAATAGATGAATGGACCTGAATACAGTGTTCAGAAATAGACCCTCACATCTATGGTAAAGTGGTTTTTCACAAGGTTTTCAAGTTACACAGCTGAGTGAGAACAGTATCAAACCATACTGGGAGAACTGGATAGCCATATCCAAAAGAAAGAAAGAGGACCTTTCTCTCACACTTTATACAACCATTAACTAAAAAGATATCAAAGACCTAAAATAAAAGCTAGAACCATAGAGCTCCTGGAAGAAAATATAAGGAAACATCTTCAAGATCTGGTGATAGTTGGTGGTTTCTTAAACCTTACATTCAAAGCATAATCAACAAAAGAAAAATATGGATAAATGGGACCTCCTCAAAATTAAAAACTTTAGAGCTTCAAACAAATTTGTCAAGAAGGTGAGAAAGTATTTTCTGGGAGAAAATACTTAGAAACTACATATTGGATAAGGATTTGATTTTCATGTTATATGTAGAGATCATAAACTCAACATTAAAAAGACAATCAATCCAATTAAAAAATGGGCAAAAGACTGGAACAGATATTATTCCAAACAGGATATACAGATAAATTTTTTTTTTTAAAAAGCACACAAAAAGATAATCAGCATCACAAGCTGTTAGGAAAATGCAAATCTAAACCACAATGAGATCATTTCTTACCAACTAGAATTACTACTATTAAAAAAAAACAGAAAATTACAAGTGTTGGAGAGGATATGGAAAAATAGGAGCACTCTTTCATTGCTGAAGGGAATATAAAATGGTATAGTTGCTGTGGAAAACAGTTTAGCAATTCCTCAGGAAGTTAAATATAGAGCTGTTGTGTGACTAGCACTCCCACTACTAAGAATATATTCAGAAGAACTGAAATCTGGGAATTGAGCAGGAATTTGCACACTGATGTTCATAACAGCATTATTAACAATTGCCAAAAAGGAAGCAACCCAAGTGTCCATCAATTGATGAAGGGATAAAAAAATGTGATACATACATACAATGGAATAGTATGGTACTATAAGAAGAAATGAAGTTAAGACACATATGACAACATGGATGAACTTTGAGGACATTATGTTTAGTGAAATAAGTCAGGCACAAAAAGACAAATATTGTATAATCTCATTGATATGAAATAATTACAATAAGTAAAGAATAGAGGTAGAATCTATAATATAGTTTACCAGATAGGTTGGGGTTAGAGAATGGGGAGTTAATGCTTAATTTGTACAGAATTACTATTTGGGTCGATTATAAAGGTTTGGAAATAGATAGTGGTGATGGTAGCACGTTATTGTAATGATATTAACAGCACTGAATTATATAGGTGAATATTGTTAAAAGGATAAATTTTAGGTCATATATGTTACTAGAATAAAATCCAAAGATTAAAAAAAATAGGGTAGTATAACATGGTGAACCCTATTGTAGATGATGGACTGTAGTAAATAGTACAAGTATAAGAATGTTCTTTAATAAATTATAACAAATGTATGACACTAATACAAAGTGTTAGTAATAAGGTAGTATATGGAAAAAATACACCTAATGTAAACTATGGATGATAATTAATACTACCATTTCAATCATTTCTTATCACTTGTAACAAAGGTAACTACTGTTAAAAATTTAGTACCATTATAAAATGTGCTATCATAAATTATAACAAATTTAGTACAATTTTAAAATGTCTATCATAAATTATCACCAAAAAAAACTGTTGGTGGGGAGATGTATTTGAATCCTGAATTCTGTGCATGATTGGTCTGTAAAGCCACAACTTGTCTAATGAAAATATCAAAAAACACATCAATATCTTGTTACTGATGTGCCTTACTCATCTATGCTTTTATTCTGTCAACTTTAATTCTACAACACATCCTGAATATATCCATTTCTTTCCAGTTAATCCAAACTATTCTAGACTAAGCCACAATCACCATTTACTTGGACCATGGCAGCAGCATCCTAAATTCTTTATCCCCTTATTCTCTTCCTGAAAGCCCTTACAAAATATTTTCCACTCATCAACCAATTTATGGATTTTTAATTGTAAATAAACACATACCATTCCTCTATTAAAAGCAAACACTTAACAAACATTTCAACAAAATAACCTGGATGAGAATATTTTCATTGACTACAGCAAATGTTTAGCAGGTTTTGGATAGGGTCTGATTTGGGCAGAATGGAATTTATGCCACACAATTGCTCAATTTACCAAGTGCAAGCCATAGACATTGCTTGTTATCACTTTAGAGTCTTGATCCATATGGCTTGTACATGGAATATATTTAATAGATGCATTGAATAAATGGATGAAAATCAATTTTTCAAGAGTGAGAAACTGTTCGTAGATCTCAAAAAGTGTAATAGTCCTAAAGATGGTTGGCTTTACAAATTAAATATATATTACACTATCTGTTTTTACTTATGCAAAACTCATTATTTTATGTAAATAGAGTGATTATTGTAATCTTGAATAGGAAGAAAATGAGAATTGTAACACAAATGAATTAAAAGGTTCAAATATTCCGTATATATAACCCATATTTATAAAATTCTATTTGCTACATTAAGAAGTAGTCATATATTTTTTAAATCATTGAAGAAAAGTTTGTAAATTATAGTACAAATCTAATGGATCCAACAAAAACAGGTGATGTCAACAAGACGAAAATACTTTGCATCATGTAGTAACAATAAATGACAGTGGTGATTTGGTTCTTTAATTATTGTTTCCATATTAATTTTCTCTGTTTGCCATTGAAATCAAGTAAAAAAATAATTGTATATATTTTCAATGGTGAATCATATAAATAAAAATAAATTTTCAAATATAGTAGAGTGAAAATTTTAAAGAATTATATTTATTTCATTTTATTTTATAACAGGAATTGACTCTTCCTCCCAAATTATTATATACTATCCCTTAATTAATCAAAGTGTCTCAATAAACAAACGTAAGGTATCCTGTGTTTTTAGGTCAATTCCCTACTATTGAAAATTATTTTTTTCCCACTCTATTAGTTTTATATGGCTGCTATACCACATAACTAGTGGCTTAAGACTAACCAGATTTATTACTTTACAGTTTTGTAGGTCAGCACTTAGAAAAACACAATTCCTTAGTATGTAGGGGTTTGCTGGAACATTCCTTCCCCTATTGTCCCACGTAAACGTAAATATTCACTGGAAACAGTCTGACTCTGCTAAGAATATCTCTTGACATCCAGCTTCCCCTGTGGTATATCTGTTCCTAGTGAGCAGGCAGAGGGCTCCTCCACTAGGGACACAAACACAAGAGAGGGATGCTGCACCTGGAGCACCTTCCTGTGTAGGCCAAGGATTGAGATCCACTGGGTGTGGAGACTATTGCCCACTAATGAAGCTGACCATACTCTGCCTCTTCTGTATGTGATTAAAATGTCTTTGCATCAAAGCCTGTGTGAGTCATGCCTTGGCTGGCAACCCCTATACCTGTATTGGGATGGGCTGACATATCTCAATGTGTCTCTCCTCTGAATGACAATTTCTTAGGAAATAAGACAGACAAATGCCCTTTTAAACTTTATGATTCAGAGGGAGAAAAAGTGTACTAGAATTGTTGTAAATGCGACAGAGATATGTTTGAAACTACAGTAGTACCTATTAGGGGCCTCCAAAGAGAAGTGGTTGGTTCATTAAAAGAGGAGGACTATTATTTCATCCAAGGAATCACTTACAAATGGTAAAATATTAGATATTGCAGCAGATGGAAAAGATATTTGGAAGCAGAAGAACCTTCTAAAGTAGTTCAAATCATATCATGTAGAAGCCTAGCCACATTTTAGCACTGTTTGAGGTAAAATTCAGCTTCTTGAAAAATAACCAGAACATTTCAACTATGTCAAGTAAACACTCAAATTGTTACACTACTGATTGGATTGTTATAAGACACATCAAAAACATGAAAAAAGAGTAATGGTAGTTTTTACTACAATTATATAGCAGTATAGTATATAGGCAATCTAGAGAGAACATTAAGCTCTGTGGGAGCAGTGCTAGAGTATGAAGCCATTTTCTTTGTTACTATAGAAACAGCAAAATGTCAACTATTTTTAGAGCTCTGTTCCAAGACTCAAGCAGCCATGCTAGTTATCAGTATGTTTAAAGGTGCCAGAAACATATGCCAAGTAATAAAGCTAGAAATTTGTGTGTAAGGTAATTTATTTCTTCTAGAACATTTTAAAAATAGTCATCTGCTCTACATTTAATGCCATTCATGAAATTCAATATCTACAATCTATATATTATATAAATAAGTATTATTTTATGCGCACATAGTTAATAAGTTGCTTCCTTGTGTGGTTTTTCAATGGTATCACATTATAGTCTTCATAGCTATAAACACTATAATTAACTTGGTACACAGACATTCAATTAGTTGGCCTCTGTTTTCACTTAGCTAATTTCTTTCACCTTCAACAAACATCTACTGGAAGCCAGGCACCCCACTAAGTTATGGAAATCTAAGGATGATAAAGATGCCGTATTTCCCCCATGTATATGTTGCTAAACATGAGTTTAGGTTTAACATGCATTATATTATGAAACGTGACAAAAATTTTAGGACAAACAAATGTTAATTAAGGAGACTTTGTCCAACAAAAAGTATGTTGGCTATTAATTTTGCAAAGATGCAAAATAAAGAATGAGTTAATGTTCAACTAGGTAACTTCCTTTGTGTTTGCTCTTTAATGAAACTCCTTTGGCAAACAAGAATTTAAAATCCACTGTATATAAATACACTGTGCAGTATATTTTATACACTTGTATATAACGGAAAAGTTGTAACATTTACTATTTTATAGACAAGATATTAACCAAGCAAATTAGGAAAAATGATGCAGTTATCAAAATATTGAATTACTAAAAGTAATGTTCACTTGCTAGTAAGCATATATAAAATATTTATAATTTATGAATTTTACCTTTTCTTTTATATTTTAACTCAAATGTATATTCTGGGGTTTTATAGACAAATGTAATTTCTGAACACAAATTGAAGTCAAGTGATCTGTCAAATTATTCCCATACTGAAACTTATTTTGTGATGTACCATTAATGCCTCGTGAGTTCTAGTAGGTAGAAGCAACTCTTTGAGTAAGCAGACCTTTTGCAGGGAAAATATCTACTTATTTGGAGTGACTTACATACAGCTGTTACACAATCCTAAATATCCAGTTAAAAATCAAGCTGTTTATAAGTAAACTTATCAAATTCAAATTGTTTATAGTTAGGGTAAAACGTTACTGCATTGATTAGTTCATTAGAATTGGGGTCCATTTGGTTAAGGGGTGAGAGGCAAGCATTGAGAGCAAAAATGTAAAAAAGAACCATAACGAGCAAAAGTTGCTGTCTCCTTAAAACATCAACATATAGGAAACATTTTTCAATATTTCAAAAACACACATATAGTTATCTACATATTCTAAGATGGTATTTGCTAGTACTTTAATGAAGAAGTCACATTATTGGACTGAAATAAAAATGTTAATACAATTATCCAGATAATTATACTTTAAATTATTTAAATAACTCCAGCACAAAAGTATTACTGCAAAATATTTTACTCTAGAATGTAAAGGATTTTACCTCTTTTCCCTTTGTGTTAGAAAATGTGTCTCTGTATAGTCAGTTACATCCTACAGGTGAGAGCAAAAAAGCATTATTCTTTTGGTTGATTTTTCAGTCTGCTTTAATGGTATAATTGACCACCAAATAACTTCTAAGAGTGGATGTTCTGGTTTATTGTCCAGATTCCCCTTCTGGAATGAGGAGCTAATTCCCCAACATACTAGAAGTGTTGGATATGTCCTCACTGGGAGTTTCCCTTTGTGGAAGGCAGCTGCTTTGCCCGGGTTATCCCCATTTATGGGGCCAGTAATGCACAGTGTACAAAGTCATGATCCTTATTAATCTCTAAATAAATATCACACATAACTCCTATGGCACAGAATATTGATTTACAAGAACCATTCCAGGTACAAAGATCCTTGTGGGATTAAATGATGATTCTTCCAAAAAGAATCGCTATTCAACTTCTCTGAACTGAATCTTGGTTCCCTCATGCTCCTACAGAGAATATTTACTACAGTTTTTCCCAATGAACTTCCAGCACTCAAATCTCCATCTTAGAGTTTGTTTCCTAGGAATGCTAATAAATACCTTAAAGTTTTAAGAACTAGAGATTCTAACACAGCTGGAAGATGTTTAAAATAAATAGATTTTCAGCACATATTTATTTTTATTTTTATAATTAATACTTGTAGACCTCACATAACTTCCTGATTGCTTTTTTAAGGATTATCTATGAAAATAAATCTACTCTTTTACAACTTATGATTGCTTCTTGCTACTATAATAGGAAATGTGTAGGTCAGTTCCACTCTCTTCAGAGCTCATTTTTCTGCATTGGCTAGCCAAAAATCTGTGTATGTAACTTCATGGCAGTGATTAGTTTGGTAGAATTTTTTTTGTTTGTTTTTTGTATATACAGGATTTATATATCACCAAAATTGTTTATCATAGAGGCAAGAATGACTCTAAGAAAGTGATTCACGGTTTCACTTTAATATCAAATAATAATATAATTAAACATATTAGTTAAAGATTTAAATGCTATCCTTAATGTGTAACTGCTGTTCTCTTCACTATAGTTAAAAACATACTCCCGTATCCTCCTGCACTTCTCTCTCAGTGCCTAGGAAAAAATATTTATTATAAATCAGTGAGTTAAAGAATGAAAGTTAGATGATCCTTGCATGGAACTACATTTACCAAGAACAGGCAAATATTATAAATTAAACTCTACTAACACTTCTATATTACCTTTTGTATGCTATGCCTTACAGTACAGAGAAAAGCAAAGTAGTATATATTTGGGGATTCATATGAAGTTGAGTTCAAACCTCACCTCTGTCCTTTATTTATGTGACTTCTGCAAGTTAGTGAATTGCTTCATTTATTTTCTTCTTTTTTTCATGTTCTTTCTTTCCTTCTTTGCTTTCTTCCCTTTTCCCACCCCCTTTCTTTCCTTCTTTAGCAAATATTAATTAAGGACCCACTGTGAACTGAACACTACATAGTTGTTATAAACATCACTGTGAAAAACAGTGTTATATCCTTAAATTTCTTACTGTCTTTTTGGAATAATAAATAAGAAAAGAAGGGATGTTGAATTTAATTAAATCTGGAGCACTTGAGGAATGCTACCCAGAGTAGATATTCCAAAATATGATTAAGAAATGGTTGTTTTGGTAAGATTTAGAGTTAGTGGTTGAAGGAGAGGGAAAGTATTCCAGGCAGAAGTTATAGGAAGAAGCTAGTGCAGTGTGGTATGGAGGCAAACAAGGAAAGAATTAATGGAAATGTAATGGAAATCCGTTATGCTAGTTTTATGTATATTATTTCATTATGAATAAAAGAAATTCGCTTAAGCCTAGTCCAGAAAGAGGTATGTTATATAAGGGTATAAAGGCCCATGGGTATCCAACATAATCCAAGAGAGAGGAGAGTAGCCAGGCCCCATGAAGGATGGGAACCTGTCATAGGCAACCACCATGAGCTGTTTCCTGTCTTTGTTTCTTTGGGGCTGCATGGTCTTTGATCTCTGTATCATTTAACATCTTTTCTTCAGTCTTCCCTATGATCTATTTTGCTCTATTTCTTTGTATATAGTGAAAAAAGTGTTTTCCCAGCCTCTTTGCTATATCATTATTCATTTCAGAAAACCAACAAAAACTTACAAGAATACCTGTTTCCCAAATCCAAGTTACTGCAAGTGAAAATTCCCATGTTCAGATGCCTACCCCCAAACCAATCCTACTCTAAATGGGTGGGAAGGGCTGTATAGTTTGGACATTGTGATCAGAGCCCTAGGAAGGAATTACTAAAGGAAAATCAGCATCTCTGTGACTGTAGAAGTATGATCTTTAGGGTAGGAGGAAGGGTAGAATAGAGAAAGCGAGAGATAAAATATCCAATGTCTTGTAAGTTATGATAAGGACTTAGAACTTTACGCTAGTGGTGTAGAATATAAGGTCTCATAAATGAAATGAACAAATTTTCTTTTTAGAAAGTGTACCTTGTATTCCCAGCAGAGAAAATATTTGGATGGTGACTATTCAGTTTAGGTAGGCAAGTTTGAGTACCTATGTGAGAATACATGCCTCTAGTGGCAAAAGATATTTAATAGACACTGAAAACGTTTCACATTGAAAATTACAGGGTGCCTAAAAATAATAAAATTTTTCTAGAGGTTACTGTTAGGGTTCCCATCAGGATTGATCAACAATACGGGAGTCTAAAGAATTTATAATTTGGGGATCCAAATTCTATTTTTATTTTATTGCAAAAACCAAATTAAGAATAAGCGTGATATTTATTTAAATAATAAATGATATAACAATAAAATTAAATGTATCCCCAACTGAACTTCCTCTTAATCAAATTCTACAGATGCTTAAGGCACTTCAAGTGTCACCCCACATTAAGGGAAGTATAGCAGAGAAGTTAAAGTGGAAATAGATAGTGGTCCTAAATGAATTCAATAAAATTGTCTTACTTTTGTCAAATTTACCAACAAATTTGGCTGTGTGAGCACACTGTGACAGTCCCTTCTGAAGTCTTAGAAGGAGTGCTTGAGAGTGAATGGTGCTGAAAAGTAAGCTTTATGAGTTTCACTGTAAATCTACCTCTGATTACCAAATGTGACAAAAAAAAATCTCTCAGGAAAGCTGAAAATCCCAGTGTCCCCACAAGACCATAGATATGCTTGAATGAATCTACTATAATATATCAAGAGAGTAATGTTACTCCACAACTGCTTGGCTGTAAATTTAAAATTCATTTAAGCCCATATTCACTGATCAACTATTTTTAAATGTTAAGATTTAAGATGCCTTTTTAGGTTCAATGGTTAATTTGGTTACTTAGAATTGTTTTTATCTTTGTAAAAATTGAGAGCTTGGGTTTACATAGAATAACCTATTTTATATTGAAGTTATTTTAATGCCTTAAAAATGTTCAATATCTTGAGTAAACTTGGTAAAATATTCTCTTTCATTGATATAGGTGTCTTTGAAAAGAGGTGAGGAAGTCACTGTTCACTGGCTCTATTTATTCTCTCCTAAAGGAAATGTATACATTTAAAAATATATTTTTATTTATTTTTAAAAGATACATAGATCATGCAAAATGTTACATTAAAAAATATAAGAGGTTCCCATATGCCTCACTCCCCACACACTCCACTTTTCCCACATCAACAACTTTTTTCATTAGTGTGGTACATTCATTGCATTTAATGAATACATTTTGGAGCACTGTTACACAGCGTGGATTATAGTTTACATTGTAGTTTACACTCTCTCCCAGTCCATTCGGTGGGTTATGGCAAGATATATAATGTCCTGCATCTGTCCCTGCAATATCATTCAGGACAACTCCAATTCCCAAAAATGCCCCCATAGGGAAAGCATACAGTTTTAAGAATAATTATGCTAAGGTATTTGTTTTCCTATGGAAAATGCTGTCTAAATAGACACACTATGAAATCTTGTTTTATAAGAGTGCTCAAAATAATAACTTCTAAACTGAGTTCAAAGTTTATTTCCACTGAATGGATGAGAAGGACTTTGAGGTCAAGTGAGAGAACAGAGTTAAATTTCTTGGACATTAAAATATTAGGACATAATAATTTTATTAAGGATTTTTAGACTTAAAAATAGATAAATTCCACATCATCCATGACATTTCCTCCATCTAGTTACCAGAAAGTTTCATTGAAACATATTTTGAGCAAAATAATATCATTATCTGATATTTACAAAATATCCACATGTAGAATATATACCTTTTTTTTTTTTTTTTGTAATTTGTGAGTGTTTGATGCTTATGGAAAATGTCAGATTGACATCCCTAGATACCAGTGTCCTCAATTTGTGCCTAATAAAAGCCTTGGGGAAGCACAGCCTTCTCAATGATCCCAGCCAACATAGTTAGAACTGAGCAGTTTAAGCAATAATGAGATAGCTTAGGGCTTGGCCTCTTTGCTGAATCTGTCAGCCAATGCACCAATTAACTCAACTACAATTTTTATGATGTGTACCAATTCCACTGGAAAGTGAATACATGGCTGTAGGTTTTGCAGTTGCCTCAAGAAACAAAGAGCCCAAACTAATTGCAAAAGCTGTCACTATTGTCATCGAGTTCCTAAGATGTAAAGTTTACTGAAATGATCTCTCTCAGTTTGCTTTGTACCTAAAGTCTAAAGTCATGATTTTATCTAAAATACACTATCTGCCAAATATATCAACAAGGAGAAATTAATTAAATAATTATATAAATGTGGGCTTTAAACCTTTTACTTACATGGTTGTAAATTTCATTATGTTTATTGAACATTCTTCTCAGTTATAATTCTAAACAAACCCTTTGATAAGATTCTTCAACAAACAATATTTGGCCTTCAGGAAAATCTAATTTTCAAAAGGTATGTACATATTCTGTGTAAGATTTGTCCTTGTGACCTGCTGGTGATTCTTGAAGAGGCCAATGTATGGGTAACTACAATTCTGTTGGGTTATGAAAATAAAATGGTCTTGTGGATCTGTGAAGCTAATATAAAATCTGAGAGACCACTAAGGAAAGAGAAGGGTTGTGATGTGACATGAATACTGGGGCAGAAAGGAAGAAGGTGGATGGACAGTTTAGAGTAGAGAAGAACCTGGTTCTTTGTGCAGGGATTATGATGAGGGAAAATCTGTATGTTTTTGCTAATTTCATTAATGCTCTGGATGTGTCATTGTCCAGAAAATGACCACTAAAAGTAGAATAGTAACAGAATCAACTCAGCTCTGGCTGGAATCTGAGACAAACCTGTCTGAATGAAGAACTAATAATAAAATATGGCTATACAAATAAAAGTAAAACTTTTCCTAACCTATCACTTCACATGCTGGCCTAGAAGATTACAATTAGGAAGGAAAGATTTCTGGAAAAGAGCAATATCCAAGTGCGAAGTTCAGAGAATGTCCCAAAGTGCAAGGCCACCTACCTGGTAGAGAAGTTCTGTTCAGTCAGTGATACTGAGCTTCTTCGACCGGGAGCATATTTCCTCAAACTCTTCCCCTTAAATTCCAGGAAGAACAGAAGCAAAGATGAGACTACTAACCTTTCTCCATTCTATGTAATGGGGTAATATATTTGAAATTGAGGTTATGGAGTGAAATAATAGGAAATCTCAGGAAGAAAAATGCATATGAAAATAAGACTACAAACTGAAGAATCAATCTACACTAAAACAGAATTAATGGAACTCACAGAATTTTTTTTTAATTAATGGGTCTAAAATACCCTGAAAAATGAGCCTTGTATGATGAAATGTATGTTTGTTTTGTAAATTCACAAATTTTATTACACTTTTATTATTTATGTATGTTCATGTATGAATTATATACTTCAATGAAATTTTATTAAAAAAATAAACAGGAACAAGAAAAAACAGTAGATTGCATGCTATGGAAAATAAGTTATTTGAATTTTAAAAAATCAATAAGTAGTCAACAATAGCAGAGTCTCAAAATCATTGTCATAAAATTATAAATAATTATGCATAAAAAGAAAATGCTAAAAACTTCTTGACTAAGATTATGTACTTTACAAGGAAATTAGAATTAGGTTGAACTGAAATTTCCAACACCGAGTAAAGGAATAATCTTTTCAAAGAATGAAAGGTCAGGTCCCAAACTTATATTTTATACTTAGCCACATTATCCTGCATAACAGATTGAATCATGATCCCCAGTAAAAAGACATGTGCTTAATCTTAATCCATGTTCCTGTGCATGTGAACCAATTTGTAAACAGAACTTTTTGAAAATGTTATTTTAGTCAAGGTGTGGACAAATTGGATCAGAGCGGGTCTTAATCCTTATTACTAGAGGCCTTACAAGAAAGGAAATTCAGAGGCAGTCAGTCAGCAGAAACCACTAACTGGAACTATCCAGAAAAAGCCAAAGCCAGAAGTCAGACAAAGCCTCAGAAGGGGAGAAAAAGGTAGATCCAAGTGTCAAAGGACTGCCATCTACCGGTATGCTACCCAGGAGAAAGCACGGCTTTGCCAACGTCTTGTTTTTTGGCCTTCTGGCCTTCAGAACCATGAGACAATAAATTCCTGTTGTTAAACCAATCCATTGTGTGGTATTATTCATAGCAGCTCTGAAAAAAGACATGTTCTCTAGGATGGTGTTGGCCAACAGAACTTTCTTTGGAAAATAACGTTGTGCTTGTAGTGTTCAAAAGGAAATCTCAATAAATTTGACAAAATCAACATCTTAAAGATTAAGTTCACTAATGAAATAAAAATTGAAATTGTTCAATATGAGAGTGTATATTTGTACATATATGGTTGTGTATGCATGAATATATAAATTTCTGGATATGAATTATATAGAAAGTATGTTAATGCAAATATATTATATATAGTTATATTCATATTTGCATAGTCCAATATTAAATATATATTCCTTTTTATAGAGAAAATCTTAGAATCAGATAAGAATACTTAGAACTGAACAAAAATGAATGGTACAATTTAAAAATATAGAGGCTAGATGAAAAAGTAGACCTGAAAAGGAAATAAACGAGGTTACATACATTTAGCAAAGACAAGACAAATTCTTTGAAACAATCAAAATATTTCATTTAAAAAGTTAGCAAAAGATCAAGAGAGTAAACCCTTGAGAATCAAAAGGAAGAAAATAATAAGTTTAAGAACAAAGGTCAGTAATACAAACAAAAACAACCAAGAGCAAAATCAATAGAGAAGATTAACAAAATTTATTAAAAACTGTTTTATAAGGAAAGACCAATAAATTGGATACATTTCTACAAAGAGATATGCAAATAAATAAGTAAAATCCTGAATGTAAAAGAGAAATAGTTATAAATAGATTAATAAACTAATAAAGGAACATAATGAACAAATATACACTAACCAACATGGAAATTTAGTAACTTAAGAGGAAAAAATATCTTTTTATATCCAGATAGTCTCCGTCATTTCAGTCACCTCAAATGAATTTTCCTTTACTGCAAGGTGCATAAAGATCTGCTTTAAAGTTTTTTATTTTTTTTTCTGATAATTTCAACATCTGGGTTATCATGGATTAGGCATTTTTTAAAATTATCTTTTCTTTGAAAATACGTTCATTTTCTTAGTTATTTCTATGTTGAGTAATTTTGATTTGTATACTCCAGGCTCTGTTGCAAAACTGTGTGTAATATTTTGTTGAGAAGGCAGCCAATGCTGTGAGGATCACAGCATAAATTCTATGTAGCCCTTTCTATGGGTTTAATTCCGATCTCAGTGCAGTCCTCGAAGCCATGTCTATTAGTTTGGGTCTTACCTGTGCATTCTTAGGTAAGGGGTTAGTCTAAAACTTTGTGTGATTCATACACAGAATAAGGAAAGCCCCTTATCTGTTTCTCTCCCTCAACAATACCCTGGATATTCTCCAACTTTTCCTCTGACAGGAAAAATGACATATTTCTATCAGAGTTTTAACTTCTGGCATAGAGCCACTCCAAAATTACGATATGTTTTTGGAATATGACCATGAAACCAAAGGGAAAAATATATATATTTTCCTCCACAACTACCCCTACCCCCCAATTTGTTGGTGTTTGTGAGTCCTTAGGTAATTGCTTCTGTGTTTTGCAGTTTATAATTGTAACCCGTGAGAGAAGGGGGCAGAAACCCATAGCTATAGTGACAGGAACTCTCTATGAGGTTTTGTATTCAGATTTTTGGATAGAAGTTATTGATAACTTCTCTCTTCCTTAACTCCTTTAAGATTCTGGAAGTAGTTATCGAATTTTCAGTTTATTGAGAAACCACCACACACTAAGCACTGGGAAGGCAGGGATGAAAGATACAATCCCTGTTCTCAAGAACCATGAAAAAAAAAGAATGAATACAATTTAGCAAGTAAATACAGAGTGATGACAACAGTAGGGATTTGTACAGGATGCTATGAAGATTTGGAGGGTGGGGCCTTAATAAAGTCTCTCAATTCTTCCTAGTAAAGACCAATTCTCAGCTGTATCTTGAAGGGTGCATAGGAAACATTCAGTTAAAGAAGTGAGATGTGAGGGAGAAGTTCCAGGCATTGAAAAGAAGAAAGATCAAGTCAACTGGAGAGGGTGGGAAGAAATTTAGGGAAATTATATAAATCAATATTATGTACTATAGGAGATATATGGGATAGTGATTGGAGGGTTGATAAGGACAGTATGCATGCTGGGGGAGAGATTTGATTGCTTTGTTATTGTGGAAATGGGTAGGAAAACATGGCATAGGGACAATAGAGGAACTAGGAGGCTACTGTAGTAATCTGGCAGGAAAAAATAATTCCCTGAACTGAGGCTTACAAAGTAGAAATGGAATGCAGAGTACGGTATGCGTCAGAAGGAAATTTTGGAACTAATTGGAGAGGGTTTGGTGATGAACTCAGTAATCCAAACAATGGAGAAAATGCCCTGGAGGATTTCTAAAATTCACTTGTTTTATAAGGCAAGGGGCTCAAGTAAGGATCAATTTAAGAAGTGAAAGAGAATTCAGGAGTGTCTGTGTTTGGTTCAGATCATGTTGCTGTTTGAAGGGCCTATGAAGAGTTTCTTAACTGCAGCTACCAAACGTACATTGGATAAATGTGACTGGAAAATACAGATGATATCTTAGAGCTGGATATGCATTTTTGATGGGGCAGGGGAAGTATCGTGGCATTATAGATGTTAGAGGTAGAAATCATTTTCCTTAATGCTAACATTTTTCAGAGAAACCTCCCCAAATAGAAAATTTAAGCACTATCTCAGTTGTTAACCTCAATCATGCTGGGAGTCAAATGTAGGTATATTGGGTTTACATCTAGAGTTACTAATGCCATGCTGCTCTGCATTGCTCTTCTTTCTGGGTGGAGAGATACTATTCCAGATTTGAAAGACTAAAGAGCACATGTTCAGATGTCAGATATGTGGCTGCCTAAATTGATCTTACTTTGTGAAATTTCAAAAGAATGGCCTCCATTCTTGCCCTGAATTTGTGTTCGTTTTAATTTTTCAGTGGCAAAGGCAAAGGACAGAGTAGAAGAAATAGCAAACTAGCAGCAATGACATCAGAATAGATCTTGAGTTTGCCTAAACCTGGACTGGTTGACCAATTTGAAAAATAACAACCTAATTAGCTAACAATCTTTAAAAATAAGAAATACATATCAAGTGCCTGGAAGAGGATCTGCCACAATGATAAGCCCTCACTCAAGAAATTGTAGCTTTATTACTCTAAAAACACAGCCACTGAAGTTCTTCCTACACTGTTCATTAGAATGGGGAAGACTGTTCTGAAACTAATGGCCTAAAAAAGCTAAAGCATGGAACATTCCAAGGGCGACAAGACTTATCCAAGTGTGCAGTTATCACCTGAGGATAACTGTCTTGTTCAACAAATTTCTTCCTGCAAATGAGACACAATATTACCATTGGCGAAATCACTATTTCTTCCAAAGTCTTGTATGCAATGCTTGAAAGAGTGAGAATTTTCCTCATAAATGTAAGAACACCAGATTTGGATCAAATCCAGATATATTTTCAGTGTAATAACCCAAAAGTAATGTCGAATTTTTGAAGATTAAGGGAAGAGATTCATTTTCACCTTCAATGTAATTGAATCTGTATTCATCCTCAACCCTTAACCAATATAAATGCTGTGACTATTCAAGAGAATCTTGATCCAGCTTATTACATCAACTGTGAGATTAAGAGGAGTGCTTTAGTGGAACTCCCTTTTATCATGATTTCAATAAATGTACATTACACTCATAGTGATCAAAACCACAGATATGTGAAAAGCAGCAATGAAGCGTACAAGCTTCCTTAAGCTATTGAAAAAGCTCTATGCCACATTCAGATGTGTATCTACTGAAGCACTGCCCCACAGCTAAGCCTGGATAACTGACAGGATGGTCTGGAATATTTCTGTAATTGTGAAATATTGAATAAAGTCTGTGTTGATAAGAAACAGAGATAGATCCTAACCCTGGAAATTACTAGCCAGCAACGATTTGAGCATGAAAATGTTTTCTTAAATTCTGTGAATCAAGTAGTAGTTTGGATTAAATGGCCTCATGTGGTCACTTTTACTCTCAGAATCTATGATGCTACAATTTATTCAGTGACATGTAGAGGTTGCTCTCTGGTCCTTCAGAAAACCCTCATCTCCCAAATTCTGAATGCTAAAATCTCTTGATCTAGTTAAACAGAAATATTTATCTCATTAAAAAGTTTCTTTACACTGACAGTCAACATTAACCTATGACCTCTCCGTGAGGGAATCTTTAGATATTATTAACTCATTATAAGCTCAATACTTACTCTTTTTTATTTCCTTAGTAGCTAATGCACTTTTGGACACATATTATTGATATTATCACATACCAATCATAGTACTAAATTACAAGCAATAAGGATGAGCACTGCTTATTTTAAGCATGAATGAAAATAATTAATTTGATTTTGAGAAGTTTATAGAATTTATGGGAAAGCTGGAAAGTTAGGACAACAAAATGGGAAGCTCTACATCTCAAAGCCAGAGATGGAATCATGCCAAAAAGTGTCAATCCTGGGAAGTTCCCACTTCTTGCTGCCGCTATCAGGCATACTAGTTTCTGAAGCTTGTATCACTGTAAATGTTGGCACTGTCCTAGGACACTGCTCATGTCAAGATGACCCTGCCCCCATGGAAATGGATATTAGTGCCACTTCAGTCACATCCAGGAGTAATTATTTCCTCTATTCATTTTGTATCAGTTTCCTCAGATTCAAAACCTCCTGGGATAGATCTAAACAGCCAACCTTAGGTCTCGTGCACATACCTCAGTTCCCTGGGGACAGAGAAGACAAAAGAACAGCTTTTCTCTTACACCCAAAGAGACAGCCAGAAAAGACAGCCAAAAGAAAGACAAGTGCCTGAAATATTGACGCTCAAAATAGCTTTTGAGTTAATGGAAGGATGAATGAATAAATGAGTAAATATTGTCACTTTGCGTAAGAAGTGTACTTCAGAAGACAAAGGTATATACTGCAATGTAGAGATTTAAAATTTTCTATCATGATGAATAAACTCTATATTTTAATAAGAAGATATCCACAAAGAGCATCTCATATGGAATTTAAAAGAATACAAGAGCAGGTAGAATAATGCTGAGGAAAAGGCAAGAGAAGAGAGATAGGGGTTGTAACATTTGGAAAACTACAACATCTCCACACCCTGCTCTATTCCACATCACTCTAAAATTTTAGGCTCATCTAAATAAGTACTTTTCTCAGACACATCTTTGTTTCCATTTTAACATATCTCATATGTTTATGTCCTATTCCCATACACATGGAGTTGTGCAATGTTGTGACCTGTTTTGTATTTGTGATTGGCACATATTTCTTAAACTTCTTTTATTGGAATCTCTGAGGGAATAAAGAACAATGAACCTCCATCTACCTTGCCAACATTCTGAATAAGCTGAGAAATAAAACCATAAAGTCAATAACATGAGTTAATTTACTCATAAAACTTGGTTAGCTGATGCTGTTTGGGGTGGGAGCCAAACAGGCCTGCTAACTTCTTTGTCACCCTCTAGACCTATGCAAGGAAGACAAGAAGTTCACAAATGAAGCACTAATCCAGTGTAGCCACTCCTAGCCCAGATGGAAGACCAGAAAGAGAATTAAATAACCCACACTGAGGGCATTCACAATATTAAGTCAGATAACTAACTTTACTTCTATAGAGAGGAGTAAGGGGTAGGGCATGAAGTCAGAATTATTTAGGGAAATCTCTTCTCATGGTACCAAGAAAAATAGGTAATTGAATTATCATCTAAAAGTCCCAAACTTATTTATTAAACTGTGGACTTCACCATTTATTCTAAGAATCATCTGGGTATAATCAACCTACTATAAGAAGAACAGCAGAAATCATTACAGTCCCATTCTCTCCTTATGTAAGACACTGTCCAGTTATAACCACTGCCCCATTTGTGGCCATCTATGAGGCATCTTCTACTTCTATATTTCAGGGTCAAATTCTTTGAAGAAGCATGCCCTTGCTGATGCTTCTCTCTTGTTTGATACTCACTACTTGAACCACAGCAATCTAGCTTATCAACCACCATTTGATTGAGATTGTCTCAATAAAGGTCATGAATGACTCCTAGTTTTAAATTTATTGCTCAATGTTTAGGTCTCTGTCTATTTAAACTGCTTCCCTCTCCAGCTTTTACTGATTCCTTTTCCTTCCTTGACTATTACGACATTATCTCCTGATATATTGTTTCACTCTTGAGGAGTCCATGGATCTATAGACACCCTATTCTTCTCCCTCTACATTCTTTCTATAAGTGATCTTTCATGTCTCCATAGCCTCAACTACTACTTCTATACTATAGTGCAGTTACACTAGAATCTACACCTTCAACTCTGACCTCACTCAGAGTTTCAGATACATTATTTCCAATATTTTTCTAGACTCCTTCAATTGACTATCCACGAGCTTATTCTTTAGGACCAAACTTTTCATCTTTGCTGCTGCCAGCGCATGCTTCTTCACAAACTCCTACATAGATGATTTCACCAAAGTCCACCTGAAAACCTAGGCATCATCTTAGACTCTTCCCTTTCTATAACATTCCATATCCAGTCTGCCATCAGGACTGAGAGTCAATTTTTACTTTCAACTAAAATTTCAAATATCATTATTCATGAACCTCTTCTCATTATCAAATGCACAATTCATTCTCCAGAATATCTGGCAACATTTGGCTCTCCTAATACCCTATAACACAGTGAACACATTTTTCAGTAGAATCACAATTCAAGTCAAACTTACCTATTTCAAAACCAAATTTTTTGTGTATCCTCTATTTCATTTAATATTTATTCTTCTACTGACAGAGCTGGATTTTAAAACCCCTGTTTAATTCTCAATATATTCCATGGGTTGTGCGCTCTTCAAGAATAAAGAGTGTCTTATATCTATGGTTCAACATCTAGGACACTGATTGTAAGGTCAATTCATTACATTCATTACATAAACAAAGGCCACTAAAACAGTTGGCAGTATTTGTCACCTTCAAAGATATCATAACTCTTAAGAAAAATAGAGATAGAAAAAGAGATAAAGAACTATTGCATCAATTGCCTGATCTTGAATACCTACTTCTAAATGTCAGAATTCCCCAAACAGAAGAATATCACTGACATAGGTCACTCCCCTCCCCATGGTGAAAACTGTACTGCTTTATTTCTGAGTTTTCTTTAAGATATAAAGCACATTCCCTCACATAAAGAACCATCTTTTAGATTTCTTTTTTTTCCATCTGTATATGTTATTGAACACAAAGTTAGTGATTTTCCCTAAAGGAAATGTAAGTTTTAAAGATAGTAGAGAATGTTGATGGGTATGGAAAAAAAAAAAAAAAAAAACAGACAAAAATCCAAACCTTCCCTTTTCTTTACCAACTTGACATGATATATTTGGCTTTTACAAATTGTTCTAAGTTCCCATGGCTAAAACACAAAAAGCAGAATTTACCGTTATAGAAAAAATAAAAATGTTGGGAAGAATAATTGTATGATGGAAGCTAGAATGTTTATGATATATTCACAAGTTTTGGATAAGAACCTATAAAAGATAATGTCCTACACCTTACAATATAAACTACTTAGAATTTTAACAGCCTCATCATCCACAACAGTCTAGAGTAAAGAAAGGTTACTTTCACACTTGAGAATAAACATTTTATAAACTAACAAAATGATAAACTGATAAAACCACGGTAACAAAAGTCATAAAGTGTAAAACACTGGAATAGCAATGATTCTATTATATTCTAGTACATATTTAGGAAATACAAGTGTACAATGTCCACACTAATTTTATGAATCTACCTTCCTAAATCCTAAATACCTTGTCATTCTAGTGACCCTGAAATTTGGAAACTCTAGGTTTCAAAGAAAATATCGGATTCTCAAGACATGTTTTGTGAGTAAGCACCAGACTAGAAATTTCAGATGCTTTGAAGCAAAGTAACAAAAATGAATAAAGTGGTCTAATTTGGTGTGAAACATTGGTGTTTCTAAAGATGGCAGCCAATGTTCATTTCTAAAGCAAAAAACAAAAAATTTTCATCTTGAAATAAAAAGCAAAAACAGTAAACAAATACCTCTCTAACTCCAACACTATGTTTCATATTTAAAAATTTGAATTGTGTTAAATGCAGGTTTAAGCTTTTGATTAAATTCAATTTCATTCATTCAACAGATATTGAATTCCTACTAAGTTTCAGACAGTCTTCTACATGCTGAAGATGAAGCAGTTAATAAAACAAAATTCCTGCTTTCATGTCAGTAAATTTTTGCAATGGGATTTTGAAAATATTATATTTCTATTTTAATATTTTACTCTTAAAAATATTTAAAGCTAAAAATACAATTTTTGATGTATGTCCTATTTTAAGCGAACACAAGAAATACTCTTATTAATTTTGAAGCAATTATAATAAATAATTAAATGATCAAGAAAGATTCATTCTGTTTTGTTTAAATTATTCAAAGGGAATTGAAAGTAATGGTCTATAAGGTGGAGATGTGTATAATTAATTTCCATTACTATTTGCAATGGACCAGAACTTAGACATGGAAAAAAATCAGTGCTATGGGGAATATTACAGAAGAGAGTAGAAATTAAGCGGGCTTGTATAATATTGTACTAAGTAGCATTTTATTGTTGCTGCATAAGTAGTAATATATTGTTGCCATTAGTGCAGCTAGCATGGAGATTCAGACCTTCAGGAACAAACCCTGATAGAATATCTCTGACTGATGTTAACATTTTGCTCTCAGCAACACATACTAGCAAACAAAACAATATATATTTGCTATGACCTTGGGGAAACACCAGTTTCCTAAAGATAAATTGACCAATACATATTAAAGACATGTAATTCCAAACTAATCAAACATCAGTGGCTTTCAGGAAATGAGCATAATAAAAAAGAGTGCAGACTCATTTCCCTATCTTGAATTTCTTTTAGAAAATTGCAAATGTGAGAAGGATGGCTGTTGCTGGCCATGGTACTTCAGTGTTCTTTGCTCAGAATTCTTTGTTCAGACCCTCTAGTCTCCCAAGTAAGCAGAAAGCTCTATTCTGCAGTTCCTTCTGATCGTGCCTTTCCATGTTTCCTCAGAGCATATGTGCAAGGGCAGTAACCCATGAGGCCTTTACTAAAGTCATGGCTTCTTGACAAGCCAAATGAATGAATAGCAATTAATAGAGTTACCTGCAAGGGAAGAACCAAACAGCAGTGGGTAACTTTTGGATCTCTGATGAAATTCCTGCTTCTCCCTACTTTATCTCATCCACTAGCAGGCACCTCTTTCTCCTTAAAGTGCCTTCCTGCTTTCCAGACAAACAACACCTTTGCAAATGTGGTACTTGTTGGTCAAACTTAATGGAAAACATTGCTGTTATTCCTATTTAATAGTGGTACACTTAAACAAAGAATAGATGTTTATTAGTTCTTTGGAGTTAGAAAATTCTTTTTAAAAAATACACACTATGGGAAATAAATTTATTTAAGATAGGAATTTTTACTCTTTAATATCTAAAATGACAATGAAAAATGTTGCAAATGCTAAGAAATTTGAGGATTGCTTCTCATCTGTGGCAATTAGGAAGCTTCTCAAGGAACAATTTCCTCCTCACTCAGAAGACAGCATTTGAATTTAACATGATTTAATGGGAGAGACTGCAAGTCAGAAACCAATAGAATTAGATCCTGCCCCCTCTCATTCTGTGTTCAGTACAGTTATAAGACTCAAAAGAAATCATATTTGGAAAAGCCCTGGAAGTCATCTATATTAGCTTCCTTAAGTTACTAAGACAGATAGTCTGTTAGCCTTTCTGTGAAAACTAATTGTGAAAGGTTCATTACTGTATTATGGCTCATAATTGTATTGCAGTTGGCTCTATCAGAGATTTATGCCATGCAAAATCTGCTTCTTTACAAATTCCACTCATTGTAGAGTTTGGCCTTGTAGAGCCACATAGGGAAGAAGATTATGTCTCCAAAGTTGGATAGATGGTCATATATTTCACATAGAGCGGATCTGGTAGAACGTAGACTACAAAACGAAATTGCTACATAGGGAGCTTAAATTTGGAAATACTGTAGTGAACATTTCAATCATGCAACAAATATTTATTGAGCTATATATTGTGCTGGACACTGGCAAATAGTTTCATAATAAACTGTGCAAAAAAATAGAATTTCTGAATTCTTATATATATTATTCAACTACAAAATATTCTTTTGAAATTCACCCAGTTTTTATAAAAAATATCTGCCATATGTGTTTCTTTTTATTTTGTATTTTATTACCAAGGTTGAGAACCCTCAACCTTCTCAACTTATGCCATATTTCAGGACCTATATCTTTCTCCTCTTATATACACATTATTTGCTCCTAATGATCTGAAATATTTGGTTTAATTCTTCTGTTTCTTTGATTCCTTTATTCTGATGGTTCCTTTCCATTTCTTGGAAATATCCATTGAAATTCTACTTACAATTCCCCTTGTGAAGCTTTTCCTTCACTACAGTCAGAAGAGAAAACCCATGGTAATGTGCACCATCATTAGAACAACTATTCTATGTTTTAATAAACATATTTACATAATTTCTTTTCTACACTGCATCATATATTTCTCCCCAACTAGTGCCATTTCTAACCAGTGTTTTCATCTTATGGGGAAATATTTAAATTTATTGGGATTGGGCTGTACCTAGAGAAATGGATGATCCTCAATCTAAAGGTCCTCCCAAAGAAGCTCTGAGTTCTGCAGACCCACTTCTTGAAAAAGGGTACATATAAAGGAAAGCCAGAATTTTTTTTTTAAAGATTTATTTATTTATTTAATTCCCCCCTCCCCTGGTTGTCTGTTCTCTGTGTCTGTTTGCTGTGTCTTGTTTCTTCGTCTGCTTCTGTTGTCGTCAACCACACGGGAAGTGTGGGCGGCCCCATTCCTGGGCAGGCTGCACTTTCTTTCGCGCTGGGCGGCTCTCCTTACAGGGCTCACTCCTTGCGCGTGGGGCTCCTCTATGCGGGGGACACCCCTGCGTGGCAGGGCACTCCTTGCGCACATCAGCACTGCGCATGGGCCAGCTCCACACGGGTCAAGGAGGCCCGGGTTTTGAACCGCGGACCTCCCATGCAGTAGACAGATGCCCTAACCACTGGGCCAAGTCCGTTTCCTGGAAAGTCAGAATTTTTCACAACAAATGGAGTTGGCGTGAGAACTCTCAGGGAGATATACATTTTAGAACAACAGTGTGTATACATGTCTAATCTCTGGTTAATATCACTGAAATATGTCATACACCTTATGTCAGGAATCAAGAATGAAAGAACTACAGAAATACTGGAAAAGGTGTAGCTTTCACAGGTATATATCTTTTTAAAAAGTTTAAAAATTTAAAGAATTGTCTTATGTTTAGCAAGGTATATTTGTTAGAGACAAGTTGTCTGTGATGTTTACCTGTTACCCTCCTATATCATCCTTTACTTAACTCTCCTCAAAAAATATCCTATTATGATATAATTTGACCAGTCAAATACTCCACCTTGGCTTCATCCCTGATGATTGTCTTGGAACCTCCCTCAGTTGGCTACTCAGGCCACCTAGCAGAATATGAAAGTCACATACACCCAACGCCATGTGTAGCAGTTCAACTGCTGTCTTTGACAAGGTCTGTATCTGAGAAATCTCAAACTTGCTATGCATCTGTCTAATATTGTTGTGCATTTGCAATAAATGTCTTGTTAGGAAAAATGAAGAAGTTCATCCATTTCACTTTTAGAAACTTAGCTTAGATTACAAAAAAAAAGGTGCAATGAAGTAGAAAACAAGGAAGATTGAGCCTCACTTCTGAAGATGATTTTAACAGGACATAGAGTGAATCCCAGTGCTGTATATATTAATATAAGACAAGAATAAGAACAAAAGAAGCACAGGAGGATCTCAGGAGGATGAGGCTTGACAGCTGAGATGCCTTAAAATTGTCCCCAGTAAATATCCTTAGCCCCCACCAGAAGACAGTGACTCTCTGATGAAGAGTAAATTCCTCCATGCTTTCTAAAGCTCTCTCCTACTTCTTGTGACTTCAGTCTCACAGGAACAGCTGTTTTTTTAAGATTAATTTCTTACCAACTGACAGCACTGTAATTTATTTTGCCTTCTTTAAAATATTTTAAGCATTTCCACAGATGTTTACTACTGTAACAAGTTCATACTTGATTTTGTGCAAAATTATAAGTGACACCATCATATTACATTGTTTTATATTATATGTATTATATATGTACAAATTTATAATATGTATTTATATTATATTACATTCCTAAAAAGGCATGTTCAAGTCCTAACCTCAGTCCTGTAAATGTGAACTCATTTATAAAGAGGGTCTTTGAAGATATTATTAGTTAATGTTAATATGAAGTCAAACTGGATTAGGGTGGATCCTAAACCAATATGACTGGTATACTCATAGGAAGAGAGACACACAGAAAAACCAATGACAAATGCAGAGAGAGAGAGATAAAGAGGAATCGCTATGTGTTAGATGCAGATGCTGAGTTATAGACCTTTAACAAATGACTACTAGAATCCTACTGTGGTGGTTTGAAACTGTATGTACCCCAGAAAAGCATGTTCTTAAAGTCAATTCATTCCTGTATGAACCTATTTAAGTAGGATCTTATGGTGAGGCTACGTTAAGGTGTGACCACCCCATTCAGGATGTGTCCTGATCCTTCCCTGGAGTCCTTATTAGAGCATGACATTCAGACAAAGAAAGAAAGCCAGGAAAGCAAGAATCTGGAACCCAGAAGAGAAGAGAGAAACCAGCAGAGGCTACCTTTTCCTTGCCATGTGACATAGGAATCCAGGATTTCCGGCAGCCAGTCTTCAGGAAGAAAGTGTCATCTTGAGGATGCCTTAATTTGGACATTTTCACAGCCTCAAAATTATAAGCTTGTAAACTAATAAATTCCCATTGTTAAAAATAACCCATTTCATGGTATATTGCTTTCTGCACCCTAGCAAACTAAAACAACTAGAGACTTCAGAGGAAACATGGTCTTGCTGGCACCTTGACTTCAGACTCATACATAGAATCTCTAGCACTGTGAGACATTAAATTTCTGCTGTTTAAACCAATTAGTCTGTGGTACTTTATTATAGCAGACCTCTCAAACTAAGAAAATATTACTTTTCAAATAAGGAACTTCCATAATTTTAAGGGGATTTTCTGTGCCTGCTTATTCTCTGATATAGTTGATAACTCCTCTCACTAAAGAAAAGAAAAGAAAATCATGTATCTAATCTCTGTTGGGGCAACCCCTTTGGATGTGAAAAATACATATGTGGTTGAAGAGAGTGGTACTTGTGTTCTAGGCAGAGGACAGCAGTTACAAGGACACAAGAAGCACAGAAAAGGAGAGAGCTTACAACAAACTGTAAGTATTTGGTATGAGTACAGCTTGGGGAAAATATAGGCTGATAGCAAGTGGTAGAAGTGAGTAAGTCCAAACAAGTCTTGAGTAGCCTAAGCCATAAAGCTAAAGAATCACAAGTTTATTCTTGAGGTTCTTTCTCTGTTTATGCTGTTGTTTTTCCTTTTTCCAATGTAAAGCTGTTTTTATTCTTTTATAAGTTTTCCATATCTCAGAGCATCTGCCTCTTGGGAGCTATATGCATTAATGGAAGTCACAAGTACTCACTGTCATCATACTTTCAAAGGTTGAAGCTCATGCAAATATATTATAAAGGTGCTCTAAATATATGATGGATCTCAGTTCATATAAAATTATTCAGCAATACAACATGTGCACTAGAGGGATTTGAGTTAAATGATTGAATTTTCATAAGCAAGAAGAGAACACTGAAAAAAGATATTTAAAATATGTTATGTAATTCTCAGTTTCAAAGGTCAAGCTAAGACATAATTAATTGAGGAAAATTCTTAAGTGCTTTATTAAATTTTCTAAATGAAAATGTTCTCTGAATCCATTTGGAATGTAGTATCACACCAAGTGATGAATGATAAATTCAAATTCAGGCACTGAATCACTCTACGGAGGTTATGTTCATGCCCTTAAAATATTTATGGCACTATTTTATTCTTCGTGAGTTAAATGGTGGCTGAGTTTAGTTCTTCACTTGTGGAGTTAAGTAGGAATTTTTTTTTAAAAAGCACCTGAAATGCCACAGTGCTTCCTTCTCTTGAAACCTCATCAGTTGGCTTCATCCTCACTTCATTTATTTCAACAGAATGCTAACATTTGTCTACTATTATTTCTAGGTTATCCCTTCCAGACTCTTGACCTTTATCCTTCAATCTGAAATGTCCATTTCATAGGTCATTCCTTTATATTATAGAAAATCTCTCTTCAGTAGAATACCTCCTTCCTCATAATTTCTCCATGTGTGCAGTGAAACTTGAATTGTCCCTATCAAGCTACCTTGTTTTTTGAAATTTTTTTTTGCTGTTTTTAAGTTTATTTCTGAGTTGCAAAGATTCTTTCCCCTTCCCTGTTTTTAGAATTTCCTGTTGTAGTCCCCCAGTCAGTCTTAACTGCCACAACTAGACAGGGAGACAGCACGAGGACCTTCTTTTTCTTGCATCTATAGTGGAAAACTTAGCAGCAGACATTAACTGTTCCAGGTCTGCCAGAGATGTATTTTCTTCTGAATTTTGATGAAAAAGTACTATATGATAAAAGAAACTTACATGCCTATCCTCAATCTTCCTTCTTTTAGGAAATATGAGTTTCCTCATTTTTTAAAATTTTTATGCATGGAATAATTCAATGGGATTTATTAACTGTGTTTCCAGTGCTTTCTGTGGAAACTGCTCTTCAATCGAGACAAAATAAAATTAGAAGTAGTAAATGCATGACTGTCTAATCCAAATTTTCATTGAAAACTTCTAAACTGAACCTTAGCATATTCAACTTTTTATGTTTGTTTTCCACTTTTGAAAATACATTCATCTTTGTCAAAATGTAAAAGTTCCATGACTCAAAACATTATGCTTACTCCCTCAGTGTTCTTGTAAATTGTAATTTAACTTGTAGTTTTCTTTAACTCTTGGTTTAGATTCTCAGAATATATACTCATATAAATATTTGCTAGTAAATATTAGGTAGGTGTTATATTTCAGAACAACTGAGCTTCCCAACTCTGTCTGAAAGTCACTGCTGACCTAATTTCATCTTCAACTAAATACCATATACCCAGCGATATGTCTTTCTTTGTGAGAAGTAGGTTCCAGCTCTAGATACAATAAAAAATTTTCATGGCAGCCTATTTTTATCCTTCTCATTATTTTAAACATTTTTCTCATTCCCCTCTTTAAACATGTGAATAGTAGTTTAAGCATAATATATTTGTCCATTTTCCAGCATTTCCCTTCTGGAAAAGCATAATTTTGTGTAATCATAAGATAAATAATCTTGATTTACCAATTGATCAGTAACAAATTCTTTCTTTAAAAATCAGGAAAATCATCCTAAAGTACCTTCATCTTTTTATTTCCCTAAAATTCAATAAATAGTCCAGAATTTTCTAGCCTGTTGTGATATATCACTGTGCTCAGTGAATCTTGACCTCTGCTATTCTTGTCAATCTCTGTAGCAGAACTTTAAAAATTTTTCTAAATCAATGTTGAATAATGTCAGAGGCTGCAGTTTGGTTGACCTCCACCTCCTAGCACAAATGCCACTATTAACACCCCTTGTATTACCATGCTGACTATTTAATCTTCTTCCCATACATCACTAAATCAGCAGGGAAACTTTTTCCCTAAGAACTTTTTAAGTCTTTGTTCATAAATGAAACCATTAGATGAAGAAACAATTTTGCTTTTTAAGAACTTTAGTGTGTTACTCAATTCTTCTCTACATCTGCTAATGGAAGAAGCCTTATATTCCTTTTTGTATGATGTTATCCTATAAAATTTCCCCTTCAGTTAGTGTGGTATAGCCTTCCTTTCATAGCCAAACTTCATGAAAAAACTGTCTTTTGCATATGTTTCCATCATTATGGCAACTATATACTGGTCCAATCCTTCCGATGGAAACAACAAAAAATACTAAATAAAAATTTAAATACATCTTATTAAAGGCACAGTCAGGGGAAAGAGAGATAAAGATAGAGATGATGGAGATGGAGATGGAGATGGAGATGGAGATGGAGATGGAGATGGAGATGGAGATGGAGATGGAGATGGAGATGGAGATGGAGATGGAGATGGAGATGGAGATGGAGAGAGAGAGAGAGAGATTCCCAGTGCCAAAATATATGTGAGGATAGAAAGAGTTAAACAAAACACTGTCAAAAAAATTTGCACTGGACAGTGAGAAACAAGCACTATACACTATATCACAGGGTTTGAATTCCAAGATGGGAATCAGACAACTGTGCCTCAAAATGTATCTTCTTATTCTCCTTCCTTTTGATAATCTCCAGTTTACTCTTAATCTGTTAGTCCTACCTCATCCAAAAAAAATTTTTTTTCTCCTGTGAGCTGTCCTCAATCTTTCCCTGTTTTTCAATTTGATATAGCCAATCCTGCAAGTCAACTTTCTCTCATTCATCAACCTTCTGAGCATCTACACAAATGAGGATTATTCCATACCCTAAGGCTTGAGTGTTAAACATGATAGACAAGATCCCCGCTTTAATATAGCCTACATTCTAGAGGGTGGAGACAGATAATATACAATTTTAAAGACATATAAATAAATACCAAAATTTATTAAGTACTATGCAGATATTTAAACCAGGGTAATTATGTGTAGAGTAGTACAGTTGGCTACATTATATTGAACAGTCAGGGAATATTTTCTATAAAAGTGATTTTAATCATAAGGAGTTAACCATGGGAAAATGCTAGAGAGCATTCCAGACAGCAGATAGAGCCTGTATGTTTCAGGATGAAACAAAATTGGCATGCTGGGGAGACTAAAGGGCCAGGTAGTTGAAGAATAATCTGCAAGGGGAAAGTGTGTAGAAAGTTTTGCCATCAGAACAGATGAGATCTTGTAAATTAGGAAAAAAGTAATTTCTATTCTAATTGCAAGGGGAAGCCACTGGAGGGATCAACATTCAATATATAATCTGGACACTGCCTAAGGGAGCAGTCTTCAAATATTTTAGTCTCAAGACCTCTTTAGATTCTTAAAATATTTTGAGGATCCCAAAGAACTTTTGTAACGTACTATGTATCTCTATCAATATTTATGGTATTAGAAATTAAAACAAAATGTACATTATTGCAAATCTCTTTAATGTGTGTCAGAAAAAACAGCTATATGCTTATATCTGCTTCTGCCTTAAATCTATTGCAATATATTTTGGGGTTGAAATATATGAAAAAACTACGGTTTCATGCCAATATGTAGTTGGAAAAGAGAGGAGTATTTTAATAGCTCCTTTTAGATGGTGGTGGATATATACTATTTTTTGGTTATGACATCAAACCTCGACAAATACAAATTTTACCGTTTACACCAATGGTGTCAGTGGTTTTCCTTGGAGTGATAGTCTTGCTTCATTAATTTTAAAGAAATACCCATGTCTGGATATGTTTTTTTCTATCTACTGCTCTTTCAAGTAAAAATGGTGTTCTGTGTATAAGAAGCTGCTAGTTCCCCTTGGAGCATAAGTAACAGCATGAGTGTTTTACATGAATACAACCACCATCCTTGGTATGCAACAGAAGACCTTTGTGTACACATCTCCTATCTGGCCACAAATAATATTTCAAAGAACTACACATATAGGTTATAATTTAACAAATTTAATAATGTTTTTGACTTTATCAAGGACATTCTTAGTGACACTGGCCTATGTTTATCTGTGAGTGTGTAGTGTTGAAAATACAATGGTTATTGTACAGTTTGATGTTATTCCCTTGATTTATTTTAAGCACCAGGTGTTTACTCCACTGCTTTTGCAGCATCCATTTAAAGGTCAACACAGTGAAAGAGGCAAGTAATATGCTAGTATTATTGGAAAAATAGTTTTCATCTTAAGGACTCCCTGAAAGTGAAAGTCTCAGGGACCTCCTGAGGTCCATGGAACTTACATGAAGAAGCAGTATTCTAAATAAAGAGATGGGAGGAGAAAGAGAGAACAAAAGCAGTTGGAAGCTTTCTGTAATTTAGGAGGGGAGAAACGATGGTGTTTTCATTCCAAGCAGGGTTCATGGAAATATAAAGAAGTGAGCAAATCCTGGGTAGCTTTGGAAATAGAGTCAACTGAACCTGCCCGTGGATCTGTTACGAAGAATGAAGGAAGAGAGGAATCAAGAATAGATCCTAGATTTTTGTCTTCAGTAAATAGGTAGAGAGCCTCCAATGACATCTGTTGAGATGAAGACATTGGGCAGGGGCAGATTCGGTGAGGAAAAATGGCAAAGCTTATCTGTGGAAGTTCCTAAGATCTGCTGTCCATATTCTCAAAAGCTTGATTTTTTCCTTTCTAAAACAAACAAACAAACAAAAAACTAGTTTGAAAAGCAAAGATTTCTTCTATACTGTACAGTACACCCTTTTTTGGGGTGGGGGGGTGGGGTTACCGAGGACTGGGGATTGAACCCAGGACATTGTAAGTAGAAAGCAGGTGCTCAAACATGAAGCCACATCGGTTCCTTGAGTTGTTTTTTGTTTGTTTGTTTGTTTACTTGTTGTTTGTCTTTGTTTTTAAGAGGCACGGAAACCAAACCCAGGACCTCCCATGTGGGAAGCAGGCACTCAATCACTCATGCCACATCCACTCCCTCTTTGACTTACTCTTAATGGCAAAATGACCAAATAATTAAAATACCCGCTGTACCTCATCTGCCCTGACCGCCAAAATAACTTAATGAGAATGGGAAACACTTCAGCTAATATTTCAAAATATATTTTGACTGTTTATGTAACAAATGTACTATAGCACTAGCTTAATGTATTTTGAGGACTTACTGAGTGCTAGGCATTATAATTTTAATTCTCGTGACTATCTTACAAAATAGGTAATATCTGTGCCCTCATTTTACAGGTGAGGAAACTAAAACTTATACAGGCTAACGATTTGATAAGACTTATATTCAGCCAGTTTGTAGCAGAGTCAATGTTCATATCCAAGCTCTGGGCAGCCTTCTCTTGACTACTGCTATACAGGTAAATAGAAAGGAACTGTTTTATTTATCTTGCGAGAATTACCATTGGAATCATTCTCAGGCAATTTTTCTAACATTCCTAAATTTTATTCTTCTCATCCATTTAGGTAAACTTTACTTTTAAAGATTTTTATTTCATTTGACTCTGGGCACTCAACTTTCTTAGTAGTGCCAGCTCCCATTTTATGATATTGATTTTTAACAATTTGCATAGCTATGAGAGCTTACTTTTTACAAAGAGAAAAGTTACACATCATTAGCCCATCTTTATTTTTTTGTCTTTATTTTTTTTTAATGTTACATTAAAAAAATATGAAGTCCCCATATACCCCCCACCCCCATCACCCCACTCCTTCCATAACAACAACCTCCTGCATTATCATGGGACATTCATTGCACTTGATGAATACATCTCTGAGCACTGCTGCACCACATGGTCAACGGTCCACATTATATTTTACTTTCTCCCCCAGTCCACCCAGTGGGCCATGAGAGGACATACAATGTCCAGTAACTGTCCCTGCAATACCAATCAGGACAACTCAAGTCCTGAAAATGCCCCCACATCACATCTCGTCTTCCCACTCCCTACCCTCAGCAGCTACCATGGTCACTTTTTCCACATCAATGCTACATTTACTTCCATTACTAATCACAATAGTTCCAGAATAGAATATCAGTAAGTTCACTCTAATCCATACTGTATTCCTCCATTCTGTGGACCCTGGGATGGTTATGTCCACTCCACCTCTATATCAAGAGGGAGCTTAGATTCCACATGGATGATGGATGCAATTTTCCTGCTTTCAGTTGTAGGCAATCTTGGCACCCTGGTGTGGTGGTTGACCTTCTTAACCTCCCTGTTAGCTGGCTAGGATAGGTCCAATAAACCAGAGGGTAGGAGTTGCAAGTCTGTTGAGGTTCAGGACCTGGCTATCACATGGACAGTCCAGAGATTCAGGTCCCCTGAGTATACACTAAACCCCAGCACCAACCACAGGTTTGGTAAAAGTAACAGGCAAGGCTTGTGAACAAAGATCACATCTGAGTCCAACTCCATCACACTCAGGAACACAAACTCCAAATTAGGGCCAACTGACATGGCACTGAACTCCATGTGCCATAATCATAGAACCTGTGGGTCTCCATAGCCCTCAGAAGAATCAATACCTGGAGTTGTATTACTTTAGCTGTCTCTGGGACTCTGCTGAGGTATGCATAAGGGCAACCCCGCTGATGACCTCCCAGGTCTTTTTTGGAGACACATAGTCATATAAACTCATTTGTCCTTCCTATTTCCTCCTTTTATTCAAGGTCAAAAAGCATTTTTAACTCCTGATATTAAATGTAGGCTGAGATATTCTGCTGATCTGAGTTGACCCTTTGTTCAAGGTTGTTTCCTAGTTACATCATTAGCTGGTACTTGTGTGGTCATGCCCCACACTGGGGGGAAGGCAATGAATTTACATGCTGAGTTTGGCTTAGAGAGTGGCCACATTTGAGCAATATGGAGGATCTCAGGAGGTAAATCTTAGGCACCCTGCAGGTCCAGGCCTACTTCTTATTTCAGGCACACAGGCTCACAAGCATAGTAATTAGTATCAAGGGCTTATTGTTGGACCATCCATCTTTATTGGTCTTACCCATTGCACTTGGGGGATTGTTGCTGTTCCATTAGGGAATGTGATAGAGCTCCCCTGGCTAGGAACTCAGCACTTCCTCGGTTGTCATTTTTAACTGTAACCACTGTGAAAATATCCAAACATTTTTATGTACCCTATATATATGCCCTCGAGAACTCCCTCCCAACCATGGGCCCCCTATCAATAATGGCCCACACCAGTATTCCTCCCCTGCCATTGTTGTACTTCTCTGTGGTCCAAAACTTCTTCGAAAATGAAGCTTAATATATCGCCAGGTTCCATTAATAGTAAAATGGAATATAGTGATGGGTTTAAAGGTTAGATATAGAATACATACTAATTAGAAAAATTGAAGTAAAAATAAATTGGGGTATCAAAAAATTAAAAAGCTTTGTTTTTGATGTATTGCCTTCCATCACTGCAATAAGTGTTGCCCTGTATGCACATTGGCAGGGCAACTTCTTCCATCTCTTCCTCAGTGTCTACGTCCTTTCTTTTTTTTTCTAATTATTAAGCTTGTCTTCACAAAAGTTTTAGATCACAGTAATTAATATATATAATATATGGTACTCCCACACATCCAACATCAGACACTTTGTCCCTTCCCCAGCAATTATCTTTTTACATGTTCATATTATAGTTACTGCAATTGATGTACAGATATTGAGACAATAGCTTTCCAAAAAGCTTACACTTGGATTTACATTATGGTTTATATTTTAGACTATACAATTTTCTAAATTTTAGTTATCTTATGTTTTACATTATGATTTACATTTTAGCTTATAGGCCTCCATACATTTTTGGTGTAATTTAACATGTCCTAAATCCATACTTGCATGATCTTGTGGAACACTTCCATAGCCCCACAGTTACCCTGATTCCATCTACTCAATACCTCTTTCCCCCTCCCCTCAGGGCCCAGAGTGACAATCAATCTTCATTGCTTGAAGGGCCATGTTCAGAGATACTTGCAACAATGTTGAGGGCTTGACATGCTCAATTGCCCTAATGCATTGGGAGCCATCATTTCTCTCGAGAGATACAATTCCCTCTATTTGAGAACTTCAGTCCTCCCCAGGATGTGGGTATACCTTCACCTTCACTGTATGGGTCTCCATCCAATGATATAACCCACTATGACAAAATGAGCACTCACACACTCCCTGGAAGCCTACCCTGTGTCAGATGCGACCCCCCCCCCTTTAGCATCTTAAACAGGTAACCTTCCTTATTATATTTTTGAAAAAGTTCTCTCAACATTATACTCTCAATCACGTACCTGACAATCTACAATGTTAATATGTTCCCCTACCCTACCCCAATTTCTTGGGTCATATTACCCATCCTCCCATCCCTAGCCCCCTCAAGCCTGCAAAGCCCCACCCAAAAGTATCCTTATGCTCCTATTTTATCCCTTCCCTGTACAAATATTTACTTCCAGCTTACAGAATTCACCCAGGTAGGTGTAAGCTCGCAACCTTCCTCTACCCCCCAACTTCCTTTAAACCTATCATCTGGTCTCTAGCTCTCTGAGGTAGCTTGGTTTACTTATTTCATATCATTGACATCATGTAGTGTTTGTCCTTCAATGCCTGGGTTGCTTCACTCAACATAAGGTCCTCAAGATTCATCCATGTTATCACACGTGTTTGTAGTGTATTCATTCTTAAAGCTGAGTAGTATTCCATTGTATGTATATACCACATTTTATTTATGCATTCTTCTGTTGATGGGCATTTGGGTTGATTCCAACTTTTGGCAATAGTGAACAATGTTCCTATGAACATTAGTGTGCTCATATCAGTTTGTGTCCTTGTTTTCAGCTCCACAGGGTATACCCAGAAGTGGAATTGCTCATCATATGGCAAATCTACAGAATGGCTGGATCCTTCTGCATTTCCACCAGCAGTGGATGAGTGTTCCCATTCCTCCAGATCCTCTCCAGCACTTGTGGTCTGCTGTTTTTTTCATAGCTCCCAATCTTACGGAAGTAAGATGCTATCTCAGTGTAGTTTTGATTTGTATTTCCTTAATAACTAGAGATTTGGAGCATCTTTTCATGTGCTTTTTAACCATTTGTATTTCTTCTTTAGAGAAGTGTCTGTTTAAATCTTTCTCCCATTTCTTAAATGAGTTGTTTGTCTTTTTATTTTCAAGATATAGGAGTTCTTTATATATGCAGGATATAAGTCTCCTATCAGATATATGGTTACCAAATATTTTCTTCCATTGTGTAGGCTCTCTTTTCACTTTCTTGACAAACTCCTTTGAGGTGCAGAAGGCTTTAATTTTGAGGAAGTCCCATTTATATATTTGTTCTTTTTTGCTCATGTTTTGGGTGTGAAATTCATGAACCATTTCCCATGACAAGGTCCTGTAGATGGTTCCCTACATTGCTTTCCAAAGTCTTTATGGTCTTGGCTCTTATATTTAGGAATTTGATCCATCTTGAGTTGATATTTGTATAAGGTGTGAGTTGGTAATCCTCTTTCATTCTTTTACATATGGATATCCAGTTCTCCAGGCACCATTTTTTGAAGAGGCCATTCTCTCCCAGCTGAGAGGGTTTGGTGGTCATATAGAATATTATATGACTGTAAAAATGAGGATCTATATCAGAACTCTCAATTTGGTTCCATTGGTCAGTGTGTCTATCCTTGTGCCAATTTCATGCTGTTTTCACTACTGTAGCTTGGTAGTATGTTTTGAAATCAGGTAGTGTGAAAAATATCATTTTTCTTTTTCAATATGTCTCTGGCTATTTGAGGCCTCTTTCCTTTCCAAATAAATTTCATAGCTAGTTTTTCTAGTTCCCTAAAGAATGCTGTGTTGATTTTTATTGGGATTGCATTGAATGTGTAGATCAGTTTTGATAGGATAGATATCTTAATAATATTTAGTCTTCCTATCCATGAACAGGGAATATTCTTCCATTTATTTAGGTCTTCCTTGATTTTCTTGAACAATGTTGTGTAGTTCTCTGTATATAAATTTTTTACATCTTTAGTTAAGTTTATTTCTAGGTATTTGATTTTTTTATTTACTATTATAAATGGTATTTGTTTTTGATTTCCTCCTGAGATTGCTCATTATTGGTGTACAGAAATGCGACTGATTTTTGCTCATTGATATTATCTGTGACTTTACTGAACTCATTTATGAGTTCTAGGAGCTTTCTTGGAGACTTCTGAGGGTTTTCTACGTATAGGATCATGTCATCTGCAAATAATGAAATTTTGACTTCTTCCTTTCTGATTTGGATGCCTTTAATATCTGGTTCTTGCCTCAGTGCTTGAGCAAGTATTCTAAGAAAATGTTAAATAGAAGAGGTGATAGTGGGCATCTTTGTCTTGTTCCTGATCTTAGAGGGAAAGATTTTAGGATTTCACCATTGTAAATGATATTGGCTGAGGGTTTTCCATATATACCCTTTATTATGTTTAGAGAATTTCCTTGTATTCCAATCTTTTGCAGTGTTTTTATCTAGAAAGTGTGCTATATTTTGTCAAATGCCTTTTCTGTGCCTATACATATGATAATTGATTTTTTTCTTTAATCTGTTTATTTGGTGTAGTACATTGATTGATTTTCTTATGTTGAACCATCCTTGCATACCCAGAATGAATCCCAGTTGGTCATAGTGTATAATTCGTTTAATGTGTTGTTGAATATGGTTAGCAAGTATTTTGTTGAGGATTTTTGCATCTAAGTTCATTAGAGAAATTGGTCTGTAATTTTCCTTTCTTGTGGTGTCTTTGTTTGGCTTTGTTACCAGGGTAATGTTGGCATCATAGAAGGAGTTAGGCAATGTTCCTTCTGTTTTGATTTTTTGGAAGAGTTTCGGCAAGATTGGCATTAGTTCTTCCCAGAATGTTTTGTAGAATTCACCTGTGACGCCATCTGGCCCAGTGTTCTTCTTAGTTGGGAGGCTTTTAATGACTGCTTCTATCTCTTTACTTGTGATTGGTTTGTTGAGATCATCAAATTCTTCTTTCATCAATATAGGCTGCTTATGTGTTTCTAGGAATTTGTCCATTTCCTCTGAATTGTCCTTGTTGGAATATAGTTTTTCAAAGTATCCTCTTATGATAGTCTTTATTTCTGGGGAGTCAGTGATGATATCGCCTTTCTCATTTCTTATTTTGTGTATTCGCATTTTCTCTCTTTTTCTTTGTTATTCTAGCTAAGGGTTTGACAATTTTATTGATCTTCTCAAAGAACCAGCTCTTTGGTTTTGTTTATCTTTTCAAGTGCTTTTGTATTCTCTATTTCATTTAGTTCTGCTCTTATCTTTGTTATTTCTTTCTTTCTTCTACCTTTGGGGTTACTTCGTTGTCTTTTTTTACTAATTCCTCAAAGCATACAGTTAGTTCTTCAATTTTAACTCTTCTTCTTTTTTGATGTATGAATTTATGGCTATAAATTTCCCTTTCAGTACTGCTTTTGCTGCATCCCCTAAGTTTTGGTATGTTGTGTTATCATTTTCATTAGTTTCAAGGTAGTTATTAATTTCTTTTGAGATTTCCTCCTTGACCCATTGTTTTCTAAGGTGTGTTGTTTAATTTCCATATCTTGTTGCCAAATCTGGACCTCTGGCCCTTGCAGATTTCCAGCTTCACTCCACTGTGGTCAGAGATATTATTTTGTATGATTTAGAACTTTCTGAATTCATTGAGCCTTTCTTTGTAGCCTAGCATATGGTCTATCTTAGAGAATGGTCCATGTGCACTTGAGAAAAATGTATATCTGGCTATATTTGAGTGTACTGTTCTGCATATGTCTATTAAGTCCAGCTCCTCTAGTATATTGTTCAAAGTTTTTGTTTCTTTATAAATTCTCTTTTGAGATGTTCTGTCCAAAGTTGATAGTGGTGTATTAAAGCCCCCCACTATAATTGTAGAGACATCTATTCTTTCACTTAGTTTTTCCAGTGTTTGCCTCACATATTTGGAGGCACCCTTGTTGGCATAAATGTTTATGATAGTTCATTCTTCTTGAAAGATTATCCCTTTCAATAATATGTAGTGTCTCTCACAATTGTTTTGCACTTAAAGTCTATTTTGTCTGATATTAATATAGCTACTCCTGCCTTTTTTGTTTTTTATTTTTGTTTTTGTTTATTGTTTGCTTGTAAGATTGTTTTCCAGCCATTCCCTTTCAACCTCTTTGAATCCCTTGGTCTAGGATGTGTTTTTTGTAGACAGCATATAGATGGGTCATATTTCCTTATCCATTCTTCCAGTCTGAATCTTTTGACAGGTGAGTTTAATCCATTGACATTCAGTATTATTATTTTCAAAGAATTATTTATATTATCCATATTTTCTTTGGACTTGTTTTGGTCATATTTTGTTTGTTTGTTTGTTGCCTCTCTTTTTGTCTTTTTAGTTGCTCTTACACTCTCCTCCACCTCTGCCCCTCCTGTTTTGTTCTTTCTTCCTGCAGAACTCCCTTTAGTATTTCTTGAAGGGCAGGATTCTTGTTGGCATATTCTCTTAATTTCTGTTAATTTTTGAATATTTTGAACTCTCCATCATTTTTGAATGCTAACTTAGCTGGATAGAGTATTCTTGGTTGGAAAAATTTTTCTTTTAGTACCTTGACTATGTCATACCACTGCCTTCTTACCTCCATGGTTTCAGATGAGAAATCAGCACTTAATCTTATGGAGCCTCTTTTGTATGTGATGGTACTCTTTTCTCTTGCTGCTTTTAGAATTTTCTCTTTGTCTTGAGCATTGGATAATTTTACAAGTATATGCCTTGGGGAAGAACTGTTGGGATTTATGCTATTTAGAGTATGTCGTGCTTTGTAGACATGTACATCCATCTCCCTCAGTAGATTTGGAAAGTTTCAGACATGATTTTCTCCAACATTCCTTCTGTCCCTTTCCCTTCTCATATCCTTCTGGGATGCCTATAATGCATATATTTGTGCATTTTGCATTGTCATTCAGGTCCCTAAATCTCTGCTGGATTTTTTCTATCTTTTAATTGATCAGTTCTACTATCTGTTTGCTTTCAAATGTACTGTCTTCCTCATCACTAATTCTCTCCTCTGCCTCTTCTAATCTGGTGTATTTTTTATTTCTTAAATTGTGCTGTCCATCACCATCATAACCGTTATCTTTTTGTGTATGATCACAATTTTTTCCGTATTTTCTCCAAGTATTTTCTTCATATTCTTAATCTCTTTCTTCACTTCATCAAATAGGTTGCTAATATATGTTTTGAGACCTTTAAGTACTTGTTTGATGTTCTGCTCCTCTTCCTGGTTTTTAGTTTGTTCATTGGATTGGGACATGTTTTCCTGATTATTGGTTTGGTTTGTCATTTTTTTTTTGCTGTCTGGTCATCATTTTATCTTGACGGGTTTAATCAGTTCCTTAGCTTCATTGTCTAGTCTTGGGGTTTAATTAGTTGTTTTGGTGTACGTGTTATGTCTTCTCTTTGTTACTTTGTTCTTCTTATTCTATTTTCTTGTTGCTGGCTAATATTTTCTTTTAGTACCTTGACTATGTCATACCACTGCCTTCTTACCTCCATGGTTTCAGATGAGAAATCAGCACTTAATCTTATGGAGCTTCTTTTGTATTAGGGCCAGGGGAAGCAAAATGAGTAAGAAAAGAAAGTGTATAATAGTTGTATTGATAATAAATGTTAGCTGAGGAACCATGTGAGATCTAGGAGAATGTATATTAGACTCATGTAAGCTGTGTAGAGTTATAGCAGTAATTCGAGTGCCTATAATGAGACAGTCAACTGAATATGGGGAGGAATATAGTGTGAATTAAAAGGCCAGTGTTTTCATGAGAGAAGTAAAGAGAAAAGAAAGACAATAATATAAAGAATGAATAAAAGATAGAAAACAGAATAAATTATTAGAAATAAAAAGTCAAACAATTTGGGGCCAAACAAAGGGAGGTGGAACGTAAGAGAAACAACAGATGATGGAGAATAGAAAGATGTAGATGAAACGGGATAGTGTTGGTGGCCAAAATCAATACACACAGAAAAGAGGAAATGGAGAATGAGAAAACACAGCAAATGTGAAGCGCTCCCTGAAGCACCTAATATATATAAAATAAATAAATAAAAAAGAAGAGAAGGGAAGAAAAAGAGAAAAAATGGGGGACAGAAAAAGGGGGGAAAGCAAGGCAGAAAAAGAAAAAGGGAAAGAAAGAAAAGTAAGAAAAAGGGCCTTGGAAGAAAAGAGGAAGAAAAAACAGAAGACAATGCAGCAATCGCAGCAGCAGCAACAACAAAAACACCAAAATTCAAGCTTGGGACCTCTTTGCAGTTAAATAAAACACTTAGGAATCTGACGTTCCCCCTTTCTCCTTTCCTTACTTCCCTCTCTCCCAGGGCAGCAGGAAAGCTGCATGAGGGGTCCAGTAGGAGATTCAAGTGGGTCCTTGGTGAACCAACTCAACAAAGAAGACAATGACTCTTTGTTTCCAGTGAGAGAACACCTATATCTCTCCAGAAACCCCAAATATGCTATTAGAAGCTTGGAAAGCTTGTCCTATACTCCCTCCCCCTTAGGTGTGTTAGGGGAGGGCTAATTGATTTTCTGACTCCACTTTCTACCAGACCAAGTTTCCTATCCCAGGGCATTTAGGTAAATTGGGTTTTCTCAGCAGATTCACCTCTCCTTTCTTCCCAGGCTCTCCCCAAGCCAACTGGTATGCTCCTCCAAGCTCAAAAAAAAAAGTTGATGGCTAGGGTAATCACAGACCTTAGACGGACCTCAAGGTGCACTGGGCTCAGGAATGGGAAGTCTGGGATACTGCGGACTCAAGGTATGGGAGTCTGTGGAGCATGGGTTATGGGGGATTAGGAGATATGGGTCTGGAACCCACGCATCTGGGAAACATGAGATTTCTCTCTTCTGTTATCCTACCATATCTGATATAAACATTGAAGACATTGTCTTCCTTAGGGACTAATCATTTTCTCAGCCTGCTTCTTGCCTGGGAAAAGTTGGGTACCTAAAAGTAAAATTTCAAAGAGTCACAAATGTTTTTGCCCTTGCCTTATAGTTTCTTGGCAGTGTTACTCTCTCAAAAAGTTAGCTTTGAAGGTATATGATTCCATCCAGTTCCATGTATCACAGAGTACTACCAGAGTTAATTTTGAAATATGCTTCTCTCTTAACTTAGCTATGGATATCTTGAGCCTCTCAGGCATTAGTGGGAAAGTCTTAACTTTATTCTGTTTTATCTGAGCCATTTTGTCCAATCAAATTCGTATACTTTAATCTATAACAATACATGTAACAACCAAACTCTTGATTGGATTCTTGCTGCATGGCTGAGTTTTAATCAGCCTTTTTGTTGTTCAAATAATTTCTCAATATTATCTTTTACTGGTTAGGTTTGAGAAGCAATTGCTTTTTCCATCTCTACAATTCCTCACATTTTTTCCATTCTCTTTAGACTCTTTCAATTCTGCTTATAAACTGGTCAATTATTTTCTGAATTCTTCTCTTTCTTGTAGTACCTTCCCAAATGCAACCAATAGAAACCAACACTCATTACTAACCTTCTATTTCCCAACTTCTTTCTCTAAAGTTTCAAGGTCAGAAGATAAATTATCTGTACTGCACACTATCACTTTTAATAATTTTTTCATGTATTTCTCCACTGTCTAGCATGCATAAATATCATTCTAGCATCTAATAATTTCCTTACCATTTAGGTAAAGCCTTAAAGCAAGGCAAAATGTGTTTTTATTTATTTTTTTATGTTTTGTCATTGTACTACCTGGCTTCTGATGTTAAATTTGAATCAGTTGGAATAGCTTATTCCAGCTGTGGGTGGGAAAAAAAAAAAGAAGAAGAAGAAGAAGTAGAAGAAATCTCAATGCTTTAAAAGAACAAAGTTTTAGTTTTTTTCCCCTTAAATGTGTACCCTGGGTCAGCAACAGGACTAGAGGACTATACACATAATCTTCATTCAAGGAACCTGTCTACTGAAGAAGCCGCTAAAACATTGCTCCTCACTTTATGTATTGCTTTGTAACAAATTACCACAAATTTAAAACAGCATATATTTATCACCTCACTGTTTTTGTGAGTCTGGAGTCCAGGCACAGCTTAGCTGGGTCCTCTGTTTAGTGTCTCACAAGGCAGCAATCAAGATGTAGGCCAGCCTACATTCCTTTCTTAAGCTAAGGGTCCTCTTCCAAGCTTGTGTAGTTCTTGGCAGAATTGAGCTACTTATGTACAAAGGTCTGGGTTCTCCTTTTACTGGCTGTTTGTCCTTGGGGGTCACTTGCCTTTTTTTCCCACATGGCCTTCTCACAGGCCTCTCAAGATGTAGCAGCTCAGCTCACCAAGGAGAATTTTAATATATAGGGTCACCTGGTTAGGTCAGTACCACCTTGAATAACCTCCCTTTTGATTAAATCACAGTCAATGATTAGGAACCATGATGATATCTGTTAAAGCCTTTAACATTTGCTATAAAAGTAAAAAAAGTATTAATATAATATATTAATCATGGAAATGATATCCCATCATATACACAGGTCTTGCTTATAATCAAGAGGAAGGGATTATAGAGAAGTTAGGTATACCAGAGAATAGGAATGTTGGAGGCCATATTATATTTCTGCTTAGCACACATTTATAGGAGGGAGCAAGAATACCAATAAGTCCTCTCTAGTCCATAGTTTTATTCCAAACCTGAGGATTCTGGGATGGTGATGTCCACTCTACCTCTAATTGAGATGGGGCTTTGATCTCATATGGCTGATGAATGTGACTCTCTTGTTTTCAGTTGTAGACTCCTTTGGTTCCTTGGTGTGTGATTGTCCATCCTCACCTCCTTGTTAGCTGTCTTGGGTGAGTCCAATGAACTGGAGAGTAGGTGTTGTAACTCCACTGAAGTTCAGGGCCCAGCTGGCACATGTCTGATAGCCCAGAGATTTAAATTGCTTGGAAACCCATCTACCAACTCCAGCACCAACTTCAAGTTCAGTAAAAGGGACAAAAGAGTCATGTGTAGACAAGTCACATCTAAGTCCAACTCTGTCACACTCAGGAGCACAAACTCCAAAGTAGGGCCCACTGGCAAGGCACCAAACTCCAGAGTTATCTGCCATGACCATGGGGCCTGGGTGTCTCTGTATCCCTCAGGAGCCCCACTATAAGTGGTAGTATCTACTTTGGCTGTCTATGATATCTGCTGAGACATGCATAAGCATTACCTCTCTGATGACCTCCTGATTCATTTTGAGGTCTCTTAGCCATGTAAACTCATTTGTCTTTACCATTTCCCCCTTTTATTCAAGGTCTTTTTCCATTGCATCACCAGCCAGTGCTTGGTAGTAGTAATCCCTTAGTGAATGGAGGCTCATCCCTGAAAGTCATGTCCCATGCTGGGGGGAGGGTAAAGCATTTATACACTGAGTTTGGCTTAGAGAGTAACCACATTTGAGCAACATCAAGGCACTCAGGAGATAACTTTTAGGCACCTTACAACATTAAGCTAAGTTGAAATTTCAAGAGCAAAAGCCTCTTGAGCAGAGTCATCAGTTTCTAGGGCCCATCAATGGACCATCCTTCTTCACTGGTCATTGCCCCTGTACTTGGGTGATGGTTGCTGCTATATTAGAGAATGTAACAGAGCTCCCCAAGATGGGAATTCAGTATTCTTTCCATTGTATGACTCTCTACTCACTGTGGCAATGCCCCATGAACATTTGAACATATTTATATACCTTATATGTATGCCAGGTGAACTTCCTCTCATGTATCTCCCATCACTGACAGCCCATACCAATGCTCCTCCCTTGCCACAATTGAACCCTTCTGTGATCCAAAACTTCTTCAAAAATGAAACCAAATATATTGCCAAATTCAATTAATAGGAAAGTGAGATAGTAATGATAGGTTTAAACATAAGAAATTATATCATTGATGTGGAGACAGTGGCCACTGGAGTTACTAAAGACAGAGAGAGGGAAAAAGAGGTGTAACATGGGGACATTTTTAGGACTTAGAATTGTCCTGAATGACATTGCAAAGACATGGACAGGGCATTATATATCCTGTCATAATCTACAGAAAGGAGTGGAAGAAAGTGCAAACTACAATGTAAACTATAATCCATTTTGTGTGGCAATGTTCCAAAATATGTTCATCAATTGCAATGAAGGTACCAACTAATGAAACAAGTTGTTAATGTGGGAAAACTGGGAGGTGTGGGGAATGGGCATATGGGAATCCCCTATATTTTTAATGTAATATTTTCTGTAGTCTATGTATCTTTTTAAAAGAAATTTAAAATTTTTTTTTTTAAATAAAAGATTTCCAAAGAAAAAAAAGGGAACAAGAAAATTTTGGAGAATCTTTCCCTACCATTTAATGCCCATCCCAGAAATGAATGCTAGCTGGTTTTATGATTTCACTAAATAAAAGAAGGCCAGAAACTGAAATCATACCTATTTCCAGAAATATCCAGTGATTCAATGACAGAATTCCACATAAACTACAAATAGAAAAATGTGCAGAATTAATTACCTATCTGCTTTCCAGAAGGAATCAAATTCTCTAGATATCTATATTACAGCTTCCTATCTAGTGAGCTTGGATAGGAAAAGTTATATATTTCTTCTTTCTCTTCCATTTTATTGGTCTGGGAATAGAACAACAGTCTTGAATATAGAGAAGACAGGAACCTCAGCTTTGATGTAAAGGAATTTGTTTTGGTCATACTGGATGCTAATAGCAGAGTTGAAATTGAAATTAGTTTGCCCATGTTCTCTCCACTGTGCCTAGCAGTTTTCTGTGTATGTGGACTGTGTAGGAGCTGTATAATGTGAATTTCCCAATATTTGAAATTCGAAGTAAAAGAAAAAGTTTAAGATTGATAAGTAATAACCATCCAGTCCTTTTTACATTTATTATTTATGTAATATGTATTGATCACCCATCACATTGTAGACATTCACTTTGAAATGTGTACACAACAATAGTCTTTGTACTTGAAAGTCTTTATACTTCACAAAATCATTAATTGTATGACTATAAGCATAAAACAATTCCCTTAACATGAATGACTAAATGAATACTCATTTTGAATTTATAAAATTTTAAGTTAGTTTTGAACCTATGTTACTTTAGACACCAAGAAAATGGCATGATTATTGCCATTAAGCACAGTAGGTGCTTAAGAAACATTGGTGATGGTGATGATGATGCTGACAACCAAGAGGAAGAAAAGATAGGATATATCAGCTCATTAATAGATTTGTATTGAGCTTCTGTCATTAACAAATTATATAGGCTTTCAGAATTATAAAGTAAATTTTATCCATTTCTGCCTTTCATTCATCACAAGGCAATTGGATTTTGGATTTTCATCAAATTGAGAGTATATTTGGGGTAGTATAATTTGTGTGGCTTATATAAAATTCATTTTGGGAAGATCTGGGAACAACTCAAAGAGGGAAACAATTGACAGGCATAAAAATAAAACCAAGTGTGGATTTAATCAAATGCAGAGAGTTTGTTAGTTTATAATGCCATAAAATAGATGATATATATTTATGGATCATTTAGGGGTTACTGACAATGCTGCTGATAACGAAGCAGAGATAATTTATGACAGGTGCCTAGGAGCCATGAAGAGAGACTTTTGTGACTGATGATTGGTAGGGATGTGCCAGATATTTTCTAAAAGCTAGAGACAAAGAAAATAAGCAATGGTGTCAAGCAAGGCCCTAGTGTAAAAGCACAAGAGCAGATTATCCTAACAGCCAGCATTCATTTTAACTGAACTCTTTCCACAGAGACGGTCTACGTAGCATTCCACAGGATGAGCACCAGCAGGGATGAATGCAAGGATGGCTAAAAATTCTCCAGACAAACATAGGGTGGCTAAAACTAAGTTTTAAAAGTTGTGTATTTAAATTTTCATGTAAAGTCCTAATATCATGTATAGCAATATGAACTACAGGTAACAAGGTTCCTTGCCTGAAGTCAGCATCGGCTAGGACGTGACCTGCCCACAGAGCCAGAGCAAAGGAAGAGGCGTCCAGGCGGACTGAGTCAGGATTGAGAGAAACACGCCTAAGGGGAGAAATGGCATTATATCCAGAAACTGAAATTTAAAAAAAAAATTAATGCATTAGCTTTCATACAAACTAAAAATTGGCTAATAAGGCAAGGCTACAGCTGAAAAATAGCACCTTGCTCAGAGAGATTGAAGGAAGAAAAAAAGAAAAATATATTTTAACAAAGTCTGTACTCTCCAGCAACAGGAGATGGCTGTTTGAATTCTATCAGAGCTTTATAATGGAGGGCCATGCAAATATTAAAAATGTTATAATACTACATTTATTGATCTAAAATAATAATCCACAATCTATTCTTAAGGAAAGAAAAGCATTTATAAAAATAGTTTTAGCATAATTTCTTTTTGAAAGGCTATGGAAAAAATAGAGGGGCATAACCTAATATTAAAACTTGTTAACTCAGAGTAAAAAAATATGGGGAATTTATTTTTTCTCATGCATGCATTTTCTATTTTGTTTTTGACTAAATATATTAACTATGTAGTAAAATGTGATCACATAAGTAGAATCACTAGTTTGGAATAATCTTTCAAATGAGTCATATAAATTCTCACATATGAAAATTATACATTGAGACACGCCAGATGAGGAAAGAAAATCAAGATTAGGAGTTACAGTCCTCCTGGTTTGTGTCAGTTATACTCTGAAATAACTTACATGAGAGAATATAATATCTATGTGTTCAGTTTGCATTATAAGAAAATTACATGTTCATTTTGTAGAAGATCTTATACTTAGATTCTCTAGAATGACAACAGCAAAAAAGGTATTTTCCTAGAGACATTAATTTTAATTTTCTCTGCCCAGTTATTTTTTAAGTAATAAGTTAATTTTTCAGTGTTTTAGTTCTTCAACATACCAATTCTAAGAAAGAGAGTTTATTTACCTTGAGTTATGCTTCTGAGCTATACCCAAAATCTAAAAAAAAAAAAAGAATTATCAACTTACACTTCCTTATTTTAGGGAAGAAATAGTATAGCCACCAATTTTTCACATATTATTTACAAGATATCTAGAACGGAAACTTAGCAGAGAAGAAAATGGGGACGAGTCACATAGGTGAGTGTTTATAGGCATGACAGCTTCATGGGCAAAGACCCTGTTGGGCCACAAAGGACCCAGCACTTAGAACTAGCCCATGCTTGGTATAACATTCTACTATCACCATCTTGAAATTCTTTTTTTTTTTTTTGCAATGCTTTCCATTTCATTTTCTTTTTTTATTATCTTTTTTTTAAAAGATACATAGATCACACAAAATGTTATATTAAAAAATATAAAAGATTCCAATATACCCCCACTCCCCACATCCTGCACTCCTCCCACATCAATTTCTTTCATTAGTGTGGTATATTCATTGCACGTGGTGAGTAAATTTTGGAGCACTGCTACACAGCATGGATTATAGTTTACCTTGTAGTTTACACTTTCTCCCAGTCCATTCAGTGGGTTATGGCAGGATATATAATTTTCTGCATCTGTCCCTGCAATATCATTGAGGACAACTCAAAGTCCTGAAAATGCCCCAATATCACATGTCTTTTCCCTCTCCCTGCCTTCAGCAACTCCCGTGGCCACTGCCTTCACATCAATGATATAATTTCTTTCATTGTTAGAGTCACAATAATTCTATAGTGGAATACCAGTAAATCCACTCTAATCTATATTTTATTCCCCCATCCTGAGGACCCTGAGGTGGTGATGTCCACTCCACCTCTAAATCGAGAAGGGGCTTAGATCCCACATGGCTGATGGATGGAATTCTCCTGCTTGCAGCTGTAGACTCTCTCAGTTCCCGGGTGTGGTGGTTGACCATTCTCACCTCCCTGTTAGCTGACCCAGGTAAGTCCAATGAACTGGAGGGTATGTGTTGCAACTCTGCTGAGTCTCAGGGCCCAGCTGTTGAAACTTTTAATAAAATTTGAACAAGGACTCCTGTACTTCTATTTTGGCCTGGGGTCCTCATGGTCCAGCTTATACAGTGTTAAAACTTATCTGAACTTTTCTAGTATTGGATAGAAACATCACACAACCAAACCCAAAGATGAATTCATTGGATGTCAAATATACAGATATTAGAAATAGAGCAAAATGCCTACTGAATATTGACTGAAGTCATTAACCTGAACAATATTGAAAAGTTTGGTTTTTAAATGCTTTTAAATTGGTAATGTAAATATTATTGTTCAAGATTTATATATAGCAGGGTATCCAAACTGTGCTGACATTTATGAGTAACTTCTAAGGTGTTCTGAAAATTGCTTCAATTATTTTTGATATAAAAGAACACTTTTTTAGATAGGAATAGAGGAAAACTTTCTCAATATGGTAAAGTGCATATATGAAAAACTACCGCTAGGATTGTACTCAACCATGAATGTTTGAAAGCTTTCTTGCTGAGCTCAGGAACAAGAAAAGGATGCCTACTGTTACCATTATTTTTCAATATTGTGCTAGAGTTCTAGCTAGAGCAATTAGGCCAGATAAAGAAATAAAATGCACCCAAATAGGAAAGGAAGAATTAAAACTTTTACTTCTTTTTATTCACTGATTCTATATCTAGAATCTCCTGAAAAATCCACAACAAAGCTAATAGAATTAATACATGAGTTCAGCAAAGTATAGCATGCAAGATTAATGTACAAAAATCAATTGTATTTTTATACGCTACTGTGTACAATCCAAGAAGGAAATCAGTAAAAAAAAATTCCAATTACAATAAAAACTAAAACAATCAAATATTTAGTAATAAGCTTAACCAAGGACATAAAGGCCTATATTCAGAAAACTGCAAAATATTGTTAAAGAAACTGAAGACTTAAATAATTGGAAGGACATTCTGTGTTCATGGATTAGAAGACTAAATATCATTAAGATGTCAATTCTACCTAAACTGATTTACAGATTCAATGCAAACCTAATAAAAATTCCAACAGCCTTTTTTTTTTTGCAGAAATGGAAACGCCAATAGTCAAATTTATTTGGAAAGGTAAGGGGCCCCAGAAGAGCAAAAAAATGCATTAATAAGGAAGAATGAAGTTGGAAGACTTTCACTTCTGGACTTTATAGCATATTAGTTAGCTGCTGTGGTAAAAACAGCATGATACTGTCAGAAAGACAGACAGATTGACCAATGGAAACAAACTGAGAACTCAGAAATAGACCATTAGCTCTACAGTCAGTAATTTCGACAAGGCTTCTAAGCCCTCCCAGCTGGGCTAGAACAGTCTATTCAACAAATGATCCTGGGAGAACTGGACAGCCATATCCAAAAGAAAGAAAGAAGACCTCTATCTCACACTTTATACAAAAATTAATCCAAAGTGGATCAAGGATTTAAATATAAAAGTGACAACCATAAAACTGCTAGAAGAAAATGTAGAGTCACACCTTCAAGATCTTGTAGTAGGTGGTAGTTTCTTAAACCTTACACTCAAAGCACAAGAAACAAAATTGAAAAAATAAACTAATGGGACCTCCTCTAAGTTCAACACTTTTGTACCTCAAAGGACTTTGTCAAATGGTAAAAAGACAGCCGACTCAATGAGAGAAAATATTTGGCAATCACATATCCAGTAAGGTTTTAATATCTATGGTATATAAAGATATCATACAACTTAACAAAGACAAACTACCTGATTAAAAAATGGGCAAAAGACTTGAAAAGACAGTTGTCCAAATAAGAAATACAAATGGTAGAGAAACACAAGAAAAAATGTTCAACATCACTAGTGGTTAGGGAAATGTAAATCAAAACTATAATAAGATATCATTTCATACCTTTTAGTCTGGTTGCTATTAAAATGTCAGAAAACTGTAAATGTTGGAGAGGATGTGGAGAGATAGGAACACTTATTCACTGTAGGTGGGAACATAGAATGATACAACCACTGTAGAGGACTATGTGACAGTTCCTAAGGAGGTTGAATATAGATTTTCCATGTGACCCAGCAATACCATTGCTAGGTATATATCCAAAGAACTGTGAGCAGTGACACAAACAGACATCTGTACATTGATGCTCATAGCAGTCATTATTCATGATAGTCAAAAGTTGGAAACAACCCAGGTGTCCATCAACTGATGAATGGATAAACGATTTGTGGTGTGTACACACAATGGAATATTGTGCAGTGTTAAGAAGAAATGAATACATGAAGCATATGATAACATGGATGAACCTGGAGGACATTATATTGAGTGAAGCAAGTCACACATAAAAAGACAAATACTGTATGACTGCAACTATGAACTAAATATGTTATGTAAACTCATAGTGTTAATAATTAGAATATAGGTTACCAGAAAATAGAATGAAGACAGAGAATGGAAACTGAGGGTTAATTTGTGCAGAATTGCTTAAAGGGGTTGTTTGTAAATCTTTGGAAATGAATGGAAATTGTGAGAGCACATCATGGTGTTTTTGACTAACAGAGCTATTATATGGAAATGACAGTGGTTGAAAGGGAAAGCCTAAGGACATGCATATTACTAGAAGGAAAGCTAAAAAATGTAACATGGGATTGTATAGCATAGTGAAACCTCATATAAAATACGAATATGGGTCATTTTGCATGTGTAATACTGTTATAAAAAATAAAAATTCAAATAAACTAGAGAAAAGTAAACACAATAGCAGCTATATACAACAGGTGAAGCATTGAGAGATTTGAGAGGTGATGAGTTTTGTTTGGTTGGTTTTGTTTATTATTATTATTATTATTACTGGGATAATGAAAATGCTCTAAAAATGACTGAAGTGATGAATGCACAACCATATGATTATACTGAATACCATTATACACTGAATGGATTTATGCTTTATTAATATGTATCAATAAAATGGATTTGTTAAAAAAAGAACTCTTTTGTAAAGGATTAAAGTAAGTGAAATAAGGAAATAAAGCTGAATTTCTAGAATTAAATGGGTTATTTGTGCATGACTGTGTCCATGTCAGGATTTGTGTGTGCCAGAAGCTGGCTATTACAGGCAGTCCCTGGACCTTATGAAAGTAGTTAGAAGCAATTGAACACTTTTACCCTTATTCATTACACGCAGGATTTACCCAAGAATTGTTCATGCTTTTTCAGCATTCTTTTGCAAAGCCTTTGGATAGGCAGAACAGGGACTGACATTGGCATTCTTTAAGGAGAAGGATATATTTTTTAAATGTGAGATGGAGATAGAGAAGAAATCATGTTTTCCTTATAAAAACAGAATGTAATTGAGTAAATATGATATCCTTTCATAAATTCATAAAGAACTGAAAGTTTATACAATTTTAAAATACCTCAGGAAATGTTCATGAATATCTTGTAATTCAAAGTCATTTAACGTGCATTTAAACATGCTAGTCTAGCAAAATCGTATTGGTAATTCTTCGGCTCAAATGAAATGGATCTGAATGGAGTGGGATTTGAGGAAAAGAAAGAAAATTAAAATCATTGCCTTTAGGAAACAGCATTCTTATTAACACAAGAAATTTCTTATGTTTATGTTTCTCAACTCCCCAAAAAAGTTTTAAAAGTTTGAATTCAAGCAATTCATTCATTGAACCTAAGAGACTAGTGCGAGAATCTTTATCCTGGACTTATTACCTGACTTACGGCAAGTTATGTAACCTCTCTTCTTGACACTTTGTTTATTTGCAAACTGGGGCTGATTGTAATGCTTCATTTTTAATGTTTTGAAGATTAAATGCGAAAACATATGCAAAATGTTTGACACTGTGTAGATGCACAAGAGATGCCACATCTCCTTGGTCTCTATTTTTATTCATTTAAAACAATATACACATATAGTTGTATGTATAAGTATTTGCCTATCAGTTCATACTTACTTAACTCATTTGGCATTCAAGAGAACAAAGGAGACTTTTCTCTTTCTCTACTTTATTCCTTTAAGGAGTCCTAAGCCTCAACTCCCCTGACCTTCCTCCTGTGTCTATTGTTCTTTAGCTCAGCTTCTGGTTTTGGTCAGTTAGACCTGTCAGGCACTGGTGGACCGTAGGAATTCTAGGTGGGAGGAGGAAATTAAAAATAGCTCTTCCCAGTCCAACTTTAAAAAGAAGGAAATACAAGGCAAACATGTCACCATGACTAAGATTGTCCACCACTCAGCATTAACTTTAGTATGTTAATATTCTACACAGTGTTCCTGTTTTCTTTATTCTACCTTCCCACAGATGCTCTTCTTTTCTCACACCTTGGTTGAACCCAAGGTAGAAGGTGCTGCTATGGTGTCCCTTTCCTGAGAAAGGGATAATCCTGGGGTTTGGAAATATGGGAAAAAATAAATATATAAATAAAATTGCCCATATAAATATAGAATGTATTTTATATAATCCATTAATTTTATATGAAATACATCTTGAACATTTAATAGACAAATGAAGTATACTGAGATCTGGATGATTTTCCTGCAGGAAAATGACTATGACTATAGATCTGAATGGAAATAGATAAATGGTCTACACTAGTTAAATCTTCATAGGGTCTCAACTTCCCATTAAAAGTACAAATTATCTACATTAGAATGCTAGATCCAAAGCAAGAAAGCCTCTCACAGAAGTGATTAAGAAAGCTTGACTGAGTCAAAGAGAATGGCAGTGGAAAATTGTTTGTTGCACAGTAGTTTTCCCCTTGAAACTGCATATATAAACACTACGGAATATATTATTTAACAATTCTGCTTCATATGAAGTTTTAACTTACCCAACAAGGACAATGAAATAATAAGCAGTCATAGAGTTTTAAAAATTCCTTAAATAATTTGTTGGGTCACCAGCATATTTTGGTTTGTGGTTTATACCATATGGTTCACATCATAAAATGCATGTTTAGAAAGTGTTATAGCTTAGTGAAACACAGCACAACACACTGCCATACAGTGTGAGCTTGTGCTTTTGTGCTCCTTGTGTAAAAGTACTTGATAATACTTTAAGAAGAGAAATTGTACTTGAACTTTGGCTATGTGGTTAATTGACTTGATATTCCTGAAAGAAGAATTCTTATCAAGAAACTCCTTTTCCTTCCCATGCAAACTGCATCAGGGACCATGTTAAGCTTCCTAACTCCCAAATTTGGGCAGATTTTCATTTTACATCTTAGCAACATTCAGTGCATGGATATATTGGCTGATTGGACAGCAACTTCTTCATCTACATTATGGGCTTTGGAAATATATGTCTTTTCTGGTCAAAATCTATTATTTAGTTTGCTCTAAACAATCAATGAGAACAATAGCTACTTAAGAATTTAAAATTATGAAAATAGCAAAAAGTTAAGTATAAATAAAAAATAAGGTCTCTTTTATCAGGTACACACACATACACATTAACATATTATTTGTCATATATAAACAACACCCACATTTAAGTGAAATAACTTTTTTCCTAGGAAGTCAACAGCAACTATTTAAAATATTAAATGTAATATAAACAAACTGTACATCTGACCTGATCCTAATTGATTTATTTACAAATTACTTATTTAAATTATCTCCACCTTAGAAATTATTCAATGTAGTTAATGTGCATATTGTAGGAATACAAAAAGAGTGTTCCCTTCCACTGTTAAAGGATTTGCATTTAAGATTAGAAAAGCAACAGAATTTTTAAGTGACAGTCAGAAATTAAATTGTTAAAGGGATTGTCAAGAGAAGTTCCAAATAATGAATTAAAATAACTTGGCCAAAATCTTTGCAAATTACTATTGCTTTGCTCAAAACTAATTTTAAAAGCAATTATTCTTTCATTTTCATTTAATCTACAAAATTGTTGACATAAAATCAATATTAAATCCTGTAACTGATATTATACTGCCTAAAAATAACTAATTTATATTTTATCTCTCATTCATTTCTCTGGATTGTCTCTACTGATTAAAGACAAATAAGAATAAACCTAGAATGAATATTATAATATTTCTGATCTTAATGCTTTCATCAAACTAGCATAAGGTTTACAATAAAAATATAAAAGCAGATTGCCTGCATTGATGAAGTATTATGCATAATAAATGGCCCTATAAATATTCATTTATTTATAGGCAGTGCATTCTTGCATTTTTATCCAATATGTGTCATTATGATCAAGACTAATAAAATTCTGTGATGAGTAGATTTTACTCCATTGTTTAAAAAATATGATATCCATAGTCTTTAAATCATTTAAAATATGTTCAGAAAATTAGTTTGAAAGAATATATATAATGTAGAATCTAATTTGTTTTTATTTTGTTAGATACCAGATCTCCATGTGAAGGTCAATATCCATTTTATGTCATGTTCAACAAAATAGCTAAATTTATATTACTTTCCACTTAAGGATAACATTTACAATATTACAATTGTGTTTTCTATTAAAAACATTTGAAAGGATTTTCTTTAGACTACAAGAAGAATTACAAGCATTACATGGTCTGAAAGATGCTCAGTGATCTCCCTCCTTCCTATTTTTCCATTCATACTTCCATCTCCGGCCAGCCAATCCAGCCTTATTCTTCATAACAGGATCCACAGACAGATGTGTCTTCAGAAACTGGACAGCTCACCTGTGTGTACACAGTTGGTTAATGCCTCTTGACTTCTAAGCCTACCTCTGAATCCACCGCAGCTGCAGAAAACAGTTAATGTTATGCTGGTAACGTTCCACCCTAAACACCCACATCTCATTCCTCTGCGTGAAGGCTTTTCCCAGCTCCACATGAGCTTGCTGACCAAGGGCAAGTGCAACTGAAATTTAGGAGTTATTGCTTCGGTGTAATCATCAACCAGTGGGAGGTGGTGAGGTGGGTAGTAGTCTGTGGATAAATGCTCCAGTCTCTCCATCTCCCTGTGGAACAGCTTGGAAAATGTTCTATATGATTTCACAGAAGGTCCACAGTAAGACTGAGATCCAGTTGCTCAAAACAGAAATCTGCTTATTAACAAACTCCTTATTTGCTTTCTCCCTTATGTTCCAGAAAGCTTTCCCTTAAATCCCAAGCATAGTCAAGCTTCTTCCATAGCCTGTGGCAAAAATGTCATTTTATACCCCTTAACACTTTATATTGAGATGATCTATGCAAGGCCCTTCTCCCATAACACATTATAAATTCTTTGAGTACTGAAGCTTCACCTTACTCACCTTTGATACTCCAGGATAGCACAGTGCCTGATACGTACTAGCTCTTATCATAATAAATGAGTTCATATTTTTTAAAGTGCTTACAAGGCCCTAGACAGTTTTAAGCACTTTACCTATTTTAACTCATTTAGGCCTCATGACAAGTCTTTGAGGTAAATACTATTATTATCATCACTTAAAATATGAGGAAACTGAAGCAGGGTAAGGCTAAGTTACCTGCAGTTTACACAGCTAACAACTTGAGAATGAGAACAGGCTGAGGCTATAATCAATATCTTTCATAGATACATTTTGCCAATTTCTGGATTTAATTCAATATGAAATGGTGATATCTAACTAATATAAAACATGATTTCGGGGAATGGATGTGGCTCAAGCAGTTGAGTGCCTGCTTCCTACATGGGAGGTCCCAGGTTTGGCTCCCCGTGCTCCTAAAAACAGAACAAAACAACAACAACAAAACAATAAGCAAACAAATGAAAAAAATAGCTGTTCAGTGGTTGCACTCTGGCTTCCCACATACAAGGTCCCAGGTCCAATTCCCGGCCCAGGCACCTCAAAAAAAAAAAAAGATTTCCTCTCACTTTAGTAGAGATCTTGAGATTCAATCTGGGCTAACCCCTGTTCTGTATCTTGAAGAAGTTATAATTCTTCATCAAAGCCCACCACATTATTTATAAAAGCTCATTAGGAAACATTTTCATTACAGTATTCCTAAGAAATATGATTTGTAAATTGCCTTTGTAGATTTCCTTGCATACCAGAAATTTACTTAATAAATTTATTTATTAACACCCCATTAAAAATAGGATGATCTGCTTGCATGTTACTGATTTTTAGAGATTAATACTCTTTGGAGAAAAGATTCAATGATATATATATGTACGGTGCATGATAAATGGTTAATTGTTAATAAATTGTTTAATATATGTAAATAAAACTGAAAGACTAGGTTTCTATCCACATGCTGTTAATGGCAGTAGAGTTGCTAAATTACAGAGAACAAGCCTCCAGTGGTGCTGCAAGCCATGTTTCACGTGGTGTGCATCCTGTTTCCTGCCGGCAGTTGCTATAATAGGCACATAAACTAAAATGTACGCACTATTTAATCTGCAAATGCTCTGTGACCAGAGACCTCTTAGTAATGGAAATATGTCACTCTTTTTCCCTTACATAACCCTCTTTCTCCATCATTTTTGAGGAAATTTTAACTAACAGGGTATTGTAAATTTTTAGTCATTTTTGCTTTGGTAAACTCTTGGTAATCTGATATCAAGAAAAAGTTACTTTAAACTAAAATCATTTAAGACGAGATGGTGGTAAGTATGAACACAAAGAAGAGATAAAAGGGGGGCAAGGGGTTGCCTTTGCTTGGGGCTTTGCGGGTTTGAGGGTGGCTGGGGAGGGACGGATGGGTAACGTTGCCCAAAAGTGGGGGGAGGGAGGGGTAGCATACCAACCAGGAGAGGGTCAGGTGTTGGTGGAGAGTAAAATGCCGAGAAAATCATTTCAAAATATAATAAAAAGGGTTACCTGTTTAGAATGCTCGGAGGGGAGGGTCTGATGCAGGACGGGCTCCTGGGGAATGTCTAAATGCTCATTCTGCCAGAGTGGGTGACACCATGGGGTAGAAACCCAAGTAGTGAGAGTGGGGGTGGACCCACATCCTGGGGAGGACTAATGCCATCCAATAGAGGGAACTGTATCCCTCGAGAGAAAGGGTGGCTCCCAGGGCATTGGGGCAGTTGAGCAAGTTAGGCCCTGAACACTATTCCATCTATCTCTGGAAGTGGCTCCTCAGGAAACGGAGGTTGGCTATCACTGAGGGCACCAAGGTGGAAGGGAAAATGGACGTTAAATGTGTGGAACCAAAGTAAATGGGGGGTAAGAGAGGAGTTTCTTGAGAGTACACAAGGATGGATATAAAACATGTAATATTACACCATAACATATAGGAGATGACAGACTGATAATGTAAACCATAATGTAAAACATAGGATAACTAAAAATGTAAAGAACTGTGTATCCTAAAGTATGCACCATAATGTAAGCACAGATGTCACCTTGTTAGAAAGCTAATGTCTCAGACTCTGTACATCACTTTAAGTAAATATGATATGAATAGGGCGTAAGAGTATCACTGTGGAAGGGAAAAGGTTTTCTGGTGGATGTGTGGGAGTGCTGTATATTATATATATACATTGCTGTGGTCTAGGACTCCTGTGAAGAAAAGCTGAATAATTAGGGGGGGGGGGGAAAGAAAAAAATAGGATGTGGAATTTTTTCAAGTCAACATTCTTTATCTAAGTTCTTTATCTAACTTTATCCAAGTTCTTTATCTATCCTTTAAACTCATCGCTATATGCCATTCCCTAGTAAGGGACCATGACATTATATTGGGCTTCAAATTTCGGGGAGTTCTGGATCACAGAGTGTTTCAACAATGACAATGGAGGGATACTGGTATGGGATACCAATGACAGGTGATATATGACTGACAGGGAGCTGTACAGAACATATGTCCAGGGTGCATGGTAATGTTTGGATATACTCATAGTGGCAACAATTAAAAACCACAGCAGGGGGGGTACTGGGTTCCTGGCCAGTGGTGCTCTGTCGTGGTCCCTAGGGGAGCAGGGACAGTCTCCCAGGTACAGTGGTGGGGACCGGGAGGGAGTGAGGGTTCAACAGTGAGCCCCTGATGCTAATGACTATGCTTGTGAGCTGATAAAGCCAAAATAAGAACAAGGCCTAGAGCAACTTTGTGCCTGGGAATTTCCTTCTGTCAGCCTTCATGTTACTCAAATGTGGACAATCTCGAAGCCAAACTCAGCATGTAAATGCAATGCCTTACCCCCAGCGTGGGACATGACACCCGGGGATGAGCCTCCCTGGCAACGAGGGACCACTATCAACTACCAACTGATGATGCAACTGGAAAATGACCTTATACGGAAGGTTCAATGCGGATCAGCAGAATATCCATGTCTACATAAAATACCATGACTTTAAAATGCTGTTTGACCTAAAGTAAGGGGGAAATGGAAAGGAGAAATGAGTTTATATGGCTACGAGTTTCTAAAAAAGAGTCTGGAGGCTGGCAGAAGGTTTGCCCTCATGCACAACTGAGCAGAGTCAGAGAGACAGATAAAGCAGATACAACCCCCAGATATTGGTTCCTTTGAGGGCTAAAGAGACCCATGGGAGTTATGGTCATGGCCGATGGGGTTAACTACCAGGGCAGATGGCCCCTCTTTGGAAATGGTGTTTATGTGTGATGAATCTGGACTCAGATGGGATCTCCCTTCATAAGACTTTCATGCTAATGTGCTGGAGGTGCAGTTAATGTTGGGGTTTAAGATATATTTAGGGGATTTGAATCTCTGGACTGACAATGTGATAGCCAGATCCTGAGCCTCAACAGACTCCAGCACCTACAATCTGATTTATTGGACTTACCACACTCAGCTAAGATGGAGTTGAAGAAGGACAACCACCACACCATGGAGCCTAGAGTGATTACAACTGAAAATGGGAGGATTGCATCCAGCATCCAGGTGGAATCTGAGCCTCCTCTTGACATAGAGGTGCAATGGACACAACCAATCCAATGTTCACATAGAAGAGGTGGCATTGGATTGGGAAAAGTGGACATAATGGACAAAGGGTATGGGGAAAGGCAGAAAGAGATGAGAGGTGGAGGCGTCTTCGGGACATGGAGCTGCCCTGGATGGTGCTTCAGAGGTAATCACCGGACATTGTAAATCCTCACAGGGCCCACTTGATGGAATAGAGGAGAGTATGGGCCATGATGTGAACCAATGTATATGAGGTGCAGAGGTGCCCAAAGATGTACTTACCAAATCCAATGGATGTGTCATGATGATGGGAACGAGTGTTGTTGGGGGGGGGGGGAGAGGGGGGGTGGGGGGGGTGGGGTTGAATGGGACCTCACATATATATTTTTAATGTAATATTATTACAAAGTCAATAAAAAATAAAAAAATAAAAAAAAATAAAAATAAAAAAATAAAAAAAACAAAACTAAAATCAAACCACAAATGTAAGAAAAACTTACATCTAACATATATTTAATTAAAAACAATTCTAAATGCATTATCTAAATAAACCTGGGGAACTATTTTAAAATATTTAAAATATTTTAAAACAAATCTAAACTGAATGATAAATCTCCTGAAAGCATTATTTAAATAAAATGAATGAGGAAATGTGAAGAGACTTAGTTTGTTAACCAAAACATGTAATTTAACATTGACTTTTAATTTTTAATAACTTAAATTTTCCACACTCTCACTGAAGTCATAATTTAATTATGTGATTTGCTCTTCACATGCTTCTGCTGTAAATAAACATAAGCAAGCAAAGAGGAAATTTTTTCTAATGTCATCATTACTTAAAATTCTCTTTTCCTATTTTTTTAATTAAATATTCTAGTAAATAGTAGTTTTACCAAAAAAAAGGAAAGGAGAAAAAAAAGAAAAATTAAATGAAAAGCTATTACAATATAGAGTACAATATTTTGCCCATTGATAATAGTGTTTATGTATCTCATCAAATGCACCCCTTTTGTTTTTATAAAAAAATTTTTCCAATTATGTCTCTATGACTAATATCAATATTTCAAGTATGAATAACTGTCGATGAAATAATTTACTTCAAGCTTCAGGTGAAGATTTTAATATTATTATAAATGCCTACAAAATATTCTTCACATGTATGCAAGTTCAGTTTATCAGAAAAGGGTATCCTATTTATTGAAGATTTAAATCAGGAGTAAATGTTGTATATGCATTTGGCTCAACAGTTGTTGTTTTAGCAGTTGTTCTAAGATGCTGTGGGCTAAATTTGGTAGTATTTTAAAGCATATTTTATTTAATTCTATATGTTAGCTTTAAATTATGTGTTTATTTTATACTAGACAACTACTAAAGAGAGAGAGAAAAAAAAATTCAAACAATGTACATATTCCTGTTTTAGAATTTTCAATACTTTTCCCACATGGATTTCTAGGTTTCTTCTATTAAAGTGACAAACCTGGGACAAAAGAATTGTAAAGTGTTCTTAAATATTTGAACTAAATATTCTTTTCATGATGGGGAATAGGAAGAGAGAGTTGAGAAGTTTTTGATTTTTAGAAAGTATTTCATAATCCTGGTTCAGCATGGATTCCTGAAGAGTTTTTCAAAGGGCCTTGAACCTGAATATCTATGTATATGTACATAAAATGGATAAGTAGTACCATGCACTTGCCCTATTTTCTGAAACATCTGTATGTGTCGTGACGAATAACATATCATATATTTAAAGGATTCTTAAATCACAGTTGTTTTTGTAACTATGCATTTCAAAATCAACAGATACAGGAATTATCACAACACAATTACCATGCTGTAAAACTGTTTTGACATCACTCAAAGACCTTCATACTCAAAATACTTGGGATACACTGGTCTGGAATGTTTGCCATTGACTGGAAAATAATTTATATTTTCTTTTTCAAAATGTTTAACATTCATTTTGATTATGACTCAGAGAATAACTTTAATATATCATGTGTAAAGAACCACTTTCCACCAAAAGTAAGTAGTGAAAAGAAATGAAAGCACTGTGGAGGACAAAAATATTCTCACACTTCCACAGTTACATTTTTATTCAACAACCAATCTCTAAAATGTTGGCACCAGTCAGAGACACCATAGCAAACTACTATCTGAAAAGCAAAATATATGTGGACTCAAAATTACTCTTACCTTTGGCATGATACATTGTCATTGAACTAAATTTTCAACTATAGTGATAATATTTACTCCCATCCTGTTGTCTGGAGTTGCCTTCTTATAAATGGATGTGTTGTGGACACAATATTGGCTTTCCAAAGATGCCTATGTTCTAATTTCTGAACCTGTATATATGTTAGATTACATGGCAAAGAAGAACCAGGGTAGCAGATGGAATTACTGGAGCTAATCAGATGACTGTAAAATAAGATTAGCCTGGATTATTCAGGTATGCCTGATGCAATCACAAGGATTCTTGAATGTGAAAGAGAAAAGCAGAAGAGTCAGTGTCAAAGTGATAAAATGACTTGAAGGCTTTGAAGGCAGAAAGTGGCAATGAGCCAATAAATGCAGGTAGCATCTATAGGCTAGCAGCGGTAAGAAAACGGATTCTCTTTTTCTTGCCATGTCTGCTATGACAAATACCACAGAGAGGGTTGGTTTAAACAATAGAAATCTGTGTCACAGTTTTGGAGGCTAGAAATCCAACATCAAGCTAACAGCAGAGCTTGCCTTATTCTGGAATCTGTAGTGTCCCAGCAATTTTCTGTCACATGGTGACCTCTCTCTCTCATTCTGTCCATTCCTCTTGTTTTTTGCAGGCTTTTGCTACTAACCTCTGGCTTCTTCTGACTGACTGCATCCAATCTCCACTGCCTATAAGAAGTCTAGGCATATGGAAAATGACTACATGATTCAGTTTGGTCTCATCTAAATAGAATTGTTGAAGGTCTTATTCACAAATGAGTCTACATACTACCTAACAATATTATCTTCACATTTATAAATGGATTCATAAGCACAGGAATGCACATTAAGACTTGAATAGGTCTTTATTAGGGGACATGATTCAATCTCCAACATTCACAATCTGGACCCCAAAAAGACATGCTCTTCTCACATGCAAAATGCATTCACTCATTCCCACTACACCAAAAGCCTTAAGCCAATTCACTAATAACTCTAAAGTCCAAAGTCTCATCAAATTAATCAAGGGCATGGTCCATTTGGGGCAAAATTCCTCTCCATCTGTGGACTTGTAAAACCTAGGACAGGCATAGGATAGGCCTTCCCATTACAGAAGGAATAAATTTGAAGAAAAGCAGGGGACACAGTCCCAAGCAAGTATAAAACTCAGCAGGGTAAATTCCATTAAATTCTAAAGTCTAAGAGTCATCTGTGGACTGATGCTTTGTCCTCTGGGCTTGCTGGAACTGCATACCCATGCTTTCCAAGTGTTAGGACAGTAGTAATTCTCTCCTTGAAGGCTGCTGGGGCAGAAGGCCTGCCCCCGTCAAGTGCTTGTGTGAGCCCACACTTTTTAGGACAGAATCCCTGTCCTATAAAAAAGGTCAGGGTAGAAGCCTCCTTCTCTTGGCTCGAAAACCTCTTCCACCTAGACCCCTGTTTCTGTGCTTGAAGTCATTTTTCATTCATTTCATCCCATCTCTGACTCTTTCAGTCCAGGCTGGCATTATCTCTACAAAATTCTCTAAAACCTTTTCAGTTTTCCATACAATTCAAGGAGGCCCAAGCCATTAGAAAAAGGATCTTAGACAAATCTTTCCTGGATAACTGAATTTCCAATCCTGACTTCTTCTGAGATTATTGCACCTTCTTTAGCAAGGGATTGTTCTGCCATGCCCTCACACAGAACCCTGTCTCTAGAAATTCACACCTGAGAGGTCAGGGAGGACTTGTAGCCCTAACCTCAAAGCATGTATCTATTTACAGATAGGATTTTCCAAATGATCATTTGCTGGTCCATTGTGTTTAAGTGTTCAGTTCTCAATTTATCCTTTTCCTCTCTTGTTTTACTATATGTAGCAAGGAGAAATCAGGTTGTGTCTTCCACATTTTACTTGGATAACTGCTCAGCTAATATCCAAGCTCACGGCTTTCAAGTTCTGCCTTCCATCAATCAGAATACAATTTTGTGAAGTTCTCTTCCCCTCTGTAAAAAGGATGATCTTTCCTCTAGTTTCCAATACCACACATTCATATTTTCCTTCTAAGTCCTCATCAGAAGTAATTTTAACACTCATATTTCTACCAACACTGCTCATGATGATATATGTTTCACTAAGATAATAAGAATTTCCTATATAGCCCTCTGCACAGCAATCTAGGCTTTTTCTAACAAGCATCTCAAAATTCTTCCAGCCTCTACCCATTACCCAACTCCAAAGCCAGTTTCACATTTTAAGGTATGTGTAATGGCAGCATCTCATCCACTTTCTGTCTTCAAATAACTTTTTTCATTTGTCAGAGTTGCTATGCTATGACAAATTCCACACAACGGGTTTACTTAAAAACAGAAATTTATAGTCTCCTGGTTTCAGAGGTTATAACTCCAGCATCCAGTTATTGGCAAGTATTGCTTTCTCCTGGTCACTATAGTGTTTTGGCATTCTTCTATCATGATCTTTCTCTCTCTGTGTATCTCTTCCTCTGATTTCTACTAACTTTTGACTTCTATTGGCTTCTTCTTTCTGACTGAGTCCAAATTTCCTCTATCTGATAGGAACTCTTGTCATATAGATTCGTGACCACCCTGAAATAATTTTGCCTCATCTAAATAAGAGCACTGAAGATCCTTTTCACAAACGAGTCCACACCTCAGCCTAATACTAACATCTTCAAACATTCTGTTTACAAGTGACTTCATGCCTACAGGCACATGTATTAAGGATTGAATGGGTCTTTATTCCGGGCCATGATTTATCCCCAGTACCCCCCCAAGAATCTCCAAAAGTAACATAACCCAGCAAACATTTTAATTTTAGCCTACTGAGACCCACTTCAGTCTTTTGACCTACAGAACTGCCAAAGAATAAATATACATTTTTTAAGCCACTAAATTTATGGTAATTTGCTACAACACCAAGAGGAGTCTAAACCCTATGCTAAAGTTTATGTGTTTAATAAATGTGTAAATTTTCATGAAATAGAGTGAACTCAAGTGTATTTCCCAACATAAATGCTGAGGCATGATGAGTTTTGTTATCGAGATATATATGGTATGATGAGAAAGGATAGTGTCTTCCGCCTCAGAAAAGAATATATTAGCCAATAAGAATAGGCAGAAATCTGTACTGGTGCATTATGTTAATGGTGTTGACCAAAGCATTGGGCCAATAGGGCCTAAGCAGGATCATTTTAGGACCATTTGACCTTGAATTGGTCATCACAGCCCGGATGCTGCACAGAGGAAGGTAGAACAACTAATACAAGCACATGATATGTGGGCAAGTATGAACAATCCTTGAGGAGTATTTGATCTATTTAGGGGAAAGAAATCCTTGAGGATATGGAAATTTATGCTGGGAAAGGCATTAGAAGTTCTAAGAGTCTAAAATTTTGTTATTAAAAAACTCCTTATACTCGAGGGTAGAGTATGTTTTACATTTGAGTTTTTCCATCTTAATGGATTAATGATTAATCAAAGGAAAAAAACAACAAAAGAAAATATTCTTTTATTAAAAGAGAGACCACATAGAGGGAGTTGAACTGATAACTTGGACAGGTTTCTCAAGAAGACAGGATAATTTTATTATCAGAACTAACATTTTTGAGGTATACAATTTTGACAGTAGAGTCTGACTTGATTAGGCTCTAGAAAACTGGTTCTTAAAACCAAAATTAAAAGAAACTGATACATAAACCAGAAATCCAATTTATGTGTTAAAAAAGAGGGTTTCCAGGTAAGTGGGTATGGCTCAAGCAGCTGGGCTCCCATCCACCACATGGGAAGTTCTGGGTTCAGTTCCTGGTGCCTCCTAAAGAAGACAAGCAGAACAGCAAGTTGACATGACGGGTTGGCATGGTTAGCTGCCAGAACAAAATGACCCAATTTTATGACATAACCAGGAGACACAGCAATGAAACACAATGAGAAAGACACAAAAAACAGAGGTGGCTCAAGTGATTAGTAGGTACAGTAGGCACCTCCCTCCCACATTGGGAGGTCCTGGGTTTAGTTCCTAGTGCCTCCATTAAAAAAAAAAAAAAAAGGAGACAAAGAGGTCGCGAGGTCAAACAATGAGAGGGGAGAAATAAATCTTAAAAAAAATAAAGGGTTTCCTCCTTCTGTGTCTGTTGTCAGGTTTCCTTGATTGTTTCTCTGTTTTAGTTTGATGGGCCAAGAATAAGAGCACAAAGAATTGGAGAGTCTTAAAGGATATTTTATCCAGTTTATGAAAGAGCTTATGAACTATTCTTGTTCAAAAGCTAAGTTCAACTTTCCAGTGAGCTGAACACTAAGGTCATTTAAAATACTATTTCTCTGAATTCCTTGGAGTAAGCTAAAAGAAAAATGCCAAATTTTAGTATTTGTATCAGTTTTTATGAACATGTGAACCAAATTTCAATAGTTATGAAAAACAATTTAAAATACAAAAATGTAATTTTATATTGTATATATATTGTGATGGTTATGTACACATGTCAACTTGGCTAGGGTATGGTTTCCAATTGTTTAGTCAAGCAAGTACTGCCCTGGTTGTTACTGTGAGGATATTTCGTGGATGTAAATCAATAGTAACTTAATTGTATCTGACTACATCTACACTCAACTAAGGAGATTGCCTTCAACAGTGAGTGATGTCTCATGTAATCAGCTGAAGACCTTAAAAGCAGAACTGAGGATTCAACACTAAAAAAGGAAGACTTTTTATCTCTAATTCTTCTGGAAAATTCATCAAAAACCTTCATCAGAATTCTCATCCTATAGCCTGCCCTATGGAATTTGGACTTGCCCATCCCCACAGTTTTCTAAGCAAATTCTTATAACAAATCTCATAAATTTTGTGTTATTTATATATCTTCTATCTGTTATGGTTTCCTAGAGAATCCTAACTAATACATGTGTATATCTATATAGATTTGTGTGTTTGTATGTATATTAGTTATATTCTAGTCAAACCTGGTCCTCCGGAATTTGAAGGTCTTCTATCTTCATTAGAGTGCACTTACAAGCAATATTTTACATTGAGGTATTTCTGAAAATAGTCTGTCTCTCTTTCTCCTTCCACATATACCCAAGTATTTTGTTTTACTCTTTTCCTTCTTAATTTTGGCATTATCACCATATTCTAGATATAGCTCATATTAGTCCTATATTTTCTAGTATTTAACAAAGCAAACAAACAAAATTTTGTTCAATATTGCTTAAGTAGCATGATTTTTAAAGTTTCCAGGTTCAAAGAACAAAGCAAAACTATTTCCAAAGAAGGTTTTCAGTAAAACTCTTTCTCTAAGGTCATTTCCTTCAAACTTCTTAAGAATAATCAGATACTCACCAAAGGAGAAAAGCTAGAGTCATAGGTTACCACTGATAAATATCAGCATTATTTCAATTAACACCATAAAGCATACATAAAAACATCAGCCATAACAGCAGTCACCTTTACCAATAAAAATGAGATATGTGAAATTAAAAATAATGGTAGAATTATGCAAAAATTTCCAACAGAGATGTCTATAATATATACTCAGTGATCACTGTCCTCTTCTAATTTACCCATTCATATATATGTAGACATGTGAACCATGTCTACAGGAAGAAATACCAACATTTATAAATACGTATTTTCAATGAAGTAATAAATATGTCAGAATTTGGATTTTAAGACTCTGATTTTTCTGTCATTTCTTTATAAATTCTCATAATATGAGTGCATACTTGATTTATCTATGTCTTCTCTAAGAAAAGATTTACTGACAAGCTATTCATTCTCAGAGCTAGATATTCCAAAATGATAAGATGTGGCTACTGTCCATAAAGAGCTTTTATTCTGTAAAGGAGAAAGCCATATCCCACATTATGAGTTAATGTGAGACATTTTAAATTAGAGTTCCTCCTGTGCCCTTGTTTGAATCTCATTACTTAACTTTAGGCTTCTCAAAGTACTCCTACACATAGAGTCTGTGTCTTGCACCTCTTTCAGCTGTAATCCACTTTTATTATCCTGGAGCTCTGTTGGTGTAGTGGTAAGGGTGAGAGTCAGTGAATATTCTACAATCCTCTGATTAAATCTCACTCACTTAGTGGGTCTGTGTTTCAGGTCTGTGACTTTCATAAATGTTTCTCTTGTTTTTATCTTCAACCCCCTACTTCTTACCCTGGCTGCAGCATTCCCAATCTATTTACACCTTAGTTTCCCAGCTGCTAAAACAACTAACAGACAATGGGTTGTCAATCAATTAGGAATTGATTGACTCATAGTTTTGAAGCTAGGTAAAGTCCCAAATTGAGGTTTCAGCAAAGTGTAATGCTTTCTTCCCAAAGACTGTGGAATTTCGGCTAGCAGGCAGTGATTCTTGGTCCTTGGCTTTTCTGTCACACGGCAATGCACTGGCAATATCTTCTTTTTTCTCTTCTGGGTTCCATGACTTCCAACTTCTTCCTTTGGCTCTCTCTCTCTATGTCCAAATTTTATTCTGCTTGTGAAGTTATCCAGTAATGCAGATTAAAGTCCAATCTCATTCAATTGTCCACAGCTTAACTGAAAATAACATCTTCAAAAAGTCCTATTTACAATGGGTTCTCACCCACAGAGTGAATTATGATTAAGAACGTGATTTTCTCAGGTGCATAATTCAATCCACCACAGTCTGTGCTCTAGATCCCCAAAAGACATGCTCTTCTCACATGCAAAATGCATTCACACATCACAATATCCCAGAAGCCTTGTCATATCAGTAACAATGCTAAGTACAAAGTGTAATCAAACACAAGTATATGCATATTTCATCCCGGGACACTGTGAAACATAGAAACAAGTTATCTGCTTCCAAAACACAATGGTGGGAAAGGCACAAGATAGACATGCCTATTATGGAAGTGAGAAATTAAAAGAAAACTTGTTTGAAACCCAGCAAGGTAGAATTCATTACAGCTCCATGTCTGAGAGCCATTTATTGCTTGATGCTTTGTCCTTTGGGTCTGCTGGAGTGGCAGCCCCACACTTTCCAAGTGCTAGTGCAGTGACCATGCTCTCCCTAAACACTGGGGTGTATGTCTCACTTGCTTCAAGCACTGGGATGCCCGCCAGGCTCTGCACAAATGCCAGGGCACAGACTTTACCATCTCCAAGAATTACGGTGGCAGCACTTTCCCTGCACATTTTCCTACAAGTGCTGGCATGGACCTACCTTTTCCATACATGTATGTGGGTCCACTCTCTTGGCCTGAAAAGATCCTTTCAGTCCAGACCTTTGCTTCCAGCGTTCTGTCTTTGAAACCATTCTTCCTTCAGTTTGTTTCTTCTCTGTCACATTTAGCTTGGGCTGGCAGTAGTTCTAATTATACAAATTTTACAAATACCCTTTTAACTTTGTATGCAGCTCAGGAAGGATCCAAAATATCAGGCAAAAGATACTTCTGTATCTGTATCTGTATTTCCAATCCTGACTCTCATTGAAATAACTGACTGGATCCATGTTCAGTCACATGTTCTTTAGCAAAGGGTAGACCAGTTAAGCCTTCATGTGAAGCATTAACATCTGACAACTTATTTGCCAGAAGCTCAGGGAAGGCCCTGATCAAGCCACTTCTGGCTCTCCTCTTGGAGCATATAATCTCAATAAGTCAGAATTTTCCAAGTCATCAATTTCTGGTTTCTTGGTGCTTAAGAGTTACTTGTCAGCTTATCCATTTCTTCTCACATTTTACAGTAAGTTGAAAAGAGAAACAAGGCTGCACCTTCTACCTTTTGCTTGGAAATCTCCTCAACTACAATCTAAGTTCATCTCTTTCAAGCTATAGCCTCCATCTGACATGAGAACATAATTTCCTCAAGTTCTCTACCACTTTATAAGAAAGATTGCTGGCAGCCAGCTCCAAAATGCCACCATCTTCAGGAAGAAAACACTGCCCCATAGACATCTCAATTTCGGACTTCTCCTAGCTTGGAAATAGTAATTAATTCTTGTTGTTTAAGACAAAACATGGCATGTTTAGCAACTAGTAAACTAAGACAATTTCCTTTAATTCCTAATCCCTTTTGACAATCTTTTTCTACCCCATAGATGAGATAAGAAGATTTAAGAGGGAGCTACAGTGGGGCTGAATTCCCTTCCTCTTGATGGGATAAAATTTCAGAATTGGGCTTTGGCAAAGTTCATTTCCCTGGATAATAGGTCTTTTTTATGGAGAAGTCTTGAACATATTCATGATGGTTTCTCTTCCCTGCTCTTTTCAGAGTCAAGAGAGGATATTTCTTGGACTTCACCACTAGAACCTGGCTTGGTTCATAGAAGGGTACACAAAATTTGAATCCTGCTAAGACTATAATCCCCAGGAATTTCTTATTCTCAAATTACTTTCCACTCAGCCTCCAGAAATTCATCAAAATGACCCCTTAATTGTTCTCTTCAGTTTGTGGCTTAAGCAGTTCTGCTCCAGGTAAGTGATTCTCAGGAACTATATCTCTCTGGGTGCATCTGGTGTACCTGTCTCTCCCAATTTTGGCATTGACGTTTGATCTTGGTTCTCTGATGGGTCCAAGAAAGTCACTGACTTTCAGTTTATCCAGGTTTTCTTGTTGTAAAAATAGATAACTCCTGTATCATTCAGCATTCTCTAGGGAAATAGAAATTATAGGAGTTATCTGTAAGGAGAATGAGATTTTATAAAATTGTCTCATGCAACTGTGGGGACATACAAGCACAAATTCCACAGGGACCAGGGGCTCTGATGAAGGTCTTTGATGAATTCTCAGGAGACAGTGGCTGTCTGAGTTAGAGATGGGAATTCTCTCTCTGAATGCTGAAATCACTTCCCCTTTTAAAGCCTTCAACTGATTGGATGAGCCATCACTCATTGCTGACAGCAATCTCCTTAGATACATGTAATCCATCTTCTATGCAATCAACTCACTTATGATTAAAGTCCACAAAATGTCCTTGTATTATGATTAGCCCAGTGTTTGCTTGACTAGAGAACTGGGCACCATTACCTGGCAGAGTTGACACATTAGCCCAACCATCACAACTCCGAAAATATTGTCATGCTGGAGCTAAAACTTTTTCAAGTTTCTATTGCAATCACCTCTTTTGTTTTTGTGACTTGGTTTTTTTTATTTTCTTTTTTGAATTTAGCATCTGACAACAGGAAACAGTTCTTATTCATGCTTGCAAATCAAACACATAGCACTTTTCCTGCAATACATGAAGATCTTCATTATACATTTTTAAATGCATTTTAAAATAAAAAATTTTAAGAGATGTTGAATACCCACCAAAAAAATGTATAGCTTAAAGAATTATTATAAAGCTAACGCCTTTGTAACAGCACTTAGGTCACAAAATAGTGCTTTGCAAATCACTTGGGAGCCCATCTACGTGTCCCCCTCCAATCACCTATCCTTCCATCTCCCCATATGCATTTGTTATCTTGACTTTCATAATGATCGCTTCAGATATATATTTTCATTGTCACTCAGATGTGCATCCTTAGTCTATAGTTTTTCTTTTCCCATTTATTTTACTTGACATGAATTTTAAGTTTCTTTTGAGAGGTCCCCACAAATTCTGTTCTTTTGCTTACAATTTATTTGTTGCAAAATCCATGCTATATTTTCCACACAGTCTAGATCTGGCTGACTGCACATTTAAGGTACAAGCCAACATGTTCCTCCATCCTCTGTAATTCCTCCTAATTGGCCTCTGGGTCTAGAGACTAGATCAGAATGAGGTTAGTATTGAAAAACCATAAATGGGGTATGGCAAGGCTATAGGCAGCATAAAATGTCTGAATGTCTCTCTTTCTCTGATCTTAGCAGCTGTTGAACCTTAGTTCCTACAACTAATAATTAGTTGGGGACTGCAAAATGGTGACTTCCTAATGTTAACATTTAATTTTCCCTTGCTAGTTAGAATAGTCTATAAAGAAACACTTCCTCTCTTCTACCATATCCTTATGCATAGAAGATTTCATAGTAAAGGTAGAATAACTGCTTAAATTTTCCCTTTACTAAACAGTTTTCATGCAAATGAATAGATTTTCTATCATCCTTTAAAGGCGGAAATTTCTTTTTAAAAATATATGATATAAATATGTTCAATCCATTGTAATTATTATTAATTATCAAAATTCAAATAGTCTCATCTTTGGCTAAGGAAAGTCTCACCAAGATGGCTTTTGAATCCTTCGACTTGACTGCACTTTTTTTTCATATAATAAATGTTATTTTTAAAGAAAAGTTAGGTTATAGAAAAGTTACATTGAAAGTATAGGGGAGTCCCATAATGCTCCCACACACATTTCCCCCTATTAATAACATCTTACATTAGTATAGTACATTTGTTACAAATGATGAACAAATATTAAAGGATTGCTAATAAACCAAGGTATAAAGTTAACATTATGGTTTAGGCTTTGCACCATACAATTTTATAGGTCTTTATAGGTCTTGACAAAATGTCTAACCTGTATCTGTCATTGCAATCAGGCAGAACAATTTCAGCACCCTAAAAATGCCCTATGTTCCACCTATTCTTCCCTCTTCCTTCCCTCAGAGCCTCTACACATGGTTCTTCTACCCCTTTTATTTGAACCTTTAATTAACACTGTACCCATTAAACATATGTCCCAGAGACTTACATCTTGATCTATCCCTGAATCTCAACAGAGTCCTGGCCAACACTACTCTCCAATTCACTAGGCTTACTCAGGACAACTAACAAAATGATGATGATGGACAACCCTCATGTGCCAAAGAGCAAAAAGTATATACATCTGCAAGCAAAATAGTTCCTTCCATCAGCCTCATAAAATCTAAGACCCTTCTCAATCGGAAGCACAGTGGGCATCCTTAAATCAGCAAGAATGAAGAATGAACAAACATAAGGCAGGCCACCATAGATGACAACAAACTTAATATTGTAGTAATAGAAGAACTTGTAAGATTGATATAAAGATACTGGCTAACTCTTGATATTTGTAGCTTACTCCTTAACTGACATGACAAGATATTTTATACTCACCCTGCACATTTGCTACCCAAAACCTCAAATCAACCATTTTTCCACTTTACCCAGGTTTCTTTTAATAAGCAACTGTTTCAATGCTACAATCAGAGTCTCATCACTACTAGACTGATTATTGTTTCTAGGTCTTTATATTAGAAGGAGATAGGAACATCTAAGAATGATATAGGAGCCTGGAAAGAAACAAGCTTATAGCAGGAGAAAGAAGACTACAGGATTGCTTAAGCATAACGCCCCAAGAGGCTGGTCATATGGAGCAATTCAAGAAAAAACAGTGTGCCTGTAGGGGAAGGCTGAAAGCTGGGCAGAGATTGGTGGCCATCTTGCTTCAACATGTGGTAACACACCAGGATCAACAGTAGCTGACTTTGCTGTGAAGACATCTCTGACGGTGCCTGGGTTTGGAATTTTCATGGCCTTGGAACATAATCTTCTACCCCAAATAAATCCTCTTTATAAAAGCCAACAAATTTCTAGTACTTTGTATCATTAACCCTTAGGCAAACTAAACCAGAAATTGGTACCAAAAGAGTGGGTTTGTGCTGCTGCAATTACCAAAAATGCTAGAATGGTTTTATAAATGAATAAGAGGTCCATTTTTGGAGGAATTGAGAGATGCTTGGTAGAAAAGGCCTAGATTGCTTTGAAGAGACTGTTGGTAGGAATATAGACCCTAAAGTTATTTCTAGTTAGGACTTAGAAAGAAATGATGAAACTCTTGTTGAAAACTGAAGGAAAGGCAACCCTTGTTTTGATATTGCAGAGAACTGGGCAAGACTAACTCCTGATATTAGATGAAAGGTAGAATTTGGAAATGAGGGATTTGGATGTTTAGCTGAGAAGTTTCCAGAGTAAAATGTAAAGAATACAGCCTGGCTTCTTCTTGCAACTTATAGCAAAATGTGAGAGGAAAGAGATATGCTGATAACTGTACGGCTGGGAACAAAGAAACCAGAGACAGATGATTTGGGAAATTCCATGCTTCTTGAAATGAAACCCACAGGGGATTGTGCCCCATTTGAGAAATTAACTGAATTGGAACTTGTAAGTCAGGGTTGAAAATGCAGTTATGCAGGAAGAACTTGTGGAAAGTCTTACTGTCTGGTGGCTTGGACCAAATTTTTTGCATGTTAAACAAACAAGCTTTTTGCAAGATATGTATGAATGAAACAACTGTCAGTCTGGAGTAAAAGGAACAGGGAAGGGAGAGATAGAAGGGAAAATTGCTTTAAGAGGAAAACCATGGAAACTGAGTTCTGTAATTAAGGCTTCTCCTCAGGCCAAGAGAGGGACCCTACCAATGTGTAAGGAAAGGGTGAGTGTGCCAAGGCATTTGAAGAGGGTGGAAGTTCCAGTCCATTGATCATGGAGAGTTTGGCAGCCCAAGGCTACAGAGATTGTGGAGTGCATTTCCCAGTGGGTTGGGGAGAGTTAGGCTGCCATTCTCACTTCTCTGAAAGGGGTGGACCTGTTCCCTACAGTTTGGAGACAGTTAGGTCACCACCCCACTGCTCTGACAGGGATGAACCTGTTCCCCATAGACTGGGGGGAGTTAAGTTGCCAATCCACTTTTCAGAAGGAGGTGGGCTTATTACCCATAGGTTGTGGAGTGTTGGGTCACCACCTCATTGCTGTGAGCAGGTTGGGCCTCATCCCCATAGGTTAGGGAGAATCAGTACATCACCCCACTATTCTGAGGCATTCATGGATATGCCAGGGATTATGGAGAATGTTGACACCTCTGCACTGTACTAAGGGGGTTGAGATTTTCCCCCAGAGACTGGAGAAAGAGTGACTATCACCAAAATATTCTTAGAGGATGAAGTCTGGAACTTGCTCACTACCCAGATGACTGATGTATTAGTCAGCGAAGGGGATGGTGCCGCAAAATACCAGAAATTAGTTGGTTTTTATAAAGGGTATTTATTTAGGTGAGGAGCTTACAGATACCGGGCCATAAAGCATAAGTTACTTCCCTTACCAAAGTCTATTCCCACATGTTGGAACAAGACAAGATGGCTGCCAATATCTGAGAGGACTCAGAATACCTGGGTTCCTCCCTTCTCAAGACTTGCTTCTTTCTAGGTTCAGGATTTCTGTTTCCTCAGGCTCAGCTTAAGGCTTCAGCATCAAACTCCAACATCAAAACTCCAACATCAAAAACCCTTAACTATGTCTTTTGCCAGGTCTTTTATCTGTGAGTACCCACCCTTTGGGCACCTTTGGTGTCCTACTGGCACAAGAGGTTTACACAATTACTTAATCAAGTAAACCTATGAATCCAATATAATCTAATATGCCCAGAGGAAAAGATCAGTTTACAAACATAATCCAATATTTCTTTTTGTAATTCATCAATAATATCAAACTGTTACAATTGAAGAGGGTGGAACCAAAAGTATGGCCACTGGGAAGTTTGAGATTATTTTATAAAGAAAAAGATTTTTTTGTAAACCAGTCTATTAGTCTGGGAGTGATACCCTTGATACCTTTTGATTGTATTAAATTCAGTTGAGGATCTTTTGATTAGTTTACTTAATTAGTTGCTTTAAAGTTTTTTATTTGACTACATCAGTGAAACATGACACAGGTTGAGTCCCCAGCTGGGTCTGATAAAAATGGAATCACATGGACAGACAGACACAGGAAGAGAGAGTGTTGTCATTTTTTATCCTGCCAAGTGACAGGAAGGAGAGGCTCAAACAACTGAGACCCTGAGGAGAGATGAGCTGAAAAGTAGCCATGGGAAAATAAAAAGAATCATGAGAACAACACAGAAACAATCACACAAATTATGATTGATTTCTCTTCAGGAGCCATGAAGGTCAGAAGATAAAAGTATAAATTTTTTAAAATGCTAAATTTATTTTTTTTTAAATCCTGTCAACTTATGTCTATCAAGTGAAAATATCCTTCAAAATTAAAGTTAAACAAATTTTTCAGACAATCAAAAGATTCAAAAATTTGTTGTCAGCAGACCTGCCCCACCAAAAATGTTATAGATAGGCCTTTAGGCTAAAGGAAAATGGTTATCAGATGGAAACTCAGATCTGTAAAAAGAAGTGAGGAAATCTGGAAAAAGGTAGACATGGATAAATATAAATGACTTGTTTTTTATTTAAAATTTTCTTAAATAATTGACCATGCTACCCAAAATGATTATCAGTTGCAATCACCATTCAGCGCCCACCATTTTCCTCTCCTGCTCCAGCTCCCACCTGTCACATATACAGAAGGTTGATCCACACATTTCTTTCCCAATTCTGTTTCAGACCTTTGTACAGGTATTTGAAGTAGTGTGATTGTGATTGAATTTCTGCAAATCCTCTCACCATAGTTCTATCAGCTTCTGCATCTTGCACATATATCTTGCATACAATTTCAATAAATCTTGTGAAAAAAATCAGTATGTTTATATCCCTCATTCTTGTAGCTGTAGTAGTTTATATGTTGTCCTAGCATTGCATGAATTCCATGCTTTTGTGGTATTACCTTGCCCTTGCCTACCTTTACAAACTTAAACCTCACATAAAAATAAAGAATGCTAATAAATAACAGGAACATCATGCTGGAAGAGTTATCTGCATTATTAGTACCTGGTTCAAGGTAAGTTTGCAGTAAGATGTCCTTGCATATAATAGTGTAAATAGTCAATTTTCAGCTAAGGTAGGCATTTCAAAAAATGTTCAAAGTAAAAGCACTAACCCAGCATGATATTTGTATAAAAAAATACTTTTCTTTAATTTCAATGCAGCAAAAATTTAACCTTCCAGCTAATGTCACTGATAGCTGTATTCTCAAGCAAGATAAATTAATTTTTCTGGATTTGTATCACTTGGCCTTTAATATATACTCCTTTGGATGTATTAAAGCCTTTCCTCCTGGAGATCAAGGTCTCTTGAAAAGAGTAAAGCACATAATACTGGTGATCAAAAGCTCTGATAATTTCAGATCTTCCGTTGACCTTTAGGACTTTGTGAGAATAAATCCTTTGACATCAATGACCCTTGTTGTTTGTTTCTACAAAATGTGAGTTATAGTCTAGATCAATGTTTTTCATACTTACAGTTTTCCTAAAACAGTGAAAGAACAGGGACTGAAACAACTTGAAGCCATCAGCATTTCATTTTTAAGGACATAAACAAACATGCAAATTGCCATCCCTAGTTAAATTATTGCATTAAAAAGAATATTTTAAAAATGAAAGAATCAGAGGGACAAATTCAAATAAGAGAGATCTTTTACATTAAATGTTTTGTAGTACCACAACTTCTCTTATTTAAAAATATGTATAATTCTAAGAAAAAATACTGTCCATACTACCTCTTTTTTTTCTCATTTTATCACACACAAAAGTTTCATCTAAAATCGTTCCATGGATCTATGCTTAGAAATTATTGGTTTAAATGCTTTCTATGGTCTCTTTCAACCACAAACTCTATGATCTATATTCTTCTTTATTTTAGTACAATATGATATTAACCAAAATTAATTAATATTATGTAGTATGGTTAATTAAATATAATTTATAAATTTATCACAATTTAAATGAGTGAAATACTTTTTTCTTTTTAAGAAAGGGGAAAATATCTCCTAATGGTAGTACTTTGCAACAACATATTTTAACACACATTGCACACTAAAGTACGTTTTAAAAAGTTCCTGTGGGAAATGACAGTGCCATTTGTGTCTAATAAAGCATCAGTCTGGTTGCACAAACATGAAGGAGAAGTTGCACTGTGGTAATACTAGTCTTTATCTTGGCGAACAAGAGACACTTCGCAAATTTGTAGTATCATTTCCCTAAATGACTCAAGGCAGACTTGTACTTCAGTTCCTCAGTTCTACATTTTTGCAGATGTGAGAAACATAGCTCTTCACTAACTTTAAATATTTATGTATTATTGAAAAAGTTGAGATGACTTTCTATCCACTGATGTATAACTATGGAATAGCATTCACAAGTGAACTAGAGAACGATGTAATAAATTAAACATTATTTTAGTAAGAGAAGATGGAAACATCATTGGTTTTCTTTTCTCAATTAAATATGTGTGAATCAAAAGAAAAAACTTTTTTCAGGTTAATCCATGGCTCAGGAAAAGAAGAAACAAGCAAAGAAGCCAAAATCAGGTAAAGTCATAAAGTTTTTTGAACAGCCTTATGCTATTTTAAACATTCTTGATGTCAAATATTTGTCAGCACTTGTTTTGGAAATATTTGGTTACAATGCAATGATTGTCCATTTGCAATAGGGAAAAGAAAAGCCTTTTGTTTATTGAGTAAATAACTGTTAAATCTAACGTGGTTTCATTTTTTTAAAAGTGTAAGAATTTTAGCCCCTCAGAAGAAATAGTAACAAAATCCTTATTGAAATACAATCTCAAATACTTTACTGCTACTGAGCGAAAAGTGAAAGAAACCGTATTTTACAAATGCCACCCCCATCCTTTCACACGGAAAGCCATTATTAATTTGTAGAGATGTTCAAGTGATTACCAATTTGAAACTTGTTTGGTAGCCAGAAGGAGAGATTTTAGCTTTCGTCCAGTGTTCTGAAACTAATGCTTTTTGTTATAGAGCTAAGGAAAAAAGAAATAGGCTAAGTCTCCTCCTGCAGAAACCTGAGTTTCAAGAAGAGACCTACTCTAGTAGATCTGGGCACTTGGCCAGTAATTCAAGGTGAATAACTTTTAATTCTTTTGGTGGGGGAGATTTTGTGGATTCTGTCAAGAAAATTTCAAGAAAGAGAAAATTAGAGATTTATATTTTATTGGAAATTATATAGTAATATAAAGAAGGTTAGAGATCTCATTTCAGGAAACTAGAAACTAGGAGTATTTCATAAAATTAAACCAATGAAGTAGCTTGATCTATTCAAATACAGATTTATAGGCACTCAAAGTTACATACCAATCAACTAAAAATGATATATTTTAGTCCTTATAAACTGGTGAGCTCATTAAAGAGTTTTCACATTTCAATATTGTAATAGAAAATTACTATTCTTCTACTCCTTGGTAGATTTCTTAAAAATCCTTATATGTAGCATCAAGTAAAACACAGATAGTTGTTATTTTGCAATTTTAGCCATTTTTAATTCAAAAAGAAAAGAGCTTTATATATTTACTAGTACAAATTCTTCCAAATTTGAAATATAACTGATGAAAGATCCAAGACAAATATATTCAACTCTCTAAGTTTCAACATCTCTAAAATATTTATTGTATTCAAAAGTACTTTATATTTCTTATCCCTTTGAGATTTATTAGTCAAACTTTCTGAATCTGTTTTTTAAAAATTGCACGATATTGTTGTAAGAATTTCAAGGAAATTGCAGTAAAAAAAGTTTTTTGTTTTTTTTTACTGAAAGATACTATCAGATTAGATTTTTGTATTTATTGATTTCATAAAAGGGTTGACCTGATTCCTTTTATTTTGTTTCTTTGTGCTTTCTTACATAACATGATTGTTCTTTTTCCTTAAAAATCAAACAATTCTCACAACAATTTTGAAAATTCTGCATTTTTTTTACTACATTGTTAGCTAGACAAAATGCCAAAAGAAATTAGACCAATGTTTTTGAAGGTTGCCAGTGTAAATAAAACTTACATTATATAATAATCCAAGTAGAAACCCTGTGAAATGTGACAGAAAAAAACTGCAACATAGCATATGTGAAAACAGATTCATAAACAGAATTAGGGCATACTTCATTATAAAATATTTTGTTTCTTCAATAGAGTCTCCCCTGAAGAAGCAGTGAAATGGGGTGAATCATTTGACAAACTGCTTTCACATAAAGGTTAGTGATATTCTTTCCCCAGATATTTTATTCTTTAATGGAAAATTATACAAACTATGCATGTAATTATACAAACTGAAGTTTGATTAGTAATCTACAACAATCGGAGTTTCTGATCAACAGAGGAAGCTAAATGGTAAAGAGGCAACTAATGAAAAATATTTTAAAGATATTCTATTTGGATTAAGAATTACTCACTATGGCTGAAATAATAATAGTTCTCTATACTGTGGTAAGCAGTTCTACATTTTAAAATCTAAATTGAATTTAGAAAACAATTGAGTTTGTTTTTAGGATTAAATAAGATAAATATGTCTGGACAGGATTTAAAGTAATGCTTCCATAATTAATTAAGCTGCCTTTTGTATGTTATTTTATTTTTTGAAGTTGAAATAAAGTTAAAAATTTTTATACGAACCCTTAGTTTTATTAAATCCCAGGTCATCCACATTATTGTTATTGTTAAATTTATCTGAAATTTAAAGTAGTCTTTTTGAAAGACTACTTATAAAAAGTAGGGATTCTTAACTTTTTATTTTATAAATGTTCACTCTGTGACCTACGTATCACTCATCTATTTTTAAGGCAGAGTGTTGTAGAAAAGTTGAGAAGTAGGTGAGGATTTACTAGAAGGTGAGAACAAATATTGAAACCCCTATTTGATTCACAATGCTAAGATAAAGCTGAGGTTAGAAGGCATGCTATCTGGATTTCTACTCTCTAAGGTCAACTTATAAAAGATACAGGTCAATGAGCGTTTTTGTCTTTACACAGGCCATGATTTCTTTGACGTAGCAAAACTGACTTGTTAAACAGAGGAGGACACAGGGCTGGGCTAGGGTTTATTCTCTGCATGGAGCTGGTCAGAGTCGGCCGCAGAAACCTCACTTCCTGACTGGGCATGAGAAGACACTTTAGCAAGCCTGCAGCTTGTATTTGCACCTCAAAAATTTTCCTGTTCCTTATTTCATTCCTTGAAACAGAAATTCTTCCCAGTTCTTCCTCAGACCTCTCCAAGATGAGGCTAGCTAGACTATTCTACCTACTGTTTAAAGCATTTGTTCTTGGATTTCACAACCCAGTTTGGCTGCTCTAAGGGATTTCTTTGGCCAGAACAACTATGAGTAGGGTACTTTAATTCAGCATCAAATACTGTGATGCATTTGATAAAATAACAACTTTTCTTGTCTAGGCTCATTCTCTGTTTTTTCCTCTCCTTAATTGTCCAACTTTCCGTAAGGTCATAGTTACCTGTTTGTGTTTGTCAGACTTTACTGACATAAGGATTCTATTTCTGTGGACTTGTCCTGAAAACTTTCTCACTTCCAATGAAAACAGATTTCTGCCCCTGAATTTTAACTCAAACAAAGAAAAATATAGGTACAGAAATTAAGTCTTAAATTTAGGCAAGGATATCATCAATGAGAATGGAGAATAGAGGTGAGAAAGGAAGTTTATGCTGACAGAAGAATAACCTGTTCCTCCTTTCTCCTGCCCTTTATTTCACCTTAATCCTGCTATCACTCCTTTTCTGGAAAACAGTAAGTAGTCATTCTCAAGTACTCAGTTTTCTTTATTCACAATTTCCAGTCATTTGCCAACTACTTTTACAAACCAAAGTTATTTTAAACCTGTCCCATCCTTGGTATTTCCATGGCTACTGTCTTGATTCAGGCCCTCTTCAGTTCTTAATAGGCTGATTACTACAACCTATGTGAACATCTCCTCCATAATCCATTCCCCCACAATATGCTTCTCTTTTTTCTCTCCTCTTATTTACAGAATTTTGGTGCATAGCTAGCTGCTCTTTAGTATCTTCACCAGTCAGAGCAAGGGAAAAAAAGACAGAGGAATGTAATTTGTTTTCTTCAATTTAACTATATATTAGAAGGAAGCAGATGATTTTCATCTGTGCATCCCCCCAAATCAGCACATAACTTGCTTAATATTAATACTCACACAATATAACTGAGTTTTTTGTTAGGAAAACATTTGTTCATGAAGAATCCCTTTGAAATTTGAGCTCCAGTTCTCATCTGTAACATAATGCATAATGGTTGTATAATCTGTCCTTCAACTTCTTTAGCTATAAAAGGAGATATTCCTTTACCTTCTAGAGAAAGAGATTTCTGTCAGAATTAAATGAGGTAATATGAAAAATAAGTATTAGAATCCACACAAATGCAAATTGGTACTATTATTATGGAAAATAATAATCACTATCAATATAAAAGTTAATAATCTTTTTCTGTTTTTACATTCTACTCCAAGCTTGACAATCATCAGATAATCAAAATTTCACTGGAAGTAACATATAACATGAATTTATTTATTTTACTTTATAAATTTGTATATAATAATTCCATTATATACTCATGACCTATTCAAAGAGAAAAAAGATTCAGAGAGGGCAATTAGTCCTACAGAGAATCCCCACCTGACATTCTATAATCATTCTACTTTACAAGTAAGCAAATCCAAATGGACAAAGTTGAATCAATCGCTTTCTTTTCTCTCTCTTGGGGGAAATACTAAAGAGCTATACAGTACTAGTATTTGGGCCTTTTGAAAATAATTCATACTATGTAAGATAGAAGTACGATAGGTGAGTCATTGGCTTCCCTTGATGGAAAAATATAAACTGATTATGCTATGGAAAATACAACTAACTTTGAGTAAGTTCTGAAAGGAAATGCATACTCTTCTTTTGGGGAAGGAAATAAGTACTTCTCCTTACATTTTTCATGTTGTGGTTTTACAAGTTACCCTTCCCAATTTTCAGTAACCAATTTTCTGCAAGATAAACGATTCCAGTATTCTGCAAAGTCAAATTTCTGAATCAAACTTACCCATAGCACACAACCAATTTCTTAATCTATCTAAAGAATAAAAATAAATAAAATTCATTCTAAATTATAAATTAACCAATCACATATATAAATCACTATTGTCTAAAAATGACAGGTCAAAAGCTATAAATCCAAATATTAAAGGAGAAACAATGTGACTTAGTATAAGACATTACTGTTCTTGGGTTTCCAAATTCAGTTTCTTGAAGTTTGCTTCATTTGGTTTCCTGGCATCAGAAAAAATACTCAACAGATGCCAGAGTTTCAATTTAGAAACATGCAATTACAAGCATTTCATATTTGTATGACACATTGAGCCAGCTTTTTCCAGTGTGAATTCTAATCCCAGGTTATATCAAGCACTTTTGACAGCTGCATTTACCACTGCCGCCTTGCCGCCTTCTAAAGGGCTGTTTAGTAAGTTACTGCCTCTGGGTGAGAAATAGATCCATTGTGACCTGACTCAATGCAGCTGCCCAAAGTGAGTAAGAGAAACAGGAACTAACCACACAATGTTGTGCTTTACATTTTAAAAGAACATTTACTTAAAAGTTGATATAAATGAACCACATTTCCATTCATCATTAATTCATTTATAGCATGCATGTTTGTTCTCCACTATTATATCCATATTTTGCCAATAAAATTCACTCACTGGTTAACTCACTATGTGAACTCATACCATGTACATCATTTTTCTTGATATTAATGCCGTGACTTCATTTTGAATGTACTTATGAAACTGAACACTAACCATGATAACAAAGGGCTGTTGCATGATATTTCCAAACAGAATGGCTAGTGTGTAGTGCACACAATACTTTGTGAATTAATGAAGGGCTCTCACTTAAATCATGTTTGTGTTTTTTCTGGAAGACTTCTCTCTGAATTCCATGAAAGCTCATTTTCTCCTGTTGCTCCAAACTGAAAATTCACTCCTGCAATTGCTCTTCCTTAATGCTTGGTACATATGTACATATGTACAAGGTATATATGTATATACCTTGCCTATTAATCTCCATATTCCTCCAAAGTAAAGATTTCATTGTCTTTATGGTAGCTTAGTAGTAAAGGCTTCCTAGCGTTAAATAAGGTGAACTTAGATTCAAACCTTTGCACTATCTTTTACTAGCCATAAGATACAGGGTGACTTAAGTCTCTAAACCTTAACTCCTTCATCTGTACAAGTGGGCTATACTCTTATAAAATGACATTGTATAAAGAAAAGACACGTAGTAATGCCAAGATTTAGTAAACACTCAAAACTTACTATTGCAATTAATATTATTGTATTCTCAGAATACAACAAAGTCCTCAGGTTTATACTGTGTGTTTCGTAAATAATTTTAATAAATAAGTAACAGTTTCAGTTGCCTGTCAACTTTTGGTTGGACTACATCAATGAGGTATGACTCAGGTTGAGTCCCCACACCCTTGCTGGGTCTGATATAAACAGACTCACAAGGACAGACAGAGGGAAAAAAAGGAGCTGGCATATTTGATTCTGCAATGTGAGAGAGGATTTCTTAAGCTCAAAACCCCTATGGAGCAGCTCAAGAAGATAGCAGCCCTGTTATGTGCCTGATAACTTACAGCTGAACTTGGGAAGAGAGCAGAACAGATATAAGAGGCCTGAAAGAAACAAGCCCTATGCCTGGTTGCTCAAAGCTGAGCCCCAAGACACAGTATATTCTGGAGCGGAGACCTCCGTAGAGATTGGCAGCCATCTTGCTTCACTAGATGCCAACAATGTCAGGATCAACAGTAGCTGGCTTTGGTGAGAAGGCAACTTTTATGGTGCCTTGAGCTGGACTTTTCACAGCTTTGGCACTGTGAGCTTTTGCCCCCAATAAATACCCTTTATAAAAGCCAATATATGGTTGGTACTTTGCAATGGCACTCCTTTGGCAAAATAAAACAGTGTCAGTATAAAACATTTCATTAAAATTGAGATTCATTAATAAAAAAGTAATGGCCATATCATTCTGAAATCTTGACAATTATTTTTTAACTCAGTTTAGGAATAATTTGTCATTTAAGCATTAATTAATCCATGCTTATACATGACATATAGATAGAATAATTGAAGCCATATTTTTTCCTTTCACTGAAGCCAGTAAAATTTTATCCATAAACCCAATAAAACAGACATATAGTTTCCTCTTTCCAAATTAAACCTAAGCTGAAACAGACTGTTTTCCCTTATTAACATAGCATTTTATTTTGCCAACTGTACTCAGTCTCCAATTAAATAATAATAGAGGAGCAAGTAAGGACAAGCTAAAAAATCTCTTATGATGGAAGAAGGAAATGCAGGCCATAATTCCTAATCAAACAGAACAATAATGTCCAATGGTCTTTCTGATATCAACAGAATGCACATTTCCATATTGCTACTTTTAATTTTTTTTAATTAGGCCTACTTGGCAATGTTCTCATAATTTTGCAGTTTTGCTTGCAATTACTTGCTAATATTTAGCCAAGATGTCCTCTTTAGATATCTACATTATAGCTGCTACCAAGAAAAGAATATCAAGGTATTGATCCTGTAATAATAAGGCATTTCAGAATTCTATCAGAAACTGCAATGAATCAATCAGTTCAGAAGATAGTTCCTAGAGAATGAATTAAGAAAATATAAATACTTTTGAGAAATCAGTCCAGGAAAACATGGGTATTAATTTTGGGAAATGAAAAGCAAAATATTTTAGAAATTTGAAAGAGGAAGGAAGTATGGGTACTAAGCAACTGTTTTCCATTGCATTAAAGCTCAACAAGGGGAAAGATCTCAAGAATAATTGTTTTTTTATCAAATATGACCAGAGGTTAGGCCTTGGCTATATCACTGCCTAAGTTTGGTTCAAGGCAGTTAGTCTGTAGATGTTATTTCCTGTGGTTTTGCTTTTACTAATGTACTTGTTGTCAAATTCTACTTTAATTTCAATTTAGATGTTGAGAGATATGTTTTACCCCAGTTCCCTTGTTTCTAGTATCTTCATCTATGAAACTGAATATATAGGACACATTTCTAGCATTTGTTGTGAAGTTTAAATGTGGTAATACATATAAGCAACATTTAGCTCCCAAAGCCTATAAATATGGTAGAAATGTAAAACCTTTTAATTATTGCTAGAAATCTATAGTAGAGATTCATTCTTTTTACTTCTTTCTACATAGAACTTTTTCAATGTTAGAAATACTCATTGACCATGTGGAGAAGTTGTAGAAATTAGTGAATATAAGAAAAGGAGGTATAAGTAAAATGATTCAAGCAGGCAAAGAGAGTTATAATTTCTTTATTTCACAATTTTTCTAGTCATAATGCCAGAATGTTTATGCCCCTTATGCAATATGTGATAATATGACAAAGCCACTAACAAGCTACTCAGAGCAAATCACTTAAGAGCAAATAATCATTAACGCAATGTCTCTCAGAGAGCTTTTAAAAAGTATTATTTATGTATTCCACTTGAAATCAATTCACTGAAAGTCCTTGAAAATTGAAAACTTTCCCCTCCTCCAAAAAGAAATCAAAAACAAAAGTAAGGGGATGGGATGTGCCTCAAGCAATTGGACGCCTGTCTCCCACATGAGAGGTCCCAGGTTTGGTTCCCAGTACCTCCTAAAGAAGAGGAGACACAACGAGCCACAACATGCAATGTTAAAGCCCTCTTCAGGTAATTCTCATGAACAATGAGTTGATACTTCTTCAGAGTCAGGGAATCATAAAGTACTTTTACAATTGCCATTTAATAGATGAGGAAACTGTATCTTAACATTATTTATTCAAAGACTAAAATAATTTAATAAAGTAAATTGATTAAGACCCAGCTCTCTTGACTTCCAGTCAGGTGCACTCAATCTATTGTGCTTGAGCTGGAATATGGGTAGTGTTTCTCAAAATGTGGTACCCAGAGCAGCTGCAGCAGCAACAGCTACCTCACCTCATCTTAAAATTCTTGGGCGCCAACTCAGCCCTACAGCATCAGAAACTCTGTGGATGGAGTCAGCCATCTGTGCTTTAGTAAAGCCTCTATGGGATTCTGATAAGTACTGAAGAAGCACTGATGTAGATACTTGCTGTTCACAGGTAGTTCATGGGCCAGATTTAGAGCCTACTAGAAATGAAAAATCTCAGCCCCAACCCTATAGTTCAAATTTAGCCTTTTAATAAGATCACCAAGTCATTCAAATGCACATTAAACTTTAAGGAGCACTGATGTAATGAATGGCTATATTTTCTCATGTATCTCCCACAAAATACAGAAAGAAAAAAAAATCAAGATTTTAGACAACAGGCTACCAGGTGTGCAAATCAAAGATCCTGAAAGTCTAAAGATTTCTTTGTCTAACTTCCCAAGTGATTCTTTTTTAAAAAAATTTAATCTAGATCTAGGAAATAGTTGTTTCTACAAACAAATTAGCTTGCTTCCTTTTTTAACGGAAGATCTTTTGTTTCTCTTATTTATAACCTTTATCATATGAACTTTATTTTATGTTGCCTCAAACTCTTTCTTAAAAGAAGTGGAGAATGAGTAAATATATTTAAAATAAATCAAATTAAGAGCTACAGTAAGGAGTATGATGATGAACATGGGATCCTTATCTACACTGCAATGAAGTAGGTAGCTTGCTTTGATTTGCCCATGGAAGACAGGGATGTGATGAAGAAACAAATGATAATAGATGAAAATAAGCATCTTCTGACCTAAATTCAGAAGTCATAGACCACAGGAAGGTCATATTAGACCTTCTTGTGTATAAACAGACCAATCTTATTGGGAACATAGTACAACGGGATGTTGACATATCTCAGTTCTCATACCAAAGTGGTAAGGTAGGTAACATCCAAAGAAACTGAAGCTCACATGGAATCACGTACTCAAGTTCTTTCCACTGCTTCATTTTGGTTCCTATAAAATCTTCAATTCCTAAGACATTGCTGTTCTGTATGCCTAATTTTCTTCCTGAGAAAGAGATATTGTGCCCTAAAACTATCAGCATCGGAGAGCAGATGTAGCTCAAGTGGTTGAGTGCCTGTTTTTCATTTACTATGTCCTAGGTTACTTCCCCAGTACCTCCTAAAACCAAACAAATGAGAAAACCAACTCTCATTGGGGAGCAGATGTATCTCGGTAGTTGAGTGCCTGCTTCCCATGTAGGAGGTCCAGGATTCAATCCCCAGTGCTATCAGCATCATCTTGTCTATGGATTCAGGGCTTGGCACTGAGACAAGATATTTTAATGACAGTGGTGGTGGGAATATTTTGAGAGATCTTTTTATGAACTGTACTCTTAGAAGTTATTATCTTCAGAGCAATTGAAGTATACAATCATTCACCTAAAATCTTCATAGAAAGGGACAGGAGAGAAAGGATTTAAATCTATTCTCCTAATATGCAGTGAGTTGTGGTATGAGTGATAAAGGAGAGGCCTAAAGGAAAAGACCATTTCTTTTAACTTTAAGCGTACTCTGAGTACCATATTTTTATCATTGTTTTATTAAAATGAAATTTTTATACAATAAAATACCCTGATATTAACTGTACAATTCGATGAGTTTTGGCAAATAGATATAATCATTTAATCCAGCTTTATTGCACTGGCTAGGACCCCCAATAAGCAGACATCTTTGTCCTATTTTTGATATTTGGGGGAAAATATTCCTTTTTTAAATATTAGTTATAGGCCCTTTTTTACCTTTGTAGATTTTATCAAATTGAAGAAATTGCTTTCTATTTCTTGTTTGCTGAGTTTTTTTCATGAACATGTTGTTGAATTTATGTCAGTTTTTTCTCCATCTATTAAAGTGATCATTTCCTTTTGCTCCTTTACATTGTTTATGTCTTGAACTACATTTTTTAAATGTTAACCCAACTTTTCATTGATGGGATTACATATTGTGCTTTGTATGAATTACTGTATTTAATTTGTGTATATTATTAAGGATTTTTTTCCATGCAGGATACTGGTCTATAATTTTATTTCCCATTTTCTTCCTTTCTCTCTCCATTTCTTTCTCTCTTCCTTCCTTTCTTTCATTTTTCTCTCCTCCCCTTCCTTCCTCTCCTCCCCTTCCTCACTCTTTCTCCTTCCTCCTTACCTCCTCCTTCTGCTGTTTATCTTCTTTTGCTTCTTTCTTTCTTTCTTTCTTTCTTTCTTTCTTTCTTTCTTTCTTTCTTTCTCTCTTTCTTTCTTTGTAATGGATTTGTTAGGTTTGATTATTGGAGTTTTTCTAGCTTCACAAATTGAGATTGGAAACTAATAATTCTTTCATTGTTTCCTGGAAATTGAATACAATTAGAATATTTCTTCCTTAAATGTTTGATGGAATTTTCTAGGCAACCATCTAAGCCTTGAGAAATGTTCAGGGGGGCACAGGACTTATTTATTAAAAAACCAATTTATTAATTGAAATAGGGTTAACAGATTTTCCATTTCTTCAGTGCTAATTTAGGAATGTTTTATCTTTCAAAATAATTTGTTCATTTCATTTCAGTTATATTTATTGGCATAAATTCGTTCATAATGCTCTCTAATTATCTTTGTAATGCCTATAAGATCTGTGATAATATCCCTCATTTACTCCCTGATATGAAAAACTTTTGCTTGAGGTTCTATTTTATTAATGTTTTCAAATTAGCTTTGTTAACTTTTTCTACAAATTGTTTTTTCTTATATTGACTTCTGCTCATTTTTTTTCCTATGTGTTTAATTTGCTTTTATTTTTATGCTTCTTAAGGTGGAAACTTGGATCTTGATTTTTATACCTTTCTTCTATTAGTAGTATAGGATGTCATGCAATAAATTTCCCTCCAAGTACTGTTAAAGTAAGCTGCATTTCACAAATTTTGGTGTGCTGTGTTTTCATTATAATTGAGTTGTGAATATTTTCTAATTACCTTTGTGATTTTCCCTTTGATCCATAATTATTTAGAACTGTGTTTCTTTATTCCTAAATATTTGGGGGCTTTTCTAGCTAAGCTATTGCTGTTCACTTTTAATTCAATTTCTTTATAGGCCAAGGACCTTCTCTGTAGGATTTAAATATTTTGAAATTTCGAGTTAATTTATGTTCTTGCATATGGCCTATGTTGTCTAATCTTCCATTTGCACTGGATAATATGTGCCAGATAGAGTGTTTTGTAATTATAAGGTAAATTTGTTTGATAATGTTGTTTAAGTTTTATATAATCCGAATGATATTCTGCCTACTTGGTCTATGAATTAATGAGAGAGGAGAATTCCAATTGCAATTATGAATAATTATGAATTTCAAATTTTCCTGCTTCTTTCAGTTCTGTCAGTTTTCTTCATGTATTTTATTTTATTTTTTTGTTTGTTAAAAGATTTATTTTTTATTTATTTCTCTTCCCTTCCCCCGCTCCCCACCTCAGTTGTCTGCTCTTTGTGTCCATTCCCTGTGTGTTCTTCTATGACCGCTTCTATTCTTATCAGTGGCATGAGGAATCTGTTTCTTTTTGTTGCATCATCTTGTGTCAGCTCTCCTGTGTGTGTGGCACCATTCCTGGGCAGGCTGCACTTTCTTTCGCCCTGGGTAGCTCTCCTTACAGGGCACACTCCTTGCATGTGGGGCTCCCCTACCCAGGGGACATCCCCTACTTGGCAGGGCACTCCTTGCACGCATCAGGACCCCGCACGGGTCAAGGAGGCCCGGAGTTTGAACCACGGACCTCCCATGTGGTAGGCGGACGCCCTAACCACTGGGCCAAGTCCTCTTCCCTTCTTCATGTTTTTTAAAGTTCTTCACTCAAGTTCATACAACAGTGGGATTGTTATGTACTACTGATAAATTGAACCTTGACCTTTTCAAAATCACGAAATTGAAATAATCCTAATTTTTAAGGCCCTTTGTCAGGCTACACCAGATTTCTTAAGCACATTTCTTATCAATAAACACTGTATTTTTTATCCTTTTCATTGTTTTACTTCAACGTCCTGATTCTTTGCATTTCACACGTGTCCCTTATAGCTAGTTGTAGTCTTGCTTTAATTTTTAATCCACTATGACAATCTGTGATATTGAGATGTTCAGTCCATTTACATATAATATCATTATTGATATGGAGAGGATTGTTTCTAACATCTTAGCATTTATTTTCTGCTCTCCCATCTTTGTTACTCTTGTTTTGTTTTGTTTTGTTTTGTTTTTGCTGCTGCTGTTGTTGTAGTTCCTCTTTTCCAGTCTTCTTTAGACTGGATCATTTCTACGTCTGTCTTCTTGTGCGCTTAACTCCTTCTTCTGCAGTCTTCCCAAAGAGTTCTGTATCTTGGAAATTTTAACTTTTAAGTTTCATAACTACCATTTGATCTTTTTTTATTACCCCATTTTCTCCCCTAAGGTTTTCCAGGTATTCACTCATTATATTTGTTTTAACCTTTAAGTTTTTCAACACACTTATAAAAATAACTGTTTTCATGTTCTTGTCTGCTAATTCCAACATTTTGTATATCTCACAGTCAGTTTCTATTTACTTCTTTTGTAACTGATACTGGGTCATATCAGATATTTCTTTTACTACCTAATACAATTTTATTACAACTGAAAGTTATGAGGAAATATTTTATGGAAGTCTAGATTATGCTGTCTCCTTTTAAGTTTTTGGATTGTTTTTCTGGCAGTCAGTGACATTACTGGTGGATCCTCTTTCAGACTAGATTGGTCCTTTAAGGGTGTTCTCTTTCAGATTTGCCTTAGTACTAGACCTAGGTACTTAGTATTTATTCTGACATGATCTTTCTTGATATTTCCGCAGGCCTGAGCCAAAATTCCAAAATCTCCCAGATCTGGGCAACCTCTCATATCTCCATTCACCTCTCAGCCTCACAGCAGCTACCCTCTTCTAGGCCTTACAGAGTTTGCCCACATGCAGCCTAGCCCTCAGTCAAAAGGCTGCAGGGAAGCTGTATGCAGACTTCTGTGCTCTTTCTATTGTCACCCTAGTTTTCAGTATCCTGTCCCACAGATTTTAGCAATGCCATAGTCCCCAAACTCTTATTTCTGATACCTCTGCTCTACCATGAGCTTCATGTATTCTTGCCCTGAAAATGTCCCCAGGTAGAAAGCAAGAGCAAACCCAGTGCTCACTTCTTATGTTTTTCTTCTTACAATGTTTCTCATACCTGCTGCCAGTTATCCTCTGTTTTAAAACTGCTGGTCCAGTTTTATTTTTATTATGGTCAGAGAACAAATATGGGTCTTGCTACTATCATGGGCCTTTTCTCCTTTTTATTTGAATGATAATATTTTCTTATTTTTTAAATTGCTACATCCCTAATGATGAGAACAAGTAAGTTTTCAATAAATGAAGGAGCTGCTCATGAATTAAAGAATTTCAAAAAATGAAAGAGTTCAGCATGCAAATTTATTTAATAAGATAGTTGACTAAAATGATAACTACTCTATAGAATTAGTAACATTTTGCTTATCCCAGGGATATCCAAAAGGGAACAGTGTATCTTCAGGAAAGTGTGCCAGCTTGTGTGAAGTCACATAGGTAGGCATTTACCACAGTCTTCAATTTTGCACATCCCAAAAATTAATGTTATCAACTTGTTAGCGGACCAAGAAGGACCCGACTCTCAACAGAGAGATCATACTAGCAGAACTCATGAGGCAGAATTCCAACTTATTATTATAAATTCAGAATAAAAATGTCATTGGTAGCCACTTCTCCCTTTTAGGATACCCACACAAGAAGCCAAATCATAAGAATATTTTTCCTTGTTGAGAATAAAATTAGAATAGTAAATAAATGTTTAATGGTATGAGGCTAAGATAGGTGTTGATTTCTTCAATGGACTGAGATGTTATTAATTTTAGATACTTGTATGTCTGTACTGACAATAAGGATAGCCTTACTGTCAAGGCAAAACACTTGAAGGTGAAAGGCTAAGCTCCATTTCCTCAGGACCAAATATCTGATGGGATCTCATGACAGTAGCCTGGAACCCAGTTTTTTTTGCTTTCGTTTTGTTTGTTTTGCATTTTTTCAAGCTTACCTGACTCTGGAAGTTTCTCTTATTAATTTGTAAATTTGCAAATTTCTCTTGTTATATGTTTACTATTTCATTAAAAACCAACACATTTCACAAAACAGTTCAGAACTGTTTTGCATTTTTAGGGAAAATGTGTATTTTTCCCATCTATTCAATAATGTATTGATTATTTCTTACAGTAAATAGCAAATGAGTAATTACTTCATGCTGGGGTTTGAGGATTTGATTGGAAATTGGACAAAAGTTCCTCACCTCGTTGAATCTTACCTTATTCTTGAGCAAATGGTGAAGTCTTTCCAAATGAGTTGACCTCTAAATTAAACCTGAAGTGATTAGACTGGTGACATTAGAGTGGGAAAGGAAAAATATTTCACACAAAAACTAAAGCTAGGTGGGAACATGGTACATGCATGAAATTCTAAGTATTTCTCTATGACTAGAGTTTAGAATATGAAGAAGATCATGGGAAAAGATGAAGAACACTATTTAAAATTTTTAAACATTGAATAACGATATTGGTTTTGTACTATAAAAAGACAATGCTGACACTGACTGCAGTGTGAATATTAATAAACTGGGAGAGTCAGGGGAGAGGTGAGGGAAACCTGAAGTGAGTGTCACCAATTAGGAGGTTGTTGTAATAATCTATGTGAGAGATAATCTGGTCTGAATAGAAGTAATTTCAGATCGAATAAATAGAACATTTATAAAGGAGGCAAAATTGATAAGATGTGATTTTAAATTAGGTACAATTTCAAAGAAAATTGGTAAGCTCTGAGGATAAGTGCAAGATTTCCATCTTAAGTAATTGACTGGTTGGAATCATTTACAAAAACAGGGAACATATGCAGGAAGGTTTGGGGAAATATGAATTCAGCTGGGACACAATTACTTTGGCAGGTAATTCAATGTAAATATTTACCAGATTCTAGTTGATAAGATCTTGGAGTTCAGGAAAGAGATCTGGGCTGGAGATGAATTATGAGAATAATTGGTATATTGATTATAGCTGAAGTGTTGAACTGTTGCCTAGGAAATGGCCTTTAAAAGGACAAGAAAAGAAGGATAACCTGAGAAGGATCCAGGGAAGCAACAGTCAGAGGCAGAGAGTAAATTCAGGAGTGTAGTAGGAAATTACAGACAAATTACAATCATGCCTGCTACTGCAGAAATATGGAGTAACACATGGACTGAAAGAAATTTCATTGAATAAAATGTATTATACTGGAAAAAATTATTTAAATGGAGTGATGAGTAGAAACCAAGTTTATTGGGATGGGAAGTAAATGGGGGTGGTGGGGGGGAAGAGAAGAGGTGAGAAAATTAATAGATAAAATCTAAAAAATTACCAGAAAGGCTTTATTATTGTGAGGAGAAAAGAGATAGATCAGCAGCTGGATGAATATCTAGAGTCAAGAGAAGAATTTTCAGTTAATAATTTCCTGTAACAAGATTAGAATCTTTTAATGATATCAAAATTTAATTCAGGCAAACTTTTCTGTTTTACAATATTGTTTGTAATGCTTCATTTTGCCTATGGGTACTGGCAACACATGTAAAATATAGTGGGATCAGGGTGGGAGGGATTTCATGAGAAATGGTGAAAGAGAAGATATGAGGAAAAGGAAGAGAGTGGGAGATAAGAGAGGAAAATAAAAGAGAATGGTATTAAAAACAAACAAACAAAAAACAACCTGTGAACATTGCATTTCCTTGGGGAACAGAAGAAGGTAAGCCAGCACAGATGATTGCACAGCATGGAGAAATGATCAGATAGATAGTGGACCTAAAAAATAGGGTTTCCAAGAAATTTAGGATTGAGAATATTTCAAGAAGAAATTGGTCAGTATTATCACTTGCTGGCAAGTGAGGAATCTATACTAGATTTATGGGATTTCTCTATTAAGAACTTATGTAATAGCATAGAGATAAATATGTCATAACCAGATAGGAAGGACAAGTATTAAGAAAAGTTGCTGAAAAATCATTTAAACCTAACAAAACTTGATTTTTTCTGAGATATTTGTTATGATAAATCCAGAAGGAAAAAATTTCTCTCTTCATTATTTCTATAAGTCACTACTTTTATAATGTTACACATATTGCATGACGTCAAAATTATTTTGTTGCATCTTCTTATAAGCTCTCAAGACTTCCAGAGGACAGGGAAGATATCACACATATTTTTAGCCTAGTGCTTAACACAGTACTTATCAGATAGAATATGTTCAATATAACTTATTAGATACATAATAATTTTTCACATTAAAAAGTAGAACATCAAAATTTTGCTTCTAGGAAGATGGATTAGAAGTCTTTTCCTTATTCCTCCCTCTAAGTACAACTAAAAGCCTTGGATACCATACATCAAACATGTATAAGAAAACAACTGTGGCGAGAAGAAGGCAAAATGGCTTGGGAATTTGGGGCCCAAGGAACCAAACAAAGGTGAATTCACTGGATTTTCTTTCTGCCTCATGTATCCCAGACTTGTTACTGGAAAGGTGGGAAAATGGAAATACCAATAGGCACAGACAAACAATGCCCTAACAAAAGCCTGCTGTCTCTAGCAAAAGGAGAAGTGCAACCTAGCAACTTTTTGATGAAGACTTCTTTACGCCAGCCAAATGCCACAGGAAAAAATCTAGTTCCATTCCAACCTATTCTTGCAAAACCATGTGAGAAGCAAAAACTTCACTCTCACTACATTGTAATAAGCCACATTCACCCTACCCTCCTTCTCCAAATTGGTCATGTCAAAGAATGCTGAGTAGGGAGCCAGGATTCATTTCCACCAGGCAAAAATGAGGATTTCACTTCCACTGTGTAAGTGAAAACAACTTGAGGAGCCTGGATTTCCAACTCCACTTAGCAGTAAAGACACCCCTTCCTCTCCTCTCTAGATTTCTTTTGAAGGAGTGATATTAAAGGAGATCTGGTGGATAGTGGTAATAAGGCCACCCCATGTGATATCATTGAAGGCCACTTGAGGAGCAATAGCAAGGCACTCCTCCCCCTTATATTTAAGCAGATATCTTTGGAGGCCTAGTGGAAAACACTTCCCAGAATAAATAAGGAACACCCCTTCGAATGTAACAAAGGATGAGTGAGGAACCTGGACCTACACCCCCATCTGGCAACAACTAGGCAGCACCCATTCTTCTTATGCCAGAATAGCAAACCAGCTAAGTGAACAGCTTAAATGACATCTAAAATCTCATAGCATAATAACCAAAATACAATGTTTACAATTAAAAATAACCTGTAATGCCAAGAACAAAAGAGATCTGAACGTGAATGAAAAAAGATAGTCAGTAGTTGCCAACAACAAGATATTTATCTGACAAAGATTTTAAATGCCACCATAAACATGTTTCAAGGAGCAATTGCAAACCTTCTTGAGATAAGTGGGGGAAAAAGAAAAATGGAAGTCACAGCAGAGAAATAGAAGATATAATAAACCAAATGGAAATTTTATTACTGAAAAATATAATAAATGAAATAACTCAAAATATGGCCTTATATGAATGGAAAAGAATGGAAGGAACAGAGGGAAAAGAACAGTGAACATGAAGATAGAATAATGGAAATTACTCAGTCTGAACAACGAGATTTTCAGGGACTAAACTATAATAAAAGATTAACATTCATGTTAATAGAAGATTCAGCGGGAAAGAAGTAAAGAACAGGATGAAGTATACAAAGAAATAAAAGCTGAAAGCTTTTCATATTTGGAAAAAAGACATAATAAAATATGCAAATTCATGCAGCTGAGAAGACACAAACAGCATAAACACAAAAATATCCACATCATGCCACATTATAGTCAAACATCTGATAACAAAATACATAGAAAACACCTTAAAAGCAGTGAGAGAGAAATGACAACTTATCTAGGGGGGAAAAGAATATAAATGATAGCAGATTTCTCTTCAGAAACCATGGATGCCAGAAGAAAGTGGGGCAGCATTTTTTAAGGGCTGAAAGGAAAGCTGTCAACCCAAAATCCAATTTCCCATAAAAATATCCTCCAGGAATTGTGGGGAAATAAAGACATTCTCAAATTAAAGAAAACTAAGACAATTTTTCACTAGAATACTTAATATAGAAGAATAGCTAAAGGAAGTTCTCAAAATAGTATGGGATAATAAAAGAAGAAAACTTGCAATATTATAAGGAAGGAAAAATACAGAAACCAAAGATATGAATGCATGCAACATGCTTTTCTTCTCTTCATGTGTTTTCTAAATTTTATTTGACAGTTAAAGCAAAATTAAATCACTGTCTGATATGTAGAGGAAATATTTTTAAGGTATATTATAAACAAGGGAGATAAAGGAAAGTAAATTGAAGTAAAGTCTCTACACTTCATTCAAATTGGTAAAATGATAACTCCAGTAAATTGTGATAACTTATGTGTATACAATATGAGAACTAGAGCAACCACCAAAAAAGTATGTAAATTGATGCAATCAAAAACACTATAGATCAATCAATATGGAATTCTAAAAAAAAATGTTCAAGGAATCTTCAGGAAAGTAAAAGAACAGAGAAGTGAAAATGAAATGTAACAAACAGAAAACAAAAATCAAAATAGCAGTCAACAGCCCTAACATATCCATAACTACATTAAATTTAAACGGTCAAATAGATGAATTAAAAGATAAAGATTGGCAGAATGGATAAAGAATTTAAGACCTAAGTATACACGACCTAAAAGAAGCCTATTTCAAATATAACAATATAGATAGATTGAAAGTAAAAATAAATAAAAAGCTATGTCATGCAACTATTAATCAAAAGAAGGTAGAAATGTCTATATAAATATTATATAAACTGTAAGAGCAAAGAAAATTACCAGAGATAAACATTGATATATGCTAGTCCACCAAGAAGATATAGCAATCCTATGTGTATAAAACAAACTGAGAACTGCCTAATATGTGAAGCCATAACTGATTAAACTGGAAGGAGAAATAGACAAGTTCATCACTACACTTGTGGATGTCAACACCTAAATCCCAATAATAGATAGAACAATTAAGAAAAAAATCAGCAAGGATATTGAAGAACAATATTATCAGCCAGGAGGACCTAATTGACATTTATAGAACACTCAACCCCATAAGATCAGGAACAAAGCAAGGATGCCCACTTTCATCATTCTTATTCAACATAGTGCTGAAAGTTCTAACGAGTTGAATAAGGCATGGAAAGGAAATAAAAGGATTACATATCAGAAAGGAAATATAAGTCTGTCTCTCTTAGCAAACAACATGATTTTCTACCGAGAAAATCCCTGGAAATTTAGCAAAAACTCCCCTAATAAGTGAGTTCGGCAAAGTAACAGGATATAAGATAGTACGTTAATTTCAGTTGTATTTCTATATACTAACAATAAACATAAAGAATAGAATAATATTTATAATCACTCCAAAATTACTAGGTATAAATCTAAAAAAACATATACAGAACTTTTCTGCTGAAATCTACAAATGTTGATGAAAGAAATCAAATATCTAAATAAATTTAGACTTAATTCATGTTCATGGACTGGAAAACTCAGCATAATAACGTTGTAAATTTTCCCCAAATTGATACACAATTTTAACATAATTCTTATCCAACTATCAGCAAGAATTTTTGTAAATCTAGACAACATTATTCTAAATTTTATAGACAAAGGAATTGGAATAGGAAAAACAATTTTGAAAAAGGAAAAATATAGTCAGAGGAATCAATATACCTGATTACATGACTTATTATTTGTATATAGTTACAACAATCAAAGCTTTGCTCTCTAACTAGAGGGACAGATACATAGATCACTGAAACAGAATAGAGAACTCAGAAACAGACTTAACAAATATGTTCAACTGACATACTTGTCAGTAGGGGAAAGATAGTCTTGCCAATAAACACTACTAGAAAAATGGCAAATATGTATGTATATATGTTTATATATTTACATAGTTGTGTGTATATATATGTATGTATATACATATCATGTATGTGTGTGTTGTTTATATACATATATTTTACATCTTATACAAAAGATTAACTCAAAATGGATCATGTACTTAATTGTAAAACACAAAACTATAAAGCTTTTAGAGAAAAATTGGAGAAAATCCTTAGGATCTGGGCTAGGCAAAGACTTTTTAGACTTGACACCACAAGCACAATGCATAAAAGGAAAAATTGATAAAATAGACTTCATCAAATTAAAAATCTTTAATTTCTTTAATGTGAAAGGTCCTGTTAAAAGGATTAAAAATATGAACTGTGAGAAAAAAATTTTAGACCAAATATCTGATAAAGGGCTAGTATATGGTACATACAAAGTACACTCGAAACGTAGTAGTCAAAAAACAAGCAATCCTGTTAGAAAATGGACAAAGACTTGAAGAGATATTTCATAGAAGAGGATGTTCAGGTGACAAATATGCACATTATTAGCTTTAGGGAAATGCAAATTAAAATCACAATGAAATAGCACTATATGCTTACAGTATCAGAAGGGCTAAAATAAAAATAGCATCAACACCAATGTGTCTGTGTTACAGACAACTGAGTCACTCCTATGTTGCTGATGGGATTGTAAAAGGTATTGCCTCTCTCTGTAAAACAATTTGGCATTTTCTTGAAATGTAAATATGCAACCACCATATGACTAAGCTATTTCAATTCTAGGCACTTATCTCAAGAAAACGGAAACTTATTTTTACATAGAAACTTATATACACATATTTATGGAAGCTTTATTTGCAATAGCCAAAAAACAAACAAACAAACAAACAAAGCTGTAATAGACTATATTTCCTTCATTGGTGAATGGTTAAACAAATGGTGTAATCTCCATACTAGTGAATATAACAAAGCAATGAAAAAGAATGAACTGACAATACATGTGTCGATCTAGGTTAATCTTCAGAGAATTATGCTGAGTGAAAAAAGCCATCCCATAAGTATAAGGAATATATAATCCCATTTATATAAAATTCTTAAAAGACAAAATGATAGAAACATAATGAAAGAACAGATAAATGATTCCCAGGGGTTAAGGAAGGGTGTGGCATGGGAGGAATGTGAGTGTGGCTAAAAAGTGGCAACATGAGGCATACTTGTGGTAATGGAAATGTTCTGTATCTTAACCAGATCAATATCAATATCCTGGCTGTGATATTATATTAAGGTTTTGCAGGATGTTACCATTGTTGGAAACTTGATAAAGAGCACATGGGATCTCTCTGTATTATTTCTTGCTACTCTATAACTATCTCAAGATTAAAAATGTTTCACTGAATAAAATTGATTATAAGCCAATTATAAAACAAACTTAGAACACTAAATATAGTAGAAAGAGCACACATTTTGTAAGTCAGATTGCCTTAGGTTTGAATCCTAATTCTGCCACGTTTTAGCCATGTAAACTTTACTGATGGCAATTTAAATAAGTAATAGTCATCATCATCATCACTAACACTAAAACACATATTTAGTACTCCTTATGTTCCAGTTTCTGATCTAAGTTTGTTCAGATATTTTAAGAGATTTAATTCTCTAAACCGTTTTATAAGGTAGGTATCATTATTATCTACATATTGGGAAAATGTTTACACACTGAGAAACTGAGGCACAGAAAGGAAAAGTAATTCACTTGGGTCACACATCTAGTAACTACCCTGACTATGACATTTAAGGGGCTCCAAATAAAAGTAAAAATGAAGATCCCTACAATATCTTTAACCACTTAAGAGTTAGAAAGCAAGCTAAGAAACTATTAAAATACATATAAAAATACTGGATATAAAAATCATATCCTTCCACTTTGACAAATTTACCTTGTAACATATTGGAAGGTCAGTTTCCAATTTAAAATTCTATGATGCTCACAGTTCCAACCCTGTAAGCATGGCCTGCTGTCTTTCTCTTATTACCCATGCTTTGGTCCCACACTGTGAAAGACCTCCATGTACATTTGGTGCACATCCCAGGCTGCAGATTCTATCCTGCCCATACTTCTTGGGCCTAAGGGTATGAATACCAATGGGACTGTGCGCTGGATAAATGGGTTGAGGAAGAAGACTATGAAAACTTTGGAGACATGGGACATTTGGACAGGGAATTCCAGGGTCCTGAGTACTTGAAGCTTGGTCCAGAAGTAGGGGCATGGGCTCCAGGCGGCATGTCTTCTTGGCTACCTGGAACCACTCCCCGCTGGGGGCAGACATGACTGAAGGAAACGTAGAGGCAGGTGAAGAGTAAGGCCCACCTACCGATGTCTTTGTGTGACACTAGCTTCATTTCAAATGGGATGATACTTAGCTTTCATAGTTGTGAAGATTACCTTAATTATTTATAGGACGTCCCTCATATATACTGTGTAAAATATAGGTTTCTATACTGTATAAGAGGGAAGAGATGGAGGTTCACTTAATATTTGCAGTTATACTTTAAAACCAAATAATAAACTTTCTTAGCATTAATATTTCATAGTTAATAAATGTATATTGTTTCCTTGTAGATGGATTGGAGGCTTTTACCAGGTTTCTTAAAACTGAATTCAGTGAGGAAAACATTGAATTTTGGAGAGCCTGTGAAGATTTCAAGAAAAGCAAGAATCCTCAAGAAATTGTCCTTAAAGCAAATGCAATCTTTAAGAAATTTATCCAGAATGATGCTCCAAAAGAGGTATAGTAAAGATAATTATAAAAAACATATAATTTGAAAAAAATTTTGAGGGAACCTGCCTTCATGACATTGGAATCTCATACAGTCTACCACAAAGTAAGGATTTTCTTGAAGCAACAAGGGTTATTGAAATAGATCTCCATGTACAAACAGAGTGCATTGTAAGATATTGCATGAAAGGATAGGTATAAATGAGCCTGAACCATGGAGCTGTTTTCATTCTAGACTGAGGGAATACAATTAATTGCAACATTTATTCACTTGGCCAGATTAATCACCTTAGCCCAAGCAATCTCTTATAGAAACTAAAGATTTCCATAAGTGATGAAGGCAAAAGAAATCAACAAATTCATAGCATTTTAATATATGCTTATCTACCTACAAGTTTGTTTTCCCCAAAAGGTTATTACTCTCCCTCAAGGCAAGATAAAAAGAAAAATTTATAATAGGGCGATTACATAACACTAATTTATCAATTGTGCAAGTGAAAAAATCATGTTTTGTGCATTCCATGAACTAACCATATGATGTGGTTGCTAAAATGGCTTTAAGATGTGAAAAGTTTTGTCAACTATCCTTAGTTGTGAATTAAATAGAGTTTTTAAGTTTCTATTATATGTTTTGGTTTGCAATTATTATATTGTTAAGGGTATTATTAAAGAACTGGAGGTCTGGAACAAAGAACCAGAGACCTGAAATATTTTTGTCTTGAACATATTTGTACTTGTGGAGGAAGCAGAGTGAAGTAAAAAGAACAAAGCTTCCATTAACTAGCCCCTAACTGTGGGCAAATCTGTTTCTACATATGTAAGTAAACAAAAATGCCATCTTTACTAATTTCTTGATTATATATAAACATTATTTGTAATTTGTGTAATCTCTCTATTAAAATGCCAGTGTACCTAAAAACTCTTAAAGGTGTTCAATAAACACTGGCTGTTCATTGAGGTGTAAAACTGGTGTTATGTCCCTGTTAAGAATTCCATTTGACTATAAATAAGCACTGTCCATGATGCAGGATTGTCTACGTAGAAATTGTTCCAAAGGACATGATATTTTCCCTGTTTCAATGTGTTTCGATCTGCTCTATGTTTGAATGTGCTATTCTGTCTTCCCCAAGTCTAACCACATACATAGGTAAAAAGAAAAAAAAAAGGCAGCTGGTTGTATGGCATTACCCACTAAGGTAAAGAAAGGACCCTGGTCTGAAATCACCACTGTGAGATCAGAAAGCAGTTCTTTAATTCAAAACATTAAAGAATTTTATTTCATTATAAAGCATTAATACCTTAGCACATGTTCGCTTGTAGGAAAGCATCATAACATAAAGAAAAGACCACTGGATAAAACAAAACCCCTCACTTTGAAATCCCAAATATGCCCCCAAACTCACAGTGTGCCCTCGCTCAAATAGCTTAACTTCTGTGAAGTTTGTTATCCACTTTCAAAATGAGTGAGTTAAACTTGATCATCTCTATGATAATGACATCACATTCCATTATTCTAAATTAGCTGAGAGTGAGAAAAATGAGGAGCCTAGGAGCCAGATGAAATGCATAGACCTAAAAGAAGAAAAGCACCCAAGCAGCCAAGCACACTCCACCCATTCCAACATTCATTGTATCAGTCCTGCATTGATTGTCTCCCAACTGTGTTTACTTAAGTAATAGTCAACAATTAATTCTATTTTATGATTATCCAGGTTAACCTTGATTTTCACACCAAAGAAATCATTACTAGGAGCATCACTCAACCCACCCTCCACAGTTTTGATGCTGCACAAAGTAGAGTATATCAGCTTATGGAGCAAGACAGTTATACACGTTTTCTGAAATCTGACATCTATTTTGAGTTGATAGAAGGAAGACCTCAGAGACCAACAAATCTTAGAAGACGATCACGTTCATTTACCTGTAACGAATTCCAAGACGTAAAATCAGATGTTGCCATTTGGTTATAAAGAATATTAATTTGTTATTTTGATAGTAATCTTTTAAATCTGCCTCTAAGATATAGAATATTCATATTAACAAATGGGTACATTGTTTCCAATAAAATACATCATATGAAAGGACTTTAAAACCATAATTAAAAAACTTTTCTGCTAGTGATACACACTTTGTCAGTATATTCTGTAAAATTTTCCTTTTGAATTCATTCATGGTCAGAAAAACTTTTTACCTTTATTAAAAGGAATAAATAAATAATAATAATGTTTTATAAGATTATAAAGTTAAGCAAAGGTTGAAGTTTTTGCAGAATTGTCAAGTGTGACTAAAGATACAGTTTGGATATTGTTTTTCTATATGTAAATGATTTAATGTTCAGATTTTGTTTTTCTATGTTAAGCAGCATAGTTCAGGCATCCATACATTTAGACAGCATTGGACATAACGGTGATGACCCTCTATCTCTCAGTTTTAAATAGTGTATGAGTAATTCAGTTCTTACAATGAGAGAGGATGACATTTTTCTTGGGCTGCTGACCCAAGAATAACAATTTATCACATCTGTTTTAAGCCACCAACAGGCTTTAGGGAAGACCCATTCATTTCCATAGAATCCAGGTTAAACATAACCCAGGCTGATAAGTGAGAATGAGATTTACCTTTGTGCTCATTCCTAAGTGAGCATGAATTTACCTGGATATATGGAGTACACACTTCTGCTGGCCACGGAGATAGCTCAGATTATACTTAACTCCAGGTTGGGACTGAGCGGAATATCTTACCTGCTAAAAGCACTTATTATGAATATTAGGGGATGTCAGTGGTTTGAGTGATGACCAGAGTAAGTTTTTCACAGAAGTAATTAAGCCTCATTTTGGTACCTTTAGACTTAGAGTAGAAATTAGAAATGAGAGGAAGCAAAAAAGAGAGTTTTAAGACTCTGGAAATTCAATCATCTACTTGATGATTCATGCTTGAAATGTGTTCTTCCATTGGTTGTAATCTTTTTCCAAATCTCATTGAATTATGTAATATTATTCAAATAACATTAAACTAATAAGTATATCTGTCTTGATTTTTATGGAAATATTCAACTTTAGATGCATGATGCAAGGTCCATAAATGTCTGTATTTAAGCTGTCATACATTTTACGTTGGCAAATGTCATTTGAGTTGAAGTGTAAAATATAAAAACTTTAATCTATAGCAATAAACATTTTTAATTTCTTCATTCATGCAGTTAATGTTTATTTGATCACTAAATGCTTTCATGATTATTGATTATCCTTCCTGTTATCAGATTTGGCACTGATGTATTTTCTTATTTTAGAATAATTTGGTGATAGAAAGTATTAATTGAGGTATCACATCATTGACCTTATTACTAACTCAAATTTCTTGTATTGTTGTGAATGTGAAAACTAAATATCATATATTTCAGATGTCAATTAAGAAAATGAGTTTTAATTTTTGCTTGAGAACTTGTATTTTCCTATGTCAGTCTCTTTTCATAGTTGGATTGCTTCACATACAGAGTTAAGACCTGATAACTAGTTTTGTGATCTCATAAGAAGCAGGCCAGCTAATGTCTTCTCTTATTTAAATTATGAAATATTCAATGAGAACTTTAAAAAATATACCAGGAATTTTTGTGAACTCAATGCCTGACTTCAGAGAGTTTTCAATCTGTAGGGAAATAAGGCAGAAAAACTCAGAAAGAAAAAAATAAACAATTAAAGAAGTGACATAAACCAAGTTAACATGCTCAAATAATACTACTAAGAAGCATTAAAAGAATGGCAAAAATGCACAATGAACATCAAGCAGCTGGAGGGCCTGGGCTCACTAAGTGGATTTGATCCTCAGTAATTTATTTAACTTTTAAGGACACTTGCACTACATACCTTTGAAAATAAGGATTCAGGATTTATAATTTCTAATGCTTCTTTTGGTCTCAACATATGAAAATTCTAAGTAGATCACCTGATATGCTTGAAAGAACCTGCAAATTGGTGTCAAAGCAAGGAAAAGAAACTAGTAGGTATGACTAATGAAGGGAAATTTCTGACAAAAAAATAATTAGAGATATTGGCCTAAGAACAGAAAACAATTTTATAGAAAACTTAGAAATACAGGAAGGAGAAAAACAATAAAAATATAGTATGCATTTTTTGACCTGTCAAAGAGATAGTAGCATAATGTCTTTAAATTATTAGAAGATAGAGTTGAGGTAGATGAGGTAATTTGGAGATTTTGAAACTCATAGACAGAAGTCAATACCTAGTTAGTCATATTTGTACATATACAGATTTCAATAAATTATGGTAGAATCAAAATGGACTTGAAAGGAAGCATTATGAAGAAGGCCCTGTAGCATTCCAGCAGAGTAAAGGCTTTAAGATGATGAATAAATGTATTTGAGTCTAGGCTTTGCCACTTACCAGGTGTGATATGTTAGGAGCGTTACTTAAATACTCTGAACTTCAATTTTTCACTCACAATATATGAAAAAATCATTTCCAAGATATGTGTAATGATTAAATTATAGTATAGATTAATTAACTTTAGAGTGCTTTGTGAGAGAATTATGTAAATTTTCCCTGTATTTAAGCATTGAATTTGAATTTAATATAAATTTTACTAATTATGTCTGGGTTACAAAGTCAAACAAATGCTTTTTAAAAATTAAATCTGGGGGCAACCATTGTTCTTACCAAATCTTTTATAATTTTTCTCTGTATAGAAAAGTAAATAATGATATTTTAGCTAAATGAAAAATATTGCAATATTATTAGCTCAAAAACTGTTCTAAAGACAAATCTGTAAAAAAGAGCTCAACTTTTTAGTTATGTGCTGTGTACCACTCCTTTAGGAGGAAAAAAAATGGACAAAGATATTGAAATCTATCTTCATAATATTCGCTACGCTAACATGGGTATTAACTAAAATTCACAACATGAAGTTTATTTACATTCTGCCACGTTAACTGGTCAAATGTTTAAAATTTTTGCACTTTACTATACAAAAAAATCTTACCATTTTAACCACAATTTTCTTCAGCAAAGTAATCTGAAATCTTTTCAACAATAAATGTATAAGGTCACATAACATTTCCAAATCCTACTCCTGTAACATGTTGAAGGAGTGAATAAATATTTGTTGAATGTTTTGGACATCACCTTGTGAACAAATAGAAAAAGAGAGAGCTCTGTCTTCATGGAGTTCCCATGCTTCATTAAAGTTTGCAATCTATGGTATGGCACTGAAAACTATGCTTTAAATAAGACATCCATCCTTTTTATCCCAAATAGCAAATTAATCTATAATAGATTATGTAGATGACTATTAATCTTTTGAAGTTAGGATTTAAGTAGCTAATTTCTTCACTTGCTTGAGACATACATGTTTACTTGCAAATTCTTGGGCATCTTTTATAAAAGCAGAACTAAAAGCATATGCACATATATGAACACATTTTATTTGACTTTTTTGTTTTAATTTAATTTTATTAATTTTGCCTTATAAATTAACCAATAATGGAAAGGTCCTTTGAAGACGAAAAAGGAAAGCACAATTTTAAGCAACATTTTAAAAAATAATTCGAAAAATAATAAAGAAAAATGAGCAATATAAGGGGCAAAATATTGTATTTGAAAAATACAAAGAACTGATACAAATGATGAATTTTAAGGATATAATCCTTTTCTAGTAAATAAGCACATTTACCTGGAACCTTGCTTTCAAAATGAAATTTCTAGAGTAAACATGAAAACTTTGTAAATAATAGCCTAAGAAAATATTTTCAAAATTAAGAGTTTAGTAAAAACAGCCACTGTATGAAATTTCAGATCGTGTTTCCAGTGTCATTTCTGATTCCTTTAACCACATGTGTTAGGTAAGTAACAAATGTGGGGAAAATGTAGACCAAATCACTGTTATTAACTTTTTTAACCTACAAAAAAATATCAAAAATTGCACTCAGTTGGCTCTATTTACCAGAACAAGTAAGTGGATGAATGACATTGCAAAGATTATCCTTAACATGTAAAACATACAATAATCCAACAATGATTTTCTGAACATTGAATTACTACATGGAGAGAACTGGAAAATTTAAATGTGAACTCAAATGAGATCAAACTAATATTACTGACATGTGTAATAAAATTGAATAACCCATAATTTGGGATATTTTATATCTAACTTAGCCTTTGTTAATCAAAAAGAGTCCCTGGAGTTCAAGAAACATATACTATGCTTCATTTGTAAAATTTATCTCAGCTATTCATAAACATATCTATAGTGATAGACGTTTTCTAAGACAGGACATGATCATGGAGGAAACAACAATTTTTCAGTTTGGGCCCATTCATTTATTTTTCGATACCCAACTCAGGGTATATATTCCTCTATAGTTTGGTTTGTTTGTTTGTTTGCTAGTTTTTGTTTTTAATGTGTTATGCACATACATAAAATATGTCAATTATTAATTGTATAACAAATCAATTTATTGATGCATATTAATAAAGCATAAATCCATACAAAGTGTACAATCAATGGTATTTTGTACAATCACATCATTGTGCATTCATCATTCCAATCACTTCCAGGGTATTTTCATTATCCCAGTAATAATAATAATAGTAAAAAACAAAAACAACCAAACAACAAACAAACAAAGCTCATCACCTCTCAATCTTTCCATGCTTCCCCTGGGAAACATAGCTGCTATTCTCTTTCCCTCTCTCTAGTTTATTTGTATTTATTTTGTAAAAACAGTTTTATATAAGCAATATCACCCATATTCATATTTTACATGAGGTTTCACTACACTATACACTCCCATGTTACATTTTCAGCTTTCTTTCTAGTAATACAAATAACCTTAGGCTTTCCCTTTCAACTACTGTCATACACATATAATAGCTCTGCTACTCACAAACAGCATGATGTTCTCTCACCAGTTCCATTCATTCCCAAAGATTTACAGACAATCTTTTAAAAATTCTGCACAGATTAATCCTCAGCTTTCCATTCTCGACCCTCACTTTATTTTCTGTTGACCTTTATTCTAATTATTAATTCCAAGAGTTTACATAATATATTTAGTTCATAATAGCCCAATCATGTAGTATTTGTCCTTTTGTGCATAATGTCCTCCAGCTTCAGCCATGTTGTCATAATGCTTCATGACTTCATTTCTTCTTATTGCTGTATAATATTCCTTCATATGTATATACCACAATGTGTTTAGGCATTCATCAGCTGATGGGAACCTGCGTTGTTTGCAATTTTGGCACTCATGAATAACGCCACTATGAACAACAGTGTGCAGATGTCTATTCATGTCACTGATATCAGTTCTTCTGGTGTAAACCTGGAATGGTATTGCCAGACCACATAGCAAGTCTATATTTAACTTCCTTAAGATCAGCCAAATAGTCTTCCACAGTAACTACATCATTCTACATTTCCACCAACAGTGAATAACCGTACCTATCCCTTCACATTCTGTCCTCTACTTTCAGTTTTCCAACTTTTTAGTAGTGGCCAGTCTAAAAGGTATGAAATAATATCTTACTGTAGTTTTGATTTGCATTTCCCTAATTGCTTGTTATGTTGAACATTTTTTTCATGTGTTTCTTCACCATTTCTATTTCTTCTTTGGACAATTGTCTTTTCAAGTTTTTTACCCATTTTTTTAAAAGGTAGTTTATCTTTTTATTGTTGAGTTATATGATCTCTTTATATATCATGGATATTAAACCCTTATCGGGTATGTGATTGCCAAATATTTTCTCCCATTGAATCAGCTGAAATTTCACCCTTTTGATAAAGTCCTTTAAAGGGCAAAGTGTTTAATTTTGAGGAAGTCCCATTTATCTATTATTTTTATTGCTTGTGCTTTGGGTGTTTAAGGTTTAAGAAACTACCACCTACCCCAAGATATTAAAGATATTTTCCTACACTCTTTTCCAGGAGTTTTATGGATGTTGCTTTCATAATTAGGTCCTTGATCCATTTTTAGTTAATTTTTGTATAATGTTGAGATAGGGGTCTTCTTTCTTTCTTTTGGATATGGCTATCCAGTTCTCCCAGCACCATTTGTCAAATAGACTGTTCTGACCCAGCTGGGAGGGTTTGACTACCTTGTCAAAAACCACGACCATAGATGCGAGGGTCAATTTCTGAGTTCTTGATTCAATTCCGTTCATCAATCTGCCTGTCTTTATTCCAGTACCATGCTGCTTGTATATTTGTTTTCTGCCTTTTTTTTTAAACCACTATAGCTAGGTAATATGCTTTAAAGTAAGGAAGTGAGAGTCCTTCAACTTTGTTCTTTTTTTAAGACATTTTTGCCTATTCAGGGCCCCTTGTGATTGGTTTATTGAGGTCTTCTCTTTCTTCTAGGGTCAGTGAGGTGGTTCACATGTTTCTAGAAATTTGTCCACCTCCTCTACATTGTCTAGTTTTATGGCATACAGTTGTTCATAGATCCTCTTATGATCTCTCTTTTTTCTGTATAATCAGTGGTAATGTACCCCCTATCATTTCTAATTTTATTTATTTGCTTCTTCTCTCTTTTTCTCTTTGGCAGTCTAGCTAAGAGTTTGTCAATTTTGTTGATTTTCTCAAAGAACAAATTTTTAGTTTTGTTGATTTTCTCTACTTTTTTGTTCTCAATTTCATTTATTTATGCTCTGATATTTACTATTTCTTTCCTTCAGCTTGTTTTGGGATTAGTTTGCTGGTCTTTTTCTAGTTCCCCCAGGTGTGGAGAGTGATATTCAATTTTAGTTTTTTCTTCTTTTTTAATGTAAGCACTGAGTCTTATAAATTTTCAACTCAGCACTACCTTTTCAGTGTCCCATAGTTTTTTTTTTTTTAATAGATATGCTTTTTTCAAGAGGATTTTTTCTTTCATTCCCCTTGCCTCCCCAAGATGGCTCCCTTGTTTGTCTGCTTATTTTCTGCTCATCTTCTTTAGGAAGGCCTGGGAACCAAACCAGAGACATCCTCTGTAAGAGGTGAGTGCACAACCACTTGAGTCACTTCTACTCCCTGCTGGTTGCATCATCTGCTGGTTGCGTCATCTGCTAGTTGCGTCATCTGCTAGTTGTGGCATCTGATGCTAGTATGTGCTCATTGTGGCAGTTGAGGCATCTGCTCATTGCAATGGTTGTGGCATCTGCTATTTGAGGCATCTGCTCAGCTTCTTTAATAGGCATCAGAAACCAAACCCAGAAACTCCCAAGTGGGAGGCAGGTGCTCAATTGCTTGAGTCACATCCACTCCCCTGTCCCATAGGTTTTGATATGTTGTGAACTCATTTTCATTTGTCTCAAAATATTTGCTGAATTTTTTTGCAATTTTTTCTTTGACCCACTGATTATTTATAAGTGTTTTATTTAATCTCGATATTTTTATTAATTTCCCTTTTTCCATCAATTATTGGTTCCCAGTTTCATTCTGCTAGGATCAGAGAAAGTGTTTTTTATAATTTCAATCTTTTAAAATTTATTGAATTGAAACTTGTCTTGTTATACCCATCATATGGTCTATCTTGGGGAAGGATCCATGAGTATTTGAAAAGAAGGTATATCCTGCTGTTTTATGGGTGTAATGCTCCATAGATGTCTGTTAGGATTCGTTCATTTATCATATTATTCAACTCTCTATATCTTGTTTTAGTCCTCTGTCCAGATGTCCCAGCCAATACTGAGAGTGCTGTATTGAAGTTGCCAACTAGCATTGTACATTCTTCTATTTCTCTCTTCATTTCTGCCATTGTGTGCCTCGTGTATCTTTGGGCACTCAGGTTAGGTGCATAAATATTTACTATAGTTATTCTTCTTGGTGAATTGTCCCTTTTAATAATATATAATGACCTTTTTCCTCCCTTGTAACAGTTTTGCCTCTAAAATCTATTTTGTCTAATATTAGTAGTATCACTACTCCAGCTCAGCTTTTGCTTACTATTTGCATGGAATATTTTTTTCCAATCTTTCACTTTTAAACTCACTTTTTTTTATTGACTTTGTAATAATATTACATTAAAAATATATATGTGAGGTCCCATTCAACCCCACCCCCCCACCCCCCTTCCCCCCCCTTCCCCCCCCCAACAACACTCGTTCCCATCATCATGACACATCCATTGGATTTGGTAAGTACATCTTTGGGCACCTCTGCACCTCATAGACAATGGTCCACATCATGGCCCATACTCTCCTCCATTCCATCCAGTGGGCCCTGTGAGGATTTACAATGTCCGGTGATTACCTCTGAAGCACCATCCAGGGCAGCTCCATGTCCCAAAGACGCCTCCACCTCTCATCTCTTCCTGCCTTTCCCCATACCCATCAGCCACCATGTCCACTTTTCCCAATCCAATGCCACCTCTTCTATGTGGACATTGGATTGGTTGTGTCCATTGCACCTCTATGTCAAGAGGAGGCTCAGATTCCACATGGATGCTGGATGCAATCCTCCCATTTTCAGTTGTAATCACTCTAGGCTCCATGGTGTGGTGGTTGTCCTTCTTCAACTCCATCTTAGCTGAGTGTGGTAAGTCCAATAAATCAGATTGTAGGTGCTGGAGTCTGTTGAGGCTCAGGACCTGGCTATCACATTGTCAGTCCAGTAAACTCACTTTTAAACTCATTTTTTCCTTATGTCTGAGAGGAGTCTCTTGTAGATAACATATAAATGGCTCACATATTTTTTTATCCATTTTGCCAGTCTATGTCTATTGATTGAGGAGTTTAACCTGTTAATACTCAATGTTACAACTGTAAAGGCATTACTTACTTCATCCATTTGTCCTTTGGCTTTCTGTAATCATGCCAAACCATTGTCTGTCCTTTTACCCTTTAATTTACTGTTCCTAATAATCTTCATTTCTACACTTTTCTTCAAGACTCTTGTCTTTGTTTTTTCCTTTCAGGCTGCAGCTCTCTTTTAAATATCTCTTGTAATTTTGGTCTTTTGTTAACATATCCTATCAGTTTTTACTTGTCTGTGAAGACTTTGAACTTGCTCAATTTTAAAAGACAGATTTGCTGGAACCAGAATTCTTGGTTGACAAGTTTTCTCTTTCAATACCTAAATACATCATAAGACTTTCTTCTCTCCTCCATGGTTTCTGAGGAGAACTCAGCACTTAATCTAATTGGGGTTACCTTTGTTTAATGCTTGCTTTTCTCTTACTGCTTTCAGAATCCTCTCTTTCTCTCTGATATTCATTCTGAATATGAGATGTCTTGGGTAGGGCTATTTGGATTTATTCTGTTTTGAAAGCATTATCTTTCTTGGATATTTATATTTATGTCCTTCAGAAGGGTTGGGAAGTTTTCAGCCATTATTTTCTCAAATATTCTTTTCGCTTCTTTTCCATCCTCTCCTCCTTCTGGGATACCAATAATGCATATGTTTGTAAGTTTCACATTGTCCTACAATTCCCTAAGACCCTTTTCCTTTGTTCCCATTCTCTTCTCTTTCTGTTCTCATTTTCTCAAGTTCAGATGTTCTATGTTTGAAATCACTAATTCTGTCTTTGAGCAATTCAAATCTGCTCTTATGTGCCTCTAAAGTATTTTTAATCACATCTTTTGTGTCTTTCATTCCCATACAGTCTGTTATTTTTTTTTTTTTGCAGGCTTTCAAATTACTCTTATGCCTCTTTATATCCTTTATCTCTTTTGTCATATTTTCTTTCAATTTTTTTAATGATTTAGGAGAGTTGTGTGATTATTATTGATTGTTATAAATCCTGTTTCTATTCAGGATATTTGCTGTGTTCCTTTGGCTGGGGCATCTCTTCCTATTTCCTAGTTTCCTGTAATTTTTTGCTGATGTCTATGCAGAATATGTTGGTGAATTTACTCTGATGATCAATTTCTCTCTCTGGTCTATGGATTTTTTCACAGATCTTCTTTGATATTTGGTTCAACTTCTTCTAAGTCTTTAATATTGCCCAGCTTAAGTGATGCAATTTCTACCAGGGACTCACTAATGGGATAGAGTACAAAGAGGGTTTTGTCCATACAATTTAAAGAAAGGCCAGCAGATGGCACTTGTCATCATACCTTTCCACCTTTGTGTTTCAATCTCCTTTTTCCTGTGTTTTGTTCTGGCCAGAGCAGAGATTAAAGTTGGCTCTGTAGTATCTGGAAAAAATCCTTGAACAACTGGGGGAAAGAGTAAAGACAAATAAGATTATATGGCTAAGAGACTACAAAGCGAGTCAGTAGGTCATTCCAGAGGTTATGCTTATGCACATCTCAGCAGGATCTAATTGACTGCCACAGTAAATACTGTCTCAAATAACAGGCTCCTGATTGCTCTGGAGATATCTAAACACTATAGACATGGCAGACAGCTCAGGAGATTGGTGCTTTGCCAGTGGGAGCTACTTTGGAATTTATGCCCCCCAGTGTGAGAGTTGGACTGAGTTGTGGTTTCTCTACACATTACTCTTTTGCCCCTTCAATTTGAACCTATAGTTAGTGTTAGAGTTGATAGGTGTACGTCCAAGAGACTTAACTCTTTGGGCTGTCCATGTGCCAACTGGGCCCTAAATCTCAATAGAGTTGCAACATCTACTCTCCAGTTCATTGGATTCACCCAGGACAACTAACAAGGAGATGATGATGGACAATGACCATCCCAAGGGACCAAGAGAGTCTGCAACTGAAAGCAAGATAGTCCCATCCATCTTCCCCATGGGATTTAAGATTCCTCTGAATTAGAGGTGGAGTGGGCATCATCATCCCAGAATCCTCAGAATTGGGGAGTGAATGATGGACTAGAGTAGACTTACTGGTATTTTATTATAGACTTATTGTGATTCTAACAATGGAAGAACTTTTATCGTTAATGCAAATGTGTAACATGGGGGCGTTTTTGGGACATGGAAATTGTCCTGAGTGATATTGCAATGACAGATTCAAATCATTATAAATCTTGTCATAACTTACAAAATTGCACAGGAGAGTGTTTAAACCATAATTTAAACTTTAATCCACTTTTAGTGGCAATGTTCCAATATGTGTTCATCAATTGTAACAAATGTACCACACAAATGTAGGATGTTGTTAATGGGGGAAAGTGTGGGAGGGGTAGGGAGTGGGGCATATGGGAATCCCCTACAATTTTTATAGCTTTTATGTAATCTAAATATCATTTAAAATTTTTTTAAGTATATTAAAAATAAAAACAACTTAAGTGAGCTCTGCTGACCCAATTCACTGAAGAAAAGTCCCCAGATTGTCCTTGTCTTTTCCCTTGTAACAGCTGATAGGGAGAAGGATGTCTGTTCCCCTCTCAGTCAGCTGCAGTCAGCAAGGGGTTTTACCCCAGCTTAATATCTAGGGGTGGGGGAGGGGAGTTCTTTGTAGTTGTTGCAGGGGTTTGGTAATTCACATTTGTTGTTTTCAGTTCTTTGTCTCTCTGTCCCACACCCTCCTGGGAGTTGTGAAGCACTGTCCTGGTCTGCTGACCCCAAAAGCAAGTCCTTCCAAAGAGTTTTTGCTTCTTTCTCCATTGTTTCTGTGAGAGAGTTTTCCTTGCCTGCCTAATCTGATGCCATCTTCCCACAATTAGCAATTTATTTTTTTAATAACTGATCTTTAAAAAAAGAATAAATAATAATGATAATTATTCTTTGGCTATTTGTTAGAGCAAATTTTCTCTGTCACAAAATATCATGATTTCTCCATTACTGAAGAATGTCCTTAAGCAAATGCTGGCATGTGATTAAAAGATGTTATTTATGCTGATAGAAGGCTTTAATTAGAAAATTGAAATTATAAATAACATTAGTAGCTGGAGAGAACTGAAAAATGTTAATTGCTTTGTTTAAAAAAAAATCATGTGAAAATGAGCATCTTTTGATCACTGAATTTTCAAATGTTTTTAAATGTGTTTATCTCAGCAACTGTCAATATATTCCTAAGGAAAATAAAGATAGCATTTAATCTTCATATTCCTATTTTTCATACAGGGTCTCCAAAACTTTGAAAAATTTAGCAGTTAGTTTGGCTCTGTTTTCTTGAATGAGTAAGGTAAAAGATACATCTCTGAAGACAGAGTTAAATAATTATTACAGCACATATAGATATTTTAAAGCTAATTTTACAGAAAGTAATTGTGACATGCCTAAGTTATCTTTGAAACAACAGTAAAGGATACATGGGGAAAAAACTTAATTTCAAGGATTGTATTTATTGGCAGTATATGTTTTATAGAAACATGAAAACTAGGGTAATCTGAATGACAATCTCTGCTTTAATATCACACTATGGTTTTAAAAGTACCTTATTATAAACATAACAAGAGAAACTTTGTTTACTTCTACATATGACTTAAAGACAAAAGTATTACAAGCAGAGCATAAAATGAAAAAAAAAAAGACCTCTAATCTCACAATCCAGATATAGGTATTTTAAACATCTGTGTATATTTTGTTCCAATCTTTTTCAACCTATTTAAATGTTCATCTTTCAGATAATAAACTTTTAATATAAATACAGCTATCAAAGACTTGTATCTGTTGATTATAAAATAAGTTTAAAAACAGGATTGATATTTGGAAAAATAATTTCACTTAATATTAAAATACAACTTCTGATATCTATTTTAACTAACAAAGTAGAGTCATGAATAAAATACAGCTAATCTCATAATTAATGCATGGTAATATTTTTAGATAAGTCCTAGATTGGACACATGAAAAAACAATTATTTGATTGTCAAAGGGGTGAAGATAAGAGATGAGGAAAGACATAGTCCAAAAATCAGAAAGACAGACAAGATGGATGCTGTAATGGTTTCTAAAAATCAGTATTTTGTTACAAATTAAATGTATTGAGGATTTTTTTAAATAAAAAAAGTTCAGCAAGACTTAAAATTCTCTATTCTAAGCATGATATTTTTCTGATAAGAGAAATCCACTTCATTATTAGGAAACTTCAATTCACAATCTGCAGATTTCTTATATTTTATTTTATCTTTGAACATTTGTTTTAAGAGATTTAGAGATCATATTTTATTGACCCCTCATACTTTACAGAGAAGTTTAATGAAGTTACCTGTAGAATAACTTAGAACAATAAGAAAAGAATTTGAAGGAAAATGTGACTTAGAAATCAATTAATAACAAACCATCTCATATTGAATATTAGTGCCTACTAAGTAACAAGATTCTCTTCTAATAACACACAATATTATGCGAATTTTCCAAATATAACCATGCCACCAAAAATTTGTTTTATTAAAAATTAAATCTTAATCAACTCAATGAAACTAGATTCTTTCCTTGAAGTTTATTTTGCATTATGTGGACACATACATAATTGTTGAAAGAACTGCAAATTGTTTTAAGGTCAATTGTTTTTAATGTTATTTTACTTATGAAATGCTGAAGACACTACAGTTTCATTCAAAGCAATGAAAATTCAGAGATTTATTTTATGGAAGAAATGAAGTCAATTAATTATGTTTGTAGCAAAGTATCTGATTTTTTTAGTCATAATATTTATAACACTATTATAATTTTAGTCATGCATACATAAATCATATGTTCATAATTCCAGGCATCCAGATTTTTGGAAATCTTTAGATGCTTAATGATATGTGTCATATTAAAATGCATATTAAGTTCACAAATCTTCATTTGTAAAATCCTAAGTTTGTTTTGTTCTGTCTTTGGCTTTTATATGAAGGATATGTGTTAAATATTAAATAAGTCATTTAAGTTCATTTTTTAAATAGAAGTTACCTCAAGTTTTAGGTATTTAGTTAAATAAGTTAAAAAGGTTTTATTGGAGCTGCTGATTCATTCTTTTGTTTTACAAAAAGTTTTATTGCTTCTCTATAATATTTTACAAATGATACATATACCCATAGGTAAAAGAAGCAGCTAGCCTTCACTTGCTTTCAAGATTCTAATACATCCATAAAAGAAATGCAGGTATGACTAATCGTGGTTAAAATTAACAATATAAAAGATACAAATATATATTGAAAATTGAAGTTCAGATATCAAATTTTAAAAATCACATTCATTTGCTAATCTTTACTGAATAGATTCTTTTTATGCTACAAAATCAAAGGAGCCTAAAAATCATAGCAGAGCAATGGGCATACAGAAGGAAATTTAGGTTTTTACAGAAATACCTGGGAGGATTTTCTGGGATAACCAGAATATTGATCCCTATGACTTCCTAAAATAGAAAAGAATTTTGTATATATCTTAATATGATATATCTAACATCATAGCTCTTATGAAACTACTATTGCTCTGGTTTATATTTTTTGTTTTACAACCCCTCAAGTCAACAAATTTGAAAGTTTTATAATTCAGCAGGTTATGAATCTTTCTCCTACTTCTTTGAACACTAATATTCCTGAAAGAATAAGTTGAGTCTTCTTTTATTTTTGATTCATTATGCACAGACTTCATCTTTCTTAAGTAATAATAATTTTATTGTTATTAGTCTATAAACTCTCTTTGTAGTTATGATCCCTTGAAACCTGCTCTATGTAAAAAAAGAAAGGAAGGAAATATCCTTGGTACTAGAATAAACACTAATACTTCTATTTTTGATTCTACACGTTATATTCTAAAGCCCTTTTAAATGAAAATTGAGTCAGATATTTAGATAAAGGAAATAAAATTCATGCAATATAATTTCAGAGTTTTGAAAATAAGATGTAATATGAATTTAAAATAGTTGATACATGGGAAACCCCAATTTTTCCTCCTTCTTTAATATAAGACATCAGTAAAAGGAACTGTAGTAGGTAGTTGAGGTTTTGTGAATAGAAAATAAACTGACAATTTTGTTTCTCTCAGAAATCAATAGAGATTTAAAAAATAAAACAAGCCTCTAAAAGCCTTCTCAGGTAAAACAGAAAATAGTTTATTATTTGTAAATAGAGGAAATAAAGCAACTTTTTTTTTGTTTCTGGGTATTTAATATATTTTTGCTGTTTCTTTATGAGAATATGTCTTTTTAAAAAATAAAAATAAAAAACTATATTTAAATATGTGGACATATAATTGGAAGTACAAACATAAAATTTGCAGCTATTTATAGAATTAAATGTCTTTATCTCAGTGTTTCACCAATTTCAAACAGTCCGAGAAAAATGTCAAATATGCTGGTATATGGTACAACAAAACACCGAAATACCCTTATCTCTTGAAAATATTGAGCTAATTATGGCAAGTACTTTATATGCTTTATTTCAATATTTTAAACTTGGTATTTCATTTACATTCTGTGAAAAGCAAAATATTTCAATACTTAAAATAGTTTACCAATTATCTACATTTTTATTTCATTATATAGCAGGATTGATAACTTGGAATGCAAAAGCCTTCTCTTAAATTCATCAATATAGAAGAGACATCTTCTGAAGCAGATTTTCCTAAGCAGATTCATTTTGCAATTTAATTTCCTTCAATGAAGTAAAGGTCAGAGTGAGGCTATATGAAAGTTAATTTGCATGAAGTATGCACATGGAATATGAGAATAATATAATATGAAATATTCATAATTCAAGCTTTTAGAATCAACTTCAAGGCTAAAAAAGCAATTATTATAGGAAATGGCTCAACAATTACAAAAAACCTTTTTCTTTGAAGATGCCACCTAATATACTCTCCATTAGGAGGGAGACATACACAGAGTTTTGAGGGATAATAATGAACTCTAATAATCAACAATCTTTTGTCTTGCCTCCTTAATAGGTCCATTGGCTTTAGAAAGTGGTTGTTTATCAATACCAAGTTCTTCAACTACTAGCACAATTTTCTACAGTTTTCCTAATGAACCAATTCCAAGTTAATTTTATATTTACATTATTTCTTTGCATGTTTCCAAACTTATGTGTTTTTAACTATGGCAAAGCAATCACATTTTCCTATTCACTTCCTCCTATGCTTACCACTTGAACATGATTGAAAATACATTCTTTTTCAGAATAGAGGAGAAGATATCTGTTGCTTCTTTATATTAAAATCAAATATCTTAATAAAAGTATCATGGAATTACAGTATCTCTTAGGGTAGCACAAGTGATTTCTATCTTGTTCCCTTCAAATTGGAACAGCCAACAATTTTCTACATTTCTTGATAAAGAAGTCAGTACCTATTGGGCAAGTAGAAAAGTTTCCTGAAATTTTATGATGAATTTTACAAAATATTAATTCAGAAACACAATTCTCTTCCTCTGCTGGTCAAAACTTCGGTAATGCATGAAAAAAAGACATTGCAAAGCATGCATAGTTCCAAGGTTCCTTCCAAGGTTCCTTCCTGGACTGTACTGGGTATTAAACCTCTTACATATAGCAAATGTGTCCGTGAATGAAGGATCTTGTTCATGTAAAAGAGTGTGGGAGGGGGAAAGAGGGGGGCATATGGGAATCCCCTACATTTTTCATGTAGCATTTATGTAATCTAAAGCATTTAATAAAAATTTTTAAAAGTTTAAAAAGGAAAAACATACATAACAACTACAAAACAATAATAATAATAAATCTCTTGCAATGCCTATTTGACTCATAGTTTCTACCCTCCTTCCATAGCAATTCCACCCTTCTGAGCAACCTTGACCTACAGAGCAGTTGCTTTGTTTTCTGGGCTTTGCGATATCTGCCTAAATGAAAAAACTTTTGAAGGAACAGTCAGTGCTTGGAGGCAAGGGCAGGGAGAAGAAATAATGTGGCTATCTCATGAATCAGCTCTTAGGAGATGGAATGGCCATTGTCCGGATTCTATTGGAAGAGCCAAAAGCAGGCTTTGGGAGACAGACAAAGCATCTTCTTGCATGATTTTAATTAGTTTCCCTTCCATGAGATCAAAGTATGATCACAGCACTAAATAAAAAACCTGGGTTAAATGCTTTCAATAAACATTCTTTCTTCTTCAATAAAACAGAGAGTCTACCCAGTGATGGTTTGCCAGTCTTAGTTTTCATAGCCATTATGAGATTTTGTCTTTTTTTTCCGTGTTTTCTTAGTCAATGTACTGTGAGGTTTGGCAAGGCTACAACGGACACTGATATAGCCAGAAGTTACTTTGAATTACAAGTTCTATTCAATTTGACTTTATACTCCCCCTTCGACGGGTAATATCCTAGAATTGTTCTACCATAAAATAACAATGATGCTGGTTAAGTAAAAGTCCTTTAACCTATCTTATTTTCTTTCCTAATGATCTCAAATAATAATCAACTTGATAAGAACTACATTAATTGAGTACATAATATGTGTTGAGCACAGTATCCAATCATTGCTACTTACCAACATTTTGACCCTGACAACTTAATCCCTTTGTGCTTCAGTTTCTTCATTTGTAGAAAGGTAATAATATAACTGCACATTACCTTTCTCAGTTGGAGGATTAAATGAGCTAAAGCATATAAAGTGCATGTAAAGAACCTAGAACAATACCTGACATGTAATAAGCACTCAATACATGTTAGCTATTATTCCATGGAATGGGTCAGTTTCTGGATAGTAGAACTACAAGTAGAACAGGAATTTGAATCCTCTTTCTGTTCCTAATAAGTGTTAGTGTAGAAGCAGCAGACCAATTCTCAAATGTGGGGTATGTGTGTGTGTGTTTGTGTGTGTATAATTTCTTGAGGGGGGCAGCATTTTTAAATGGCCCCCAATATTTTCACTTCCTGGAGTACATACCTGATATAACTGCCATCTTTAAGGATGGGGACTGAAGCTATATATATGATGGTACAGTCACTCCCTTGATGAGCTGTTATATGGCAAATTGTGATGAGAGAGTCATTTCATTAATTATGTTATGATTATATAAGACTCACTCATAATAGACTGGAGATAGATTCAGAACCGAGACAAGTTCCTACAGGCATGGAATCAAGCCACGTTGTGAACTACCTATAAAAATCACATAGCAGGGACCTCTGAGTAGCCATTAGCAATTAAGAGAAGTCCCTGGCCAACAATTAGCCAGAAAACTGGACCTCAGTCTTCTAGTCAAAAAGAAATGAATTCCAATAACAACCAGTGAGCTAGGCAGAGGACCTCAGACCTCAGAAGTATATCAAAGTTTGGTGAGACGCTGAGCGTAGTACCCAGCTGAGCTCTGCCCAGAATCCTGACCCATTGAAAATGGGCTAAGTTTGTGATAATTTGTTACATAGCAATGGAAAACTAACAATTTCCTTGAAACTTCAAACATTTTATGCATATCTTTCTTATGGCATTTATAGGGTCATCATGTGCTATCAATCTATCTATTAAATATTTATTGGGCAACTATTATATATTGTGCACATATAACAAGTGTTAAAATACAGTGGTCAATAAATTAAACATGATAGACCACAATCTTTCAAAATGTTACACTCCAAATTGATCAAATACATCAGACAGTTTCAGACCAGTGCAAAGTTCAAAAGGACAATTGATCTGAATATAAACTATGGGGTAGGCAAAGGTAGCAATGGATTTTTTGGCAATTTATTCTATGTTAGGTCCGTTATTCCCATAGAGAAAATTCTTTTTGCAATGACATTTTCAGAAGAGATTTGTATTTTTCACAGTTACTATCAAGAATTATAAAGACATAAAAAAGCACTTTTAAGCCTCTTGAAGGAAACACATTTTATAAATGCAAAAGATTGTTATTAACAAAAAACATTTTAATAATCTTATTTATAGAGTCACCCTTCATAAAAAATATTGCCCTAATGCCCTATGTATTTAAGAACCAACTTAATTTTAATCACTTTATCAGATCAACTTCCACTGTTTTTAAAACATGCTAGGTAATGATTGGTGTTAGAAATGAATAAATAGTCACATACATTTATAAACATCATTTTAAACTACTTTTCAACAGGCAACATACTCATAATTGATTATGGTCTCATAACTATGATCTTATTTTTAGTATTAGATTTAGAATTCCTTGAGACAGATGTCAGACTAGAGTACTCTTTAACTTAATAACTTTACAGATTTAAAATATTTTATTATTTCTTTATCACCAATTTGTATATGCCTCCAAAGGAGACAATTGTTAAATTGAAATTTTAATTTCCAAATGCCTACTGTAATGGTTAAGAACTCTAGTAAGAAAAACTCTTGATTGCTTTGCAATTAAAGATGGAAAATACACTGCATATAAAATAAGAAGAGATTTAAATCTTTTTTCAAAAGATCCATTGAAAACTGACCATAATTTGCTTTTAAAATGAAACCTGGTCAAACATTTGTCTTTCATATCACACATGCACACATCCTCTGGCTTTAGCATAAAACAGAAGAGTAAAATGTCAGTTAGAAGCTATTGGTGGTGCTATGGTTGCTAGCTAAACTAGAAAGCAAGTGATAACTCTATAAAAGTCTACTACCATTGTGATTTGTAGGCTAATGCAAAGTAAAACTCTTTAATAAGCAGTTTTATAACACTGTTTTCTGAAAAACTCTTTAATGTACATTAATAATCTAACATTTTAAGGAATTCTATGACTTCTATAAACAAAAATATATATTTATATATAAAATATATAAAACAGATGTTAATTTGAAAAGCAAATATGTTTCATGTGAGGGCCTATATTTTATCTAGCCTTTTTGAACATTTTTCTTTTCACCTTGTGACTGAAATATTTTGTCAAATGCAGTAGCAAACATTATAAGAGGTTAGGTGAAGAGGGATTTAATGTAGGTAGAAGGACAAATGAATTCTTCCAAGGCTGGTCCTCCAAAATCTAACAACCTGCCAAAATAATCATATGTGGAAAAAAGTGTTCATGAAATTGCTTTTTAATAAGCATAGAAGAATATCTTAGCAAACATTACTCTGTTCACTTAACTATCTTTCCATGAACCTCTGAGTTCTTTAAGGGTATGGATACAGAAAGTTTGGCAAAACCAAAAAATACTGGCTTTGGAGCTCCTCATATGCAAATTTTATCTTTGTCATTCGCTTTCTGTTTGTGTGATGATGTTATTAGTTAAGAAGTTATAATGGCTTACAAAATAGGCTCATTTTTTTCTCACATAATAAGCAGAACATAGCTGGTCTGGTAGCTAAATATGGCATCTGAGACCTAGATTCCTTCTACCTTTTTGCTTTATCTTCCTTATTGTATGTCTTTTGTCCTTATGATTGCAATATGATGCAGAAACTACAGTGATGTCTGTTTGCCCAGTGGAGACAAGGGGAAGTGTGAATGGAAAATTGCAAAGGACTCTCTCCTGGTGAAATACTGTCCTCCTTTCAAGAAAGATCTCCCAAAAGACTTCTGCCCACATCACATTGGCTAGAACTGGGTTATATGTTCACAGGTAGCTTCAACACACACTGAAATTTCAATTTTATAATTTTAAAATAGGTGATGATTAAATGTTATAATGTATCTGAAAACCGTATCATAGTGCTTGACTCATGCTTGATTCAAAATATGAACTGAATGAAAGAAAATGTAAAATATATTTAGAAATAAAAATATTTGCTGAAATGTTGATTTTTCTTGTGGTAGTTGGTGGGGAGAAGGGTAGGAATGTTGCTGTGTTCCAGTAGTTCATTTGTAAGCTGGATATTTAGAACTAAATATAGATTTTCCTAATCATATAATTCATTGGATAACCTAATTAACACAAAATATGAATATTTCTATTTAAAGTACAAATTATTTGAACTATATTATTAGAAGTTGGTACACGTTGTACTGAATTATTAGTAACTGTGTTAAAAAAAAACACATCCACTTTAGGGAGATGGTCTGAAGGATACCTATATAGAAATAGTCATTTGTATAAAATGCATATAATATGTATATGTGGCATCTAATTAAGTGCTTATATGTGTTTGTTTAAGTATAAGTACATCGGTTTTTTTTACAATTGTATTTTTATATTATCTTTTTTAAGAAACATAGATCACACAAAATATTACATTAAAAAATATAAGAGGTTCCCATATACCCCACTCCCCACAACCCCCGCTCCTCCCACATCATTAGTATGATACATTCATTGCATTTGATGAGTACATTTTGGAGCACTGCTACACCACATGGATTATAGTTTATGTTGTAATTTACACTCTCTCTCAGTCCATTCAGTGAGTTATGGCAGGATATATAACATCCAGCATCTGTCCCTGCAATAATCATTAAGGACAACTCAAAGTCCTGAAAGTGCTCCAATAGCACACCACTTTTTCGCTCTTCCTGCCTTCAGTAACTCCCATGGTCACTGTTTCCACATTTCTTCCATTGCTAGAGTCACAATAATTCTATAGTAGGATACCAGTAAATCCTCTCTAATCCATATTTTATTCCTCCAACCTGAGGACCCTGGGATGGTGATGTCCACTCCCCCTCTATATCTAGAGGGGCGTTAGATCCCACATGGCTGATGAATGGGATTCTCCAGCTTGCAGTTGTCAACTCTCTCAGTTCCTTGGTGTGGTGGTTGACCATCCTCATTCATCTTAATTTATCTCAATACTTCCATTGTTTTATGAGAATTATGAGTCAGGATAAATCACTTTTTTAATTCCTAGACTAAGTGGATTTTAACAGACTGGTTAAAATTAGGTTGCACTGACTAAATAAAAGTACTCATATGCAAATTAACTCATTTAATGACCTTACTGTGAATTTCTGTTGTAATAATGGTGACTATTCTAGTTGGCTCTCCAGTTTGCTATTCTTGACCCAGAGTTCACTTATTATGTATTAAGTATCTGAAGGAGTGACAACCTTAGATTAGTGATTTATCAACTCTGCATTAAGTTACTCCCACAGTAAATCTAACTTTGGTACCTCATTTTCCTCAATGGTCACTCTGCTTACCACGCCAGTTATTTAGTGGCAAGTACAGCCTTGAGCTTTCAAGTCTTAGGGTATTTGAATTTCCTCCCTGGGACACACAGTAATATACAACGGTTACGAGTATAAAAACTAGAATCCAATGCAAATTATTTTAAATCTCACATCTAAAACTTAACAATTATATGGATTTGCCCAAGTTGCTAATTGCTCTTTACTCATCAGTTTTCTCATCTGTAAAATGAAAATAATTCCTACTTCATCTAATTGTTTGGGAAATTAAATGGGATAATATATTTGTTGAATTAATATTTATTTAAAATCCGCTATGTTCAAGACATATAATATTATACTTACTTACTAAAATATAGCTCTTTTACTTTATCTCAATAACCTGTTTTTATTGCCTACCTTACCACTCATGTCTTTTATTTTGTCTTCTTATGTACTGGAGAAGCTCTTCTATCCCTTTCTAGCCTTGTCTCATCATCACACCTCACTAAATACTCCATACTTTCTGGTCTCCAAGTTTTTGTTTATATTGTTTCAGCAAAGCCAGGAGTTCTGAATGGCAGAGAAACCCAAGACAGCACTCAGAGAGGCAGAGGAACAGATTTATTATGCATGGGCCCAGAGGAGAGTCAATCTCCAAATTCTGAGCCCTGTTTTTCAGATTTCATAGGTTTATATAGGATTTTATGTGGGATTAGCATGACTTTTGCTTATTGGCTACTGCATTCCTAGGAGAAATTTTGCAAGAGGGCTACAAAGCAGAAGGCAGATGATTGTTTGATATTCTCCTACAAGGCCATGTTCTTATGGGCTGATTTACAGAAGCAGGGGCAGGAGTTTTTTGTTGATATTTTTTCTCCAAGGTTATGATCTTTTATTTCTCAAAAATTCCCTTTGTTAATGCCCTTATAATTTTTTAGAGGGTGTTACTCAAGTTAAGTGGAAAAACACTTTAAGGTAGTAAAGCATTTTACAAAACACAAGTAGATATTAAGTGTATTAGTCAACCAAATGGGTGCTGATGCAAAATACCAGAAATGGGTTGGTTTTTATAAAGGTATTTGTTTGGGGTAGGTCATAAAGCATAAGTTACTTCCCACACCAAAGTCTACTTGGAGCAAGATGGCTGCTGACATCTGCGAGGGTTCAGGCTTACTGGGTTCTTCCCTTCCATGATCTTGCTTCTCTCTGGTTTCAACGTTCCTTTTTTCCTAGGGCTTTCTTCTTCCTAGGGCTGGCTTCTCTTTCCTCTGTGAGCTTACTTTCTGGGGTGCCAGCAAGGCTTCAGCATCAAACTCCAACAGCAAAACTCCAACATCAAAAACCCTCAACTCTGTTCTTTGCCATACCTTTTATCTCAGTGCCCTAATCATAACTAAATCATGCCAAGGTACAGATCAGATTACAAGCATAATCCAATATCTATTTTTGGAATTCATAACCATATCAAACTGCTACATTAAGATTAGTATTTTTTAACTACATTCCTGTTATGGGGAGCTGTAGTTGTTAGTTCAGTCCCAAACAGTAATCCAAGCAGTTTGAACAGGAGCAGGAATTACAGGAAACAGGAGTTTATCTAGTCAGGTGATGGTAATTTTCAGTGGCTCCAGGCAATTCAGATTTTCAAGGGACAGTCAGGTATAGGGTGAGTTGTCAAGTTGTCTTTTTTTTTTTAAAGATTTATTTATTTATTTATTTAATTTCCCCCCCTCCCCTGGTTGTCTGTTCTTGGTGTCTATTTGCTGCGTCTTGTTTTCTTGTCCGCTTCTGCTTCTGTTGCTGTCAGTCAGCGGCACGGGAAGTGTGGGCGGCGCCATTCCTGGGCAGGCTGCACTTTCTTTTCACGCTGGGCGGCTCTCCTCACGGGAGCACTCCTGCGCGTGGGGCTCCCCCACGCGGGGGACACCCCTGCGCAGCACGGCACTCCTTGCGCGCATCAGCACTGCGCATCGGCCAGCTCCACACGGGTCAAGGAGGCCCGGGGTTTGAACCGCGGACCTCCCATATGGTAGACGGACGCCCTAACCACTGGGCCAAAGTCCGTTTCCGAGTTGTCTTATTTTTCATTGGAGTGTGCCCTTTTAACTCTAGTATGATGAATCCAAGGGTCTATAGCTGAAACTTTGAGAGAAATGGAGGTTACAATGATAAAAGTATGTGGGCCCATCCAGGTGGGCTGGAGGGGCTTTTTCTTTTAGTTTTTTTTTTACCCAAACTAGGTCTCTGGGTAAGTGTGGGTGTACCAGGTGGGCTAATGGGATAGGATCCTGACACAGGACAGTTTTGTGTATTTGGGCTAGGGTTTTTCCTAACTCCTAGAGGGTGAATCCTGGTCAGTTTTTCCTAGGAGCCTGAGATTTCCCTTGAACATTTGAATAATTAGTGGTTGTTGAAACAGAATTTCAAAAGGTGGATAGCCTGAGCATCCGGGGTTACATCTGACTTTAAGGGGGGCTAATGGGAGCAGATTTACTCATGGGAAACCAGTTTTGTTTTTTTTTTACAGAACTTGGCTAGGGTAGTTTTGAGGGTTTGATTTATGCATTTTACTTTCCCTGAGCTCTGGGGCCTATATGCTGTGTGGAGTTTTCACTTAATTTCTAATATTTTTGGTAGCTCTTGGATGATAGCAGCTATGAAAGTTAAGCTATTGTCACTGCCTATGGATAAGGGTATCCCGTGCTGGGGAATTATTTCTCAGAGCTGAGTGTTAGTTACTTTTCTTGCTTTTTAGTACAGGTGGGAAAGGCTTCAACCCAGCCACAGAAGGTGCACATTATTACTAACAAGTACTTACACTCTCGACTTGGTTTTATCTTTGTAAAGTCCATTGTTAAGCTTTCAAAAGGGGTAGTTTCTTTGTGTTGGATGCTGGCCGGGGCCTGCGGACCTGGGAGGGGTTGTTTTTAGTGCAGTTTGGCATCAGCTGCTAGCAGTGGTGCAGAATGAGGCCCCCTGGGCAATGTAGTAATATTTCCCGAGCAGGACTTTTAAAGTAGTTTTCCCAAGTGGGTGAGCTGGTGGTATTGTTGAACAAGGGTGTAGACAGACGCCTTTGGGATGAAGACTTGACTATCTGGGAGTAGCCAGTTTCCTCTGGGGTCTGGCACCTTTTTTTTCCTCTTTGCCCATTCCTGTTTCTCCTGGGTATAGTTTAGTTTTTCAGTGTGTTGCCCTAAAAGGGACAGGTGAGGCAGCAGCGGGGGAGCTTGCAGTTTGAGGGCTGTCTTGGCTGCCTGTCAAGCCACTTTATTGGCTAGTGTATTTCCTTTAGTAACTGCGTCCATTCCCTTCTGATGTCCCCGATAGTGTATGATGGTGACCTGCTTGGCTTCCAGACTGCCTCCAGTAGTTGAAGGATTTTTTCTTTATTTTTGATTTTTTTCCCCTGCCGTTAGGAGTCCCCTCTCCTTATAAATTGTCCCATGGATATGTATAGTAGGAATGCATATTTAGAGTTAGTGTGATTGTTTACTGTTTGCCAGGCAGTCTGTTGTAGGGCCCGAATTAGCGCCCAGAGTTCTGCTCACTGTGCAGACCACCCTTTAGATAGGGGAGCTGCTTTCACTACTTGTTTAGCTGTGGTGACTGCATATTTAGCAAGCTTTTTTTAATTTCTGATAAAACTGCTGCTGTTTGTGAATAGGGTTTGATCTGGGCAAAAAAGTGGCCAGTTCTGGAGGTCAGGGCAGCTGGCATATACTTTTTTCTGTTTTGTTAGCCAGCAAGAGGTTATCTACGTACTGAAGGAGAGTATAATTTAAGTTTTTTCATGGGTAGGAAGCTTCTCTGAAAAGGGGAGCGGAGCTTTTGAAGACTTGCAGGAGTCGAAGCCAAGTTAACTGAGTTTTTTGTTGAGTCCTGGGATTCTCCTATTCTAAAGCAAATAGAGACTGGCTCTGGGGAGCTACGCACAGGCAGAAATAAAAGCATCCTTTAAATTCAGACAGTAAACCAGGAGGCCCCAGGGGGTGCTGGCAGCAGTGTGAAGTTTCAGGGTGAAGTATTCTACCCTTTTTGGGGTGGCCCCCCTCAATTGGTTGGGTCTGGCTGCCGCTAACAGGGAGACCTGCGGTTTTATTTGCTTTTTGCTCCCTTTCCAGCAGTTTTGTCCCAATTGACCAATACTTGGTTTGCAACTTTGAGGAGCTGAGAGATGTTTATCTCTGTGAACCCATTTAGCTTCTGAAGTTTCCATTTGATATTTGGCATCGCCAGGTTGATGGAAACTGCATTGACCATTCTCTGGCTTTCCGGGCTTCTGGGGTGAAGGCAGTATAATTCTTGAAGGCTTTGTAGAGTTGCTCATAAAAATTTCCTGGAGGTTTTTTTCAGACTTTTGAGTGACAGAGGCTGTTTTGGATGTGTCTGTGGGCTGCCTCGCTCCTTCCCGTCCCCCGCTGAGGAGGGCTTTTTGACACTGCTGAAGGGCAGCCCATCCCTGATCTGTGTTAAAGTCTCAGGCTGGTTGAACTTCTGGTTCCCCTCTCGGGCCCATTCTTCTGGCTCCAGGACACCTTCAGGGGCCTGTTTTCACAACCATTTTCTGGCTTCCATGATGATCCGGCATTTCTCTTAGGTATTGAACAGGGTTAGGGGGAGTTGGAGGCAATTATTTCAAGTGGGGCGGTGGGTTTGGAAAATGGACTCCATGATGTCAATAAGAGCCTGAGGCTTTTCTGAATATGAAGGGGTGTGGTGCTTTCAGTTTAAGAGATCTACAGTTGTGAAAGGCTGATAGAACAGGATTGGCCTCCCAGGTTGGGCTGTTCCGCCTGCACTGATCTGGGCTGGACCCTGTGTTTCACAGAGGGACACCTGAAGTGCAGATTATGATGACCAGAGTTCTTTTTGCCAAAGGGGTTTCAGGATCCCCCTTGGGGGTGGGGGGGTGGGGGACACTGACAGGCCCAGGAGACAGAAGATGGAGGCATTTCTGGGAGATTTGCTTCTGGAGGCTTCGGGGCAGGGTGATGTTCTGGGACGGCTGGAACATATGGTGGGGGTAGTGGGTTTTCTTCCAGAGATTTTTGTAGAATAATAGGTTTTCAAGGTCCAGCCATTTGAGTTACTAGGACTCTATTCCGACCCTTCCTTTCAACACAGAATTAAACCTAAGGGGACAGGGTTTGGGTAATTTTTAACAAGAATTGATGTAGGAAAACTGATCAGGGTGGCGGGGAGTCCCAGTGACTGCCCGCCAAACTGCACAAAGCTTGGCTAGCTAACAACAAACTTAGGCTACTCCAATTTGCACAGAGTCCAGAGAGTTCTGGGGGACATATGGATACCATAATCCCCAGAAAGTCTTTTTTGAAATTTTTAACATACAATTTAAGACTATGAATTTGGATTGTGATGATTCCATCCCTGAACCGGTGTTGCAGGACAAACCAAGGAGGGCAGGCTCTCATAAGGCCACTCAGATGCCCACCTGTCTGCGTCTCTCCCGAGAATTTAGGCTCATCTTAGCTAAGGCATCCATGTAGAGTCCGAATTAGCCATTATGCTTTACGACGTAGCCTCAGAGTATAGGTTGGGGCCCACTTGGACTCCATAGTGCAGGCCATGGAGCCACAGACTGGATCAGCAGAGGTAAGCCTCTGCAGTCCCCACTCATTCACTCAATCACTCAGAGGTTACACAGTCCCACCCAAGGGACTACCCTATCCTGAAATCTCGAATCTTGAGATTTTGGGAGGTGATCAGTCTCCTCTTCTGTCCAGAGACAGTCCTGACTGAGACTCAGAACCCTGGATCCTTCCTTACCTTTCTGACATCTTATGATGTTGTCCAATCCACCTCTCCACCGACTCAGGCTGGGACAGAGGACACAGCCCACAGGGATCCTTCATGCAAAGGAGGCCCATCAAGGGGACACTTGATGCCACCTCATTCGTGTGGACATCTCCACCTGCCACACCCTCCAGTCCCAAACCAAAGGCTCAAAGGGCCAGTGCAGTTGGATTTCCCAGTCAGGGAACCAAATGTTGCAGCAAAGCCAGGAGTTCTGAATGGCAGAGAAACCCAAGACAGCACTCGGAGAGGCAGAGGAACAGATTTATTATGCGTGGGCCCTGGGGAGAGTCAATTTCCAAATTCTGAGCCCCATTTTTCAGATTTCACAGGTTTATATAGGATTTTATGTGGGATCAGCATGACTTTTGCTTATTGGCTAACACGTTGCTAGGCAAGATTTTGCAAGCTGGATTACAAAGCAGAAGGCAGGTGTAAGGTCACGAGCTAATTTACAGAAGCGGGAGGCGGGGGGGGGGGGGGGGGGGGGGCAGAGTGGTTTGTTAGATTACAGAAGCAGGGGGCAGGAGTCTATCATTTGATATTTCCTAAAAGGCCATGTTCTTATGGGCTGATTTACAGATGCAAGGGCAGGAATGGTTTGTTAGTTATATTTTCTGCAAGATTATGCTTTGTATTTCTCAACAATATCATATTTTGAGTTGTCCAATCTCTTTTGTAAAAATATTAGACTTCCTCAAGTCAGTTCAGTGAGCTTCTCTCCATATTTCACCTCCTGACATTTAGAAATGCTCTGAATTCTAAAAATTGATCACATTCTGATACAATTATTTTATACACTTATAGTTTTTTACATTACGTTGTATCACCCAGCATAAATAAATGCTCCTGAAAGATTTTACTAACTATGGTTTATTTATTTTTTTGTACAGTGTAGAGTTTCATATTTAGGATAGAAAATAAGAAGGCTCAATGGATGAATAAATGCATACATGAGATGAAAAGCAGAAATTGACTTTTTCAAGACTTTACACATGCAAATTTTTAAGCACCAACCTCTTTTTTAATTACCTTAAGGTGATAGTGACTGAAATCAGATTAGATGTCAGATGCAAACTCAAGTTTTGAACTTTTCCAATTGCAGTGTTTTCCCCCCCATTATTTTCCTATCAAAACTGTAATTGAGAAATAAAAAGTTTGAAACATTTAATAAAACTACAATTATTCTATTATTGAAAAGGTTTATTTAGAGTTTTAAATTCAAACTGTTATCTGAACCTTTTTTTTAGTTTTGGATTAAATTAAAACTGCAGAGAAATATAATCAGAACTTCAGGAAGAAAATCAGAAGGAAAAAATGTAATGCCAATATCATATGCATTGTCATACATCAGGCTCAACATATTTTGTTTTTGAAAGTTTTATAATGTGGAGGTGTCTGATATTCTCATTCGTATTCTGCCCAAACAGCTGCCATTCACCACCTGCTGTGCAAAGCCCACTCACATTTTTAAAAGCCTCTAGAATTATGTAAAAAAGAGTTTCTTCCAAATCAGTAAACGATACTTGAAATGTCACCCACACCTTTGCTTGGCAGTTAAAAAAGTATCAATGTGAGAAGGTAAATAACACTAAGCTTTATTTCTTATTCTCACAGAAACCCAAAAAATCTTTCACAAACTAGCTTAATATATTTTGAATTATACTGAGGAGTCAGAGAGTGCAATGTGCACAGGAGGGAAATGGGTAGAGAAAGCTACCTATGTGTTTATAGCTATATCTCCATAGAAACCAAGCTGTTAATTCACAGAAGACATTAAGACCGTATTTTTAAGACTGATACCACTCTGAGGAACAGACCCTTGTACTACTGGCTTTACAATTTTGTAAGACTTAGGTCAAGTTTATACTGATATAAGCATCTGGATGCTTCTATAGCATCAGCTCATCAGGAACAACCCAGACAGCTTCTACCTTGAACTCAAAGCCAGGATGGATACAAGTTGTGCTGGTTCAGGGTTCAGCTTGGTTAGTCTGCTGTCAGTCTTTCCAATGGAATAGTATGTGTTTCTAGGAACATAAAGTGACACCTTTCTCTTTCATAGTTGTGACACTGAGACCTTTTAAAAAAGACTTAATATCTGGAAGACAAAGACAAAAGGTCACTCAGACAAGATGATTTAGTGTAGAAGAAACAATGACAACTTATTTTAATAATCTTAATAAAAATGTCCTTATAAATTTTAAATTTTTGCAAGGATAAAATTTTTACTTAAAATTTTCCAGCGGAAAGTGGCAGCAGGGGAAGAACAAGAGGGCCCAACCTCAGTAGCTTCCCTGATTCCACTTTACTGCAGATGCAATCACTATAATTCTGTCAATGCTCACATGTACGTATCTTCTTACTTCCAGTTTAGACAACTAATAGAAATTTCACATCACGGAAAACTGTAGCTCTATATGACTAAGCAGAGTACATTAAGAGGAGGATTTTTCCTAGAATTTCAATTTTCAGAAATTCATATATCTGCCCCTACTATTTCTAAGTTTCTACTTGTGCAAACATTGACTCATCCCACCTCAAAAATTTTAAGGTGCCAACGTACTGGAATCACGTTAAGTAAGTTCTAGTCCTGCCAAAGACAAAAGCAATAACCACTGAGAGTTAATACTGACAAGCAATGTTTTAGCAAATAATCTAATTACCTTTTACAATATCAAGGGAAGCACCACACAACCTGCTTTCATTTCAAGGACACTAATAGGCACAGTCTGCTAAAAAATAAAAATGCAATATGGTTTCAAAGAAGAAAATGTTATTTTTCATCTAAGAGCAAGTCATTTTAGCTATGAAAATATGATGAGAATTACAAAACAAAAATGAATAAAACAAAGATGCTCCACACTTATGAAGTTATTGACATTATTAAAATTTGCTAAGCACTCTTAATGTTTAGGGTCACATATATAACAAACATTGAAGCAAAATCTACCTTCAGAATTTAGGAGGGGACAGTTAATATTTTGTTTCTGGCCTCTCTTATGCAGGACTATTTTGTATCAATCTGTGTTCTTACAGCTGACTATTTAAGTACATTCAGAAACAATTAAATTCTATTTTGATGATGTAAGTTCAGTATTTCAAACTAATGAGAAATAGAAAGACCAGTATAAACTAACCTTACTAAGAGTGTAAGGACACATAACAGAGAAGAGCAGACGAACTGGGGACAAGATTCCTACAGTTTTTAATTTTCATGGATATAAGCCTTGTAAAACAACAAAAAAGTTGCATTATTGGACAGATAGATGTAGGGCATTGTTAAGTTGTCCTCCTTCTTTATTCTAGATTCACAATACCTGCCCTTCAAATCTCTCTTACCGTGGAAATCATAACTAATTTCCTGAGCCAGTAACCAGAAATTCTACTATAAGATGCTTATACAAAGCGATATTTTATAATTTGTCTTGAACAGTGTATTAGTCAGCCAAAGGGGTGCTAATGCAAAATAACAGAAACTGGTTGGTTTTTATAAAGGGTATTTATTTGGGATAGAAGCTTACAGTTACCAGGCCATAACGCTTAAGTTACTTCCCTCACCAAAGTCTATTTCCACATGTTGGAGCAAGTTGATTGCCAATGTCTGCCAGGGTTCAGGCTTCCTGGATTCTTCTGGGTTCAGCTCCTCTGTTTACTCCACAAGGTCAGCTATAAACTATGAGGCTCTCTAGGTTTTGTCTCTCTCCACAAGGTCAGCTGTAGACTATCAAGCAAATGGCTCTGTCTCTTTCCCCGGGCCTCCAGCTTAAGACTTGAGCATTAAACTCCAATATCAAAACTCTGACATTAAGAACCCTCATATCATAAACTCTAACTCTGTCCTTTGCCATGCCTTTTATCTGTGAGTCTCCACCCCTTGGTGAGGGCCAATCAAAGCCCTAATCTTAACTCAATCATGCTCAGTAATAGATCAGATTATAAACATAATCCAATATCTATTTTTGGAACTCATAACAATATCAAACTGCTACAAACAGTCCTTGGACATTGTAGTGCAGACATCAACATTGGTCATTGCTGTTGAATAATAAGTAGAAATATATATATGGAGATAGTGAAAGGACATTTCAGACATGTAATGAAAAGATAACAAAGTCTTAACATTGGAAAGTGTTTGTAATGTTCTGAGAATGCCCAATACCCTAGAGTATAATGGTACATGACAAGGAGGATGGGGAATTGTGAGTGGAAAGAGAATGGGCATGGATGGGAAAGGGAATTTAACAATTGCTGAGTTTTGGAAAGAGAAAGCATTCTGGAGTTAGATTTTCATTGTCAATCATTTAGAAAATTAGGGGGGTCACCTATGAGGTATTAGATATTGTTCTAGAAGCTCAGCTGCAGCAGTAAAAAAGCAGTAAAAAAAGAGTCATAGTGCTTCACAGAGGCTATATTGTGACTGGCATGACAGATCATTAGATTATTAATTATAATAATTATATAATAATGATCAACATAAAGTGCCATGCAAATTGGTAATATAATGACATCTAACCTTGAGAATATCAGGGACAAATTCCTGAAGAAGTAAAAATTAAACTGAGACTTGAAGAAAGAATTATATTCCCCCAGGAAAAGAAGGAAGAGTTTAGCAAAAAAGAAGACTGTATCCAAAAAGAAAAAAAAAAAATCTATAAAAAGACAGAAAAATAACAAGTGTTGGTGATGATCTGAAGAAATTTGAACCCTCACACACTGCTGGTGGGAATGTGAAATGGCACAGCCACTTTGCAAAACAGTCTGACAGCTCCTCAAATAGTGAAACACAGAGTTATATATGAACAAGAAATTCTGTTCCTAGGAATATACCCAAGAAAATTCAAAACAAAGGACTCACAAAAACTTATACTCAAATGTCATAGCAGTACTATTCATAACAGTCAAAAAGGGGAAACAACTCAAAAGTGCATCAATTGATAAATGGATTAAAAAAATGTGGCTTATCCACACAATAAAAAGGGATGAAGTATAATGAATGCTACAACATGGATGAACCTTGAAACTATATGCTAAGTGAAAGAACTCTTAAATAAAAGCCATTTATTATAGGATTCCATTATAAAGCATGTCCATAAAAGGCAATCTATAGAGAAAGAAAGTAGACTAGTGGTTGCTTAGGTAGAGTTAGGAGTGACTGTTAATGCTTATGTTGATGGGTTTCTTTTTGGAGTAATGAAATGTTCTTAGAGGTTGTGTTAAAGATTGTGCTGATGTTTGTACAACTCTATGAATGCACTAAAAGCCTTTCAACTGTACACTTTAACTGGGTGAATTGTATGTCTTAATAAATGTCTTAATAAAGCTACTGAAACTATTACAAAGTCCAAGATGCAAGTGAGATCATAACTCCTTCAAGAAACAAGAAAAATCCATTATAGTTAGAGCAAGAGTATATGAAGGGGAATGCTAATCAGTGACACTAAAGATATAAACAGGAGTCAGATGTCTCAGGATTGTAAGTATTAGATGATAGTGATTTGCTAAAATTGAGGCAAGATAATTAGTTCAGATTATAGTAACAATAGCAACATTTACCTATCTCCACATTTTTCTACATTCTAGACGACCAAGTCCCTTTACATTGCATGAAAAAGTTCTAGAAATCTCTGGGAGGAGATTCTTCTTTGTTTAATGTTATATCTCAATTACTGAATATACTTACTATCAATTTAAAATCATGCACTTTCTTCCAAAGTCTTTTACAACTTTATAATAATTTTGATATGTAGAGTGATGCTTGGTTTTCTCATTTGAACTGCAAATTTTTGCCAAACCAAATGTGTATTTTGTCCTCCCTTTAATTGTTAAACTTTCTTTATATTTTGTTTTAGGTATGTCTCATGTAAGCATAAATACAAAGATGGTTTCTATTAAGATCAATCTTGAAAATCTTTGCCTTGGAATAGTGAAATAGAAATCATTTGTTTTTATGCTGATTACTGTTTAGATTGGTCACAAATTCAGTTTTGTTTTTTATGTTTCACCTATAACACAGACATTATATTATATGGAAGATAATCTACTTTTCTGTTTGAAAGTAATCAGTAAAGTAATCATTTTAAAAATTCAAATAAAAGATTTTTGGATTTTAATAGCAAGCCTCACAAAAAGGAATATAATATCATACTTTGCTTCCCATAAAAGATGTTGCTTGCTTATTTGATGTTTTACTCTTGTGAAAAAGAAACTTTGGTCCAATCTCATTTTTGGATGTATTTTTCTTCTTGCTTTTAATACTTGTAAGAAATATTTTCATTGTTGAGTGCAAGATAGAACCATTAAACTATAATGGAAGAATAGCTAATTTTAAAAATTTCTGAGAACATTTAGAAAAAATAGAAAAAAGTGTAAAAAAATTCTTCCTGAAGGCATAGAAAAACCTAATAAGGTAGTAAAAAATTGTCGGACTAGGATACATGATGTACAGAAGAAAGCCTAAAGGAGTAAGTTTCCTGTATGAATTTCAAGCCTGGAGTGATGCTCAAATCATACCTCATATCCCTAAGGGGTTAGAGGTACAGAAATGAAATCTAAGATACTCAAAGAGGAACTGTGCGAAAACCAACCTCACGCAAATTTTGTACCCTGAAAGCCTACACCCTGGCAATAAGGGTAGAGGTGAACTAAAAATAAGTGAACCCCAGTTTCTGGAAGCCACAATCCCAGAGACGGAATTAATTTCATTGCAATGACTCATTCTCTAGCCTCACATCAGAAATAAAAATAAATCTTCTCTAAAGGCAGATAGCATCATCCTAATTCTCAAAGAATCCAACGAGTTTTGATATAAACTTCCTGTTCCTCAATTTAAAATAACCAGACACTTGAGAAATTAATGACATGAATAAACAGCAGGGAAAAAGACAATAGAAATAGACACACAAATAATCTAGAAAATTGAGATAACAGACACAACCTTTAACGATTATATATTATTATTATTTGTTAAAGGAGAATTTTAAGAAAAAGCATAGTAAGATAAAAGATATTTTATACTGATGAGAATTTCAATTCACCAGAATGACATAAAAATTCTAAAAATTTATGCATCCAGAAATATAGCCTCAAAATATCTAAAGCAATATTGATTGAAATAAAAGAGATACAGACACAATGACAATGATAGTTGGATATTTTAACACACCTCTGAAATAAAATAAAGATTATTACTGTTAATAAGTGAACTTAAGAAAGTTTTAAATACAACTTCAATATGCAAAAATAATTTGTTTTTCTATATGCTAACCAATTAGTAGGAATATAAAAACTTCAAAAGTGCAATTTAATAAAACACCAATATACATGAAAAATCAGATATAAATCAAATGAAAGAAATACAAGACCTGTACAATAAAGACTACAAAGCATTGCTAAGAAAAATTGAAGAAGACCTAAGTAAATACAGAGCTATATAATGGTTCATGAATTACTTAATTCACTATTCTGAAAATATGATTTTTCCAAAAATTAATCCAAAGGTAAAATACAGTCACTATGAAAGTTCCAGAAGGATTTTTTAAATTGAAATTGGTAAGGTGATTCTAAACTTTATATGAAAATATAAAGTTAAGGTTCAAGACACACTTAAAGAAACCAAGTTGAATGGACAATCTCTATCAGATATTAACATATTAAAAGGCTCTAATAATCAAAATATCATGGTTTTAGCACAAGTAGAGACATGTAGGCCAATCTTATAAACAGAAAGTAGTCAGAAAAGTATTTTTTTTAGTAATAAAGTATCATTACAGAGTAATAGAGAAAGGACAGTTTTTTCAATAAATGGTGCTTAATTAATTTAATATCCATTTAAAGAAAAAACATAAAGGTAAGCTCAATATTCAGCCATAAACAAAATTCAATATCAGATTCATTCAGGATCTAAATGTAAAGGGCAAGACAATGCAACTTCCAGACAGTAATATAGCATATTTTCACTTGGGATAGAGGAATAAATTTTCAATAGTATGCAATAAAGATTAACCAATACAATGAGTTACAGAAGGGACAACATTAAAATTAAAATTAAAATTAAAATTTTGTTTATCATAAGAACCATTAAGAGAGTAAAAGTGCAAGACAGTGTATATGGAACAGACTTTTGATATATGATGGCTAATGAGCTAACATCCAAAATATAGTTTTAAAACAGAAAAGAAATAAGAAAAAGAATGTCTATAATTTGGTAAGGAAAGACTGAAAACCAAATACAAAAAAATGACAAACATCTTGAAAATACAGCCATGGTATCTCAATGGGTAATAGATATATGAAAAAGTGCTCAAGATCACTTTTGTCATTAAACTATAAAATGAAACTATGACATATGCATATATACATACATACTGGCTAAAAATAAGAACAAAACCTGTCAATAAGAGATTTGGAGCAATGAAAGGGAATCCTTACATGATGCTGGAAAGAAAGTAAATTAGTATGTGTGCTCTTTTAACAAATGCTGAAAAAGGTGCTGAATGACAGCAGCACTGTAACAGAGAAAAACTTTCATGGAGAAATGGATCTGGCTTAGAAAAATTCATTATATTCTCTTGTTTTTGTTGGACACAAAAACAAGTGTATGTGGTGGTTTGAGGTTGTATGTACCTGAGAAAGCATTCCTGTGAGTGTAAACTCATTTAAGTAGGACATTTTGATGAGGTTACTTCAGTTAAGGTGTGATCCTCCTCATTCAGGATGGGTATTAATCCTATTACTGGAAGCCTTTATAAACAGCATGACAACAGATAGAGAAGGAAAAAACCAAGCAAGAAGCTGAAGAGGAACCCAGAAGAGAAGGAAGAGACCAGGAGACACTGCCATGCCCCTTGCCAAGGATCACCAGCAGCCTTCAGGAAGAAAGATTCAGCTCAACAATGCCTTGATTTGAACATTTTCATGACCTCAAAACTATAAGCTATTAAATTCCCATAATTTAAGCCAACCCATTTCATGGTATTTCCTTGGAGCAGCCTAGGAAACTAAAACAGCTTAGCACTCACTTAAACCATGAAAGATCATGAAGGGGGTGGGTATAGGGCCCCAAATGTAGGCCCTAACTGGGGTGCTTTATTTCAGACTAGCATAGAATATAATGGCCTTCATTTGTGTTCTTTACTACTGTGCCCAAAGCTTTGATATTGGAACAGTTGTTCCCAGTTCTTATTTCATGGATATTTCTTATTCTTTGTTTTCATTGTATTTGGAAGTCTTTCTCTCCTTCATGTTTTCTTTTATTAGTTTCTTTTTCTCTCATTTTATGTCATTTTATGCATTCTCTATCACCTGGGCAAAGACATCAAGTTCTCTTACTTGTTATCAGCTTAGAACATAAATTATCTAAATGCATTTCAAAAATGCATTTTATTATATGGCATGATCCTCTGAAACCCTGAAAACATTAAGTAGCCAAGTCATGTCTCCCGTTTCTAATTCCCTTCTTAGTGAAGACTAGGGTTGTTTCTAATAAAACACACACTGTATTTTTGCAACTGTTGAGAAAATGCTTAGGTTTTTTTTTTTTGTTTTTTTCAATAAAAAGCTCTGGTCCCAGCCTTAGTGACCATGAGACTATGTACAAATGACTACTCTATTGGATATGTATACTTATCTAGTTATATTTCACTCTAAATTATTTCTCTTTAGCTGGAGAAATCAATACATAGTGGTATTTAAAAGCATATGCTTCTTTTCACAGGTTAAAATCATTATTCTTTTGAGAACACTTTGTTAACTTTACTTGCAGAGTTCTAAATTCCATCCAAGCAAAAATAAAAGTGATAAATGGAAGATTCAAATGGCAAAATATGTGGTAGATGTCTTTATATCTTAGAAATAGATTTTAAAATAAAATTGTAATTAAATACCTTCTTTGACCTTCCCATTTGGTAAGACATATAGAACAAAGCTGAGTTGTCAAATGGAGGTGAAGAGAATGTGATATATAGAAATAGTGGAGTCTGTGCCTGGTCCTCAGAGACTGAAGAAAAGAAAAGAAGAATGTTCACAGTGTCAAACACTGCAAATACAATGAGCTGCATTTAACTCCTAAGAAGGAGTCAGGGTGTGTTTTGAGAATGTGAACAGCAAAGGTATGGCATAAAACACACGTTCTGAAAAAGGCTTAACTGCTTTAAGGATCTGTTCACTTGATGTAGAAAAATCCCCAAACAGCCTGGGTGAAAAATCTATTTTTTCTCTTTCGGGTATTCTAACATGTTTCTTTTTATTATGGTATATGTGGTTTTAATCTAATATATAGTTATATAAATCATTCTCTGCGGTATAGTTTGTTTTTTAATGAAAAATTTCCCAGATATAACTGTTAACTTTCCCCTAGTAGAAAGTTATATGTTGATTTTACTCTCCTCTTGTAATTCAAAAACAGTGATAATATTTATAGATGCAAGGGGGAAATCATTGAAAGCAGACTGTCATTCTTAAAGATGATTTAGTGAAAGGAATACCAGAATCACTCTAACATATATTGATTTGACATTTTATTTTGCATCCAGAAAATGGAAAATCAAAGCCTACATACTTTTCCTTATTCTGCTCAACAAAAGCAATTTTATTTATTCATATATTTGCAGTTATTGTTATTAGAAAAAGATCAAAAATATGAAAAAGAACAATAAACTGTAAGGTTACTTTCATGGGAATAATTTTTATTTGTAATTCTGTGATCAAATAATGTATATGACTTTATGATATAAAAAGTTTGAACTGCCTTCATTCAATGGGATGAAGGGTATCCATTATTTTATTCTTGGAAAGAATTTTAAACAAATTCTTGGGGCAGACCTTTAAAATTTGGATGTGTTTGGGAAATTGGATGAATATTTTAGATGCCATAAAATAAGTTTATTACTGGAAAATATAATTTGTCAATGGAAGTAGAAATTGTGAATATTAAAATTATTTTATTTACCACTTTATTTTCCATATATTTCAGTTCTCATCAATTCTTTGTTCAGGATAGTTTGACTCAAGTATCACTTTAGTTCGGGTTCTCTAGAGACATCCCAGGTGATTGAGAATGCAATGAAGTTCCAATAATTTGGCTAAAAATTTACAAATCCTAACATCTGACAGAGGTCATAATCCAGAACAAGTTTCTAAAATTTGCTTCGGATATAGATCATATTATTCATTTATAGCCTTTATCTTCCATGAAAATATAAATTTGAAAAACACCATTCAGCCAAATGAATCTAGGTTAGAGAAGATTAATGAAGAAGCCATAGCAGAAGATTGGTATCATCGCTTTTCCTTCTGAAGAGTTCAACCCACTCATATACCTTGAGGGAAAAATGACCACTCCAAAACTTGGGCTTTTGACAAATATTTTGTACTTATGCTGAGTCATTAATTAATGCATATTTTCCATTTTACTATTAGCCTTATGAATTTCAATCCCAAAAATGAATTGTACCTAGAGTCAGCTTTGGTAAGGGTTAGAACAAATAAACCTAGTGAAATTGTAACCTTCTTTATAGTAATGTTTTTGAGTCTTCTCAGATAATAACTATATTGGATTGGACACTAGAAAGAATGTTTGAATATAAAAAATATAACATCAGGTACTGGTGCTTCGGAGGGCTACAGAGATATACAGATTCTACAGTCATGGCAGATGGCTCTGGAGTTCAGTGCCTTTCTAGTGGGCCCTACTTTGGAATTTGGGTCCCTGAGTGTGATGGAGTTAGACTCAGATGTGACATTTCTACACATGCTGCTTCTGTCACTTTTACTGAGCCTATGGTTGGTGCTGGGGTTGGTGTATAATCAGGAGAATTGAATCCCTGGACTAGCCATGTGCCAGCTGGGCCCTGAGCTGCAACAGAGTTGCAACACCTACTCTCTGGTCCCTTGGACTTACCCTGTCAGTAACAGGGATGTGAAGATGGTCAACCACCACAACAGGAAACCGAGAGTGTCTACAGCTGCAAGCAGGAAAATCGCATCCATCAACCATGTGGGATCTAAGAGTGGACATCACCATCCCAGGGCCCACAGGATGGAGAAAAAAATATGGATTAGAGTGGACTTACTGATATTCTACTATAGAACTATTGTGACTCTAGCAATGGAATAAATTGTATCATTGATATTGATACAGTGGCCATGGGAGCTGCTGAGGGCAGGGAAGGAAAGAAGAGGTGTGATGTGGGGGCACTTTCAGGACTTGAAGTTGTCCTGAATGATATCGCCGGGACAGCTGCAGGACTTTGTATATCCTGCCATAACCCACTGAATGGACTGGGGGAGAGTGTAAACTACAATGTAAACTATAATCCATGTGGTGTAGCAGGGCTCCAAAATGTGTTCACCAAATGCAATGAATGTGCCACGATGATGAAAGAGGTTGTTAATGTGGGAGGAGTGGGGGGGGTGGTATGGGGTATATGGGAACCTCTTATATTTTTTGGTGGGGTATTTTTTGTGATCTATGTATTCTTTAGAAAGGGGACAGTTGAATAAAAATTTAAAAATTTAAAAAATAGAAAAAGGAAAAGGAAAAAAATTATAAAATATTTGAAATATGGAAGGTGAAGCAGGTAAAAAGATTTTATATGAAAAAGTGTCCAAAAAAAACAAGTGCCTCACCATCTCAAGGAACAGAGAGAGTCTGCAACTGCAAGCAATAAAGTCCCATCCATCTGTCCCATGGAATCTAAGCCCCCTCTCAGTTAGAGGTGGAGTGGGCATCACCATCACAGAATCCTCAGGATTGGGGAATAGATGATGAGCTAGAATAAACTCACATTTGTTCTTCTGTAGATCTTGTGATCCTAGCAATGGAGGAACTTACAACATGGATGTGGAGGCAGTGGCCACTCGAGGTTCTGAAGGGAGGAAGAGGAAAAATAGGTATAATTTGGGGACATTTTCAGGACTTAGGAATTACCTTGAATGACATTGCAATGACAGATATAGGCCATTGTATATCTTGTAAAAACTTGCAAAAATGTGTAGGAGAGAGCGTAAACTACAATGTAAACTATAATTATTGCTTAGTGGCAATGCTTCAATATGTGTTCATCAATTGTGGCAAATGTACCACACTGATGAAGGATGATGTTGATGTGGAAAAATGTGTGAGGGTTAGGGAGCAGGACATATGGGAGTCCCCTATATTTTTTGTGTAACATTTATGTAATCTAAGTTTCTTTTAAAAAATAAAAATAAAAAAGTATACTTTTTTAGAAATTAAGTTTCCCCTTGAGTTATTAAAAAAAAGTATCTCTAATAAACAGAAACAGAATTGTAGTATATAGCCATGGAATAATAAATTAGGGGGAAATGATGTTTTGTTTGGCAGATATTAGGGATTTAGTTAACAGTTGGTTAGAAATATAGACATTCAAGGAGAGCTGCATGATATGCAACCAACAAATATTTTCAACAAATATACATTATTTCTGTTGTTTGCAAGGTACTCAGCAAAGTGAAGGGGAATATAAAAATGTATGACACATAGGCCCCATTCTTTGGTTATTTTTAATCTATTAGAAAATAATTAGTAGCCATCATATAAAAAGAGCACAATAGAGTAGAGTCTAACATCTGGGAATCACTTCAAGTCTCTGAAATTAATCAATTGTGTGGCATTAAAGAAATCATTTCATTTATAGATCAAAGTGTATTCCCGTGCAAAATAAATACATGTATTGATATTTTGTGGGGATTAAATAAAACTCATGTGAAATTACCTAGCTCATATTAAGAGTTTAATGGATGCTTTTTTAATTTTTTGACTGGGGCATTAAGACATTTGTTTTGGTTTCTTAGGTTGCTCCAGCAAATACCACGAAATGTGTTTGTTTAAACAATGAGAATCTCTAGCTTAGAGTTTAGAGGGTGGGAAAATGTCCAAATAAAGACATCATTAAGGCAGTGCTTTCTTCATGCTGGTGATGATCCTCGGCTCTTCTGCCTTCTGCCAAGGCATATGGCAGCATCTTCTGGTCTCTTCCTTCTCTTCTGAGTTCAGATTCAGCTTTTTGCAAGGGTACACTTTAACTGAAGTAGCCTCATCAAAAGTCCTGTTGACAATGGGTTTACAGCCACAGGATTGGACTAGAATTAAGAACATGATTTTCAAACTACCACAGACATGAACACTAAATCATAAAATTGTTGAAGAGCAATCCTAGACAGTCATAAAGTTGACGCCAGACAGCAGCATCAATTTCTTTCTAAAAGTTTTGAGTTTAAAGAAACACCATATCACTACAAAATGGCATCATCTGAGAAGTTGTCCTAGAAATACAGCACCTTATTTGAATTTTAGAGAATATTTAATGTTCCGAGTAAAGGAAAGTCATGCAAAAAGATATCGTCAATGGGAGGAAAGTCTGATTAAAGACCATAACAAAAACTTAGGAAGACCACCTTAACTAGAGAACTCTGATGGGAGATAAGATTCATTACTTAAAAAGAGGCAGCTCAACTTAGGGAAATCTAAGGCAAAATAACGTTCTTTTAATGGTCTGTTAATTTAAAACTCAGAATGAAATCAGTGTCTTGGAAATATGCACCGGCAATAGAAGATCTTGATGTAAAAGGCTTCTGTTACGGTTTGCACTGGTGCAAGAAGCAACAGGAAGCCAAAGCAAATTCCCAGCCTGAGGGTTATTTTAGGAACATAATTTTTGCTGTTGTGTAAGGGTTGTATTCAAATACGAGAGATGCTAATAGAGCATCCAGCTGTAAGATTACTGCAAACAACAACATGGTGAGAAATGCCTGGAATAACAATGTCCTTACACTCCTAATACCTGTTTAACACACTGGAATGTGTACTACTGGAAAGTGACAGGGTAAGAGACAAAAAGAAGTATGCAAAAATGGAGGGTTTTTTCCTACCTATTGCAAACTCTTCAATGATAAGTCAAGGGTTGTGAGTTTAAAATAAGATGGACAAAATTTCATGACAAAAAGAAGTGGTGGGAGAAAATAAAGAGAATGTCAGTTTATATTTATTTAAATTAACTTCTTACCTCTTTTTATACAGAATATTTATTTATATTTGAATTTTGACCTTTACCTAGTTTTTTTAACCTTCTTTTTAATAAGGTAAGAAATATCACAAGTACATTAAGGATCCTATATTTTATGACTCACTTTGCTTTCTAAAGGCCCACTTTAGATGTGAAAAGCATGCTAAATAGATAAACTCCAAAACTTACAAACTTTAAACTTAGAAACATTCCAGAGCCAAAAGCACAAAAAGTGTATTTTGCACTTCTGTTATTGTGTAATAAAAATATTACACAATTACAGACCAGTTCAATATTTCCGACACAGATTGCAATACTGGTCCCTTAGTCACTTTAAATAAATGGACCTAAGAATAACCTTTGGAGCAAATCTGTACAGAAAAGTCAAATTAATTACCATTGTTCTTCTTAGCTCTGATAAGATATGAGATCCAGTCTCCTAGTCTGTCATCAGACACCCCCGGCTCCCTTGAACACAGCTGTACCGAAGACTCTACTTGCACACCGAGGGCAACTGCAAATGAAGGTTTGCAAAAAGCTTTGAGTAGTGGCAGAATCATTTCAATAAATGTATAGAGCAGATATTGTGGATGCCACATCTCATGTTACCTCATGCCCTCTGTGTTTATCTGCTGCTGTGATTCCCAGCACAATGACAGCTTCCAACCTCAAGTGCCTGCCTCCCCCTTCTCTGCCTGAGGACTTTCTCTGGCACCCAGAAGCTTGTTCCACTTTAAGCAGGTGCAATGTTAAGGAGTTCACCTCCTGGCCTCAAACAATGGAGGATGGGAGATAAGATAAATACTCCAGCCTCCCCAGCTTCTGGTGGGACAATTATGAGGTATGTTTCTTAAAAGGTTTTCCAGTGAGATTGAATCCCAGCTTCCCACTAAGGTAACTCACTCATTAGCACACCCCTTTTATTATTTATTGGCTTCTCATCTTTCCCTACCTGTGTTTCCTGGGATCACATCTCTTATAAAATACTACATACATACAAGTCCTCTCAGGGTTTATTTCTGAGGGGAACAAAATTGAGAGCTCTGGTACCAGAAGTGGCTGAGATTGATATAAAATAAGACCATAAAATAAGTTTCTGGAATTAGACCAGCTGCTAGTCAGATGAGAGTGGATGCCACGTGAAAAGGGCCCATGTTAAGGCCTGGCATGCTATAACATCACAGTTACTATGACTCCTATTTCTGGTGGACCAGGATGACGTAGAGGGAAGGGGAAGTTTGACCTATACAAGAGCTCTGGAACTTCCTGATTGAAAGTGCAATAACACTAAGGATTGTGGAGTTCACTGACTTGTGTCACCTGCCCTAAACACCTTTATAAGGAAAAATGATATGCTCAGGACAGCCAGTTATTAACCAGCAGCATTTTAAGAGATTTTTCTTTCCTGCAGCTTGAAGGTATTGAAAATTGAGTCCAGGATTTGATCACAAGAGTCATAGAGCTACAAAAGACACTAAACGCACAAGTCCAACAGGTCACCTACACTAAATTCAGGGTCCTGAATGACGAATGCTATCTTGAGACCCAAGAAGGGTATGTTTAGGGGAATGCATGAGAAGCTTGAACTCTGGTTCATTTAAGCCCACATGGTTGGCAAAGGCAGCTACAAACCCTGACTTTGCTAGAGAGAACCCTTAATTGCCTAGAGATTAAGCAAAGACTTTCCCTGAGGCATATTCCTCATAGCATAATGTTTATCCTCTTCAAGTTTTGTGCCATGCTCCCCTCATTGTCACCTGCTTTTGAAGAAAGCAGCTTATTCACCAAAAGAGCTACAGGACCTGGCTAATATGTGCTAGTAGGAACAAGGGAGCCCATATGGGGGAGGGTCTTGAGGGTATTAGACCAGCATAGTGGTAGAATATAAGGCTTGATATGGAAAAATCCTTGATTTGGGGACACTCTCCTTAGTCTCCAACAACTCAGTATATAATTTCCTGGTGAAGACATCTGGAGCCAGTTCCAACAGCATGCTGAGATGACTCTCAGAATCTTGGACATAATGACTGCTTACAGTAAATTAGTTGGAGGACATGCTAGAACAATCTTGACAGATAAATGAGGCAGAGATCATAAGGCTCAGAGGAGTGAGCCTGTTATAATGGATTTATAAAGTGAAACAAGAGTGTCCACTAGCTGACTGTGTTCTTTGGGAGGACACAGAGGATACTTCCTTTCCTAACACAGAGAAGTTGCTAAAGGGAAAGTCAGTGGTATAATTGAGAAAATTATAGCTAGTCACACCTCACATGGATTCTCTGACCAATGGAGATAAAGCCATTATAGTATAAAAGGTCAAATAGAGGTCCCTAAAACTACTTCTAGTTGCCATAATAATAAATCAGAGACAATAATGCATCCTGAGTAGAACTGTAAATATCAGTGAAACTCTCAAAGCCTTAAAAGTAGCAAGAGTGATGGTACCCATCATATCCCCATCCATTATATTAGTATGGCTGCTGACTTCTTTAAAAATAAATAAATAGGGAAACGGACTTGGCCCAGTGGTTAGGGCGTCCGTCTACCACATGGGAGGTCCGCGGTTCAAACCCCGGGCCTCCTTGACCTGTGTGGAGCTGGCCCATGCGCAGTGCTGATGCGCGCAAGGAGTGCTGCGCCACGCAGGGGTGTCCCCCGCGTAGGGGAGCCCCACGCGCAAGGAGTGCGCGCCGTAAGGAGAGCCGCCCAGTGTGAAAGAAAGTGCAGCCTGCCCAGGAATGGCGCCACCCACACTTCCTGTGCCACTGACAACAGAAGCGGACAAAGAAACAAGACGCAGCAAATAGATACAGAGAACAGACAACCGGGGGAGGGGGGGAATTAAATAAATAAATAAATAAATAAATAAATAAATAAATAAATAAGTAAAGTAGATGGATTATAACTATGATGACAAATTATCATTAACTTAAGCAAATGGTAAGCAAATTGCAGTTACTGTGTTAGGTGTGTTGGTATCTCTGCCAAAACAGATTGGCACTGATTCTAGCACTTGTTACACATTCTTCAAGAGCTGAAGTCAGCAATCTTTTCCTATAAAGGGCCATCTAGTAAATATTTTAGGCTTTGTAGGCCATATGGTCTGTGTCACAGCTACTCAACTCTGCCACTGCAGCCAAAGATAATATGTAAATAAATAGGTGTGATGGTTGCCAAGAAAACATTATTTACAAAACTAGATTATGAGTCAAATTTGGTCTGTGGGTCATAGTTTTCCAATTCTTGATCTAGAGAACATGTTTTATCAATATAAATCAGGAAATATGTTCATATTCACCTGAGAAAGAAATCAACCCATATTCATTGTCTTACTCCAGGGCTGTATTAATTCTCTTTTTTGCTATTGAAATATAGAAAACATTTTGACTTTTTGTAGAATGTCCTGCTGGTCCACTATATTGTGACTTCACACTAATTGTACCTAAGAAATAAAAATTACCAAGGACACACTGAATTTCCTGGTAAAATATATGTATGTCAAAGGGTGGGAGATAAACTCTCCAATGATTCAGGGTCCTGGCCCATAGTGAAAATTTTAAAGATCTATTATGGATTGAATCATTAATCCATAACACAAAGACATGTTCACATCCTAAACCCATTTGTGAGCCCATTTGTAAAAAGGATTTTTGAAGATGTTAATAGTTAAGATAAGGTCAAACTAAATCAGAGTGGGTCTTAATTTAATATAACTGACGTCTTTACAAACAGAAAAAATTTGGATACAGTCAGAAGGAGACAGTGAAAGATGTGACCATGTGATGGAGTTGGGCATTAAGGTATAGATTGCCAGCCAGCCACCACCAAAATGCTACAGACTTCAGAAAAAGCATGCACCTGTCTACACCTTCATTTTGGTCTCCTAGCTTTCCAAACTGTGAGACAATAAATTCCCAAAAACTAGTCTGTGGTACTTTGATATAAACGTCGTCTGTGGCAAATGAAGGCAATTTCTGCTGCTGGAAAGGGCAATGCTATAAAATATGAAAAAAAAATGTGGAAGTGACTTTGGAATTGCACAATGGGTAGAACCTGGAATAATTTTGAGGTGTTTCCTAGAAAAAGTCTAGATTTCTTTGAAGAAATGGTTAGTAGAAATAGAGTTTAAAGTTATCACTACTGAGAACGTAGGAGGAAATGATGAAAGAGTTATCGGAAACTGGACGAAAAGCTATCCTTGTTTGGAAATTGGAACTAATTTGGTGTAGTAGTGTTCTGGAAGGCAGAATTTACAAGCAAAGAATTTGGTATTTAGCTGAGGAGATTTCCAATCAGAGTGCAGAAGGCACACACTAATTTTCCTTGCAGTCCATAGTAAAATCCAAGAGGAAAGAGATAAATTGAGGCCTGAACTCTTAAGCAAAAAAGGAGCCAACAATTGATGACTTGGAAAATTCTCAAGCTGTTGAAATAATGTTCTCTGAGACTAGGACCAGAAGCAGCCCTAACTGGGCCCTCCCTGAATTCCTGGTAGTTCCCAGAAAATGGTGCTCCACATGAGGGTGTAGCGGAACAACCATTTGCTAAAGAGATTAGACAAGTTGCTCTTCAGTTTATTTAACCATCTCAGAGTAAGTCAGGAATAGATATACGGGCATACCTTGGACAATTGTGGATTCAGTGCAATAAAGCAGATATTTCAATAAAGTAGAGGTTTTTGTTTTTCCAGTGCATATAATAGTTACATTTATACCATACTGCAGTCTTTTAAGTGTGCAATAACATGGTACCTGAAAAAAAAATGTACATACCTTAATTAAAATGTGGTAAAGAGACATAAAGTAAGGACATACTGTTGAAAAACAGCACCAATAGACTTGCTTAACGTAGATTTGCCACAAACATTCAATTTGTATTAAAAAAAAAAACTCTGCAATATCTGTGACGGAAATAGAGTGAAGCACAATAAAAAGATGTATGCCTGTACGATTATTCAGGAAACACCTGTGGAAGATCTTTTTTATCTGATAACTTGAATTGCATAGGTCTGAAATGATTTTTTGAGAATTTTGTAGAAACAGAAATACTTACAGCCTGGACTTAAAATGACAGAGATAGAACAAAATTAAATAAAAATGACGCAAAGGGCAGAACCATGGATAAAAGAGTCTGGCTAAAGGGACTTCCTGAGTCAGGAGACAGGAGATACTATCTCAGGATTTAGAGAAGGCAAGCCCAAGCTAGCATTTGGAGAGGGCGGAGCCTCTGCCTCAGTGTTTGGGGAGAGTGAGGATACCACCCAGTGTACAGAGAGGGTGGAGCTGCCAATCCAACATGTCCAGACAACAAAGCACCAAGCCACTGATTACTCCTTGAAATCTAATGGACTTTGCCCTGAAGGTTTTTGATTTTCTTGGAACCCTTGACCCCTTTTTCCTTTCCAACTTCTTACTTCTGTACAACCATTGAGTTTTCGAATTTTAGAAGCAGGTAACTTGTTTTCTAGGTTTCACAGGTCCATGGATGGAAAGGAATTTTGCCCTGAGATTGACCTTACCCATGACTAATTTAGGTATTTGGGACTTAGAGTTGTTACTGAAATGATAAACAGTTTTGGGGATGTTGGAATGGGATGAATGTATTTTGCATATGAGAAGAACATGTCTTTTGGGGGTCAAGAGTATAGACTGTTATGCATTGAATCATGTCCCCCACAAATACATGTTAAATATTAACACCTGGTCTTGTGGAAGTGAACCCATTTGTAAACCGAATTTGGAAAGAAGCTAATACTTAGTGATATCAAACTGAACATCCAGCAAATCTTTAAGTCCTCAGATAGTGTTGCTAAGACAAAGAAGGGAATCATCATTTTGGAATAAGTTTCAATTGCAGTAGGGATGGTACCCTATAAAGGTTATCTGTTATGGAAAGGTTTGATAATCAGCAATGACTATAATCATAACAGGCCTGGTAAAGGGAAGTTGGTACCTTGTGTCCATGCATAGCTCTATCCCTGCCACTATGGCTACTCTGTTCATGATTAATTATGCAAGCACTGGGATTGTTGAGGACAGAAGCTATCTGACATCTACTGGACAAATCATCCTATCCACCAAGTTGTTCAGTATCTTCCCTGTAGTAGATGCTCTTTGTGAGCATTGATATGATATATAAAAATATTCAAACTTCAGGTCCATTTACATAGATCCATTTCCATATTTCTCCACCATATCTCATTCATTCAGTCTTTCAATGTTGCTGTGTGGCAGTAGTCCATTTCTTGTTTCCACTAAGATATCAAATTGACCAATTTGTAAAGTAGGCATAGTATATGTTCTTTCCTTTCACTTGAATAGGGAATACCAACAGAGCCATTCAAATGAGCTGAGGAGAGACAACCAGGAACAGAGATAGGTGACATGTCCATGTAGGCTAATTCTTCATATAATTTACCTGTGTCCACTGGACTTCCTGGGATCTGAACCCAAGATTGCCATTTCCATCATACAATGGGATTCTACTTTGCACACCTCAACTCCGCTTAGGGGTATGTACTAGTCAGCCAAAAGAGTGCTGATAGAAAGTACCAGAATTTATTTGCATAGAAGCTTATAGTTACAAAGCTCTGAAGAGTCCAACTCAAGGTACCGTAAGAGGTACTTCCTCACCCAAAGTCTGCTGCCACATGTTGAAGCAAGATGGCAGGCAATGTCTACAAAGGTTCAGCCTTTCTCTTTCCTCTTTAGGCTCCATTGTCCCAGATTCTTTCAATCTCAGCTGTAGCATGGCATAAGGCTCATCATTTTCCCCAGGGCTCTTTTCTTTCTCGGACTCAAACCTGTATGCCCTAATGATGTGGTCAGATCAAAGCCCTAATCTTAACATAATTTAATCAAAAGCATCTCAGCTGAATCTAATACAATCAAAGTGTTACGAAGCCCAGAGGAAGAGACCAGTTTACAAATATAATCAATATTTCCTTTATGGAATTCATAAATAATTTCAAACTGCCAAGGGTTATTCCTAAGGACATGATGAAGAGTTGTCTTCATAGTGTAAAGTTTTTAGCAATATACTCAATCATCTCATTCCATGGAGGAAAAAATAGCTGAGATAAAGATATGTACACGTTCTTGCACAATGGTAAATGGATTGACTGGTTTGTTAAGAGATAGAAAGGAGCAACATTGAAAGACTGAATGAAAGAGATATGGTGAAGAAATATGGAAATAGATCTATATAAATGGCCTTTTGGTGGTATGTAGATTACGTTTCATCAAATCTCTTCTACCATTAAATGGCAATAATTCATCCCTACTGCAATTGAAACTTATTCCAAAATAATGATTCCCTTCTTGGCCTTATCAATACTATCCAAGGACTTACAGATCTTCTGAATGTTACTTAATATTGCCTTAAAGCTAGGATCCATTTTTTAGCAAGGGAAATGTGATAATGACCAAATTCATGGTATCCACTAGTCATATCATATAGAACATCACGCAGAAGCTTCCATTCTGAATTTTAGGTATAAAGTGACAGCCTTTTAAAAGACACCATTTGTTTGGAGCAATCTCCTCCTTATAATGTGGTATTTACATTAATTCAATGGTGTTTAGATGGTGCATTATGCCCAGTAGCTAGAACACATAGAACCAAGAACTAGAAGTAGGAATGACATCGTTCATTATCATTCCAAGTGTCTATTTAGGGAGTTTCTGTTTTCTACCCATAAAACGTTAGATTCTAAAATTTAAGAGATCCCACATTGGGAGGTGGAAGATGTTTCAGTCCAGAGACATAGTAAAAGTTCTGCTGAGCCCAAAGCTAAACCAACTCATTCTGGAAACTTCATGCCAGTAGATAAACAGAAGAAGAATGGAATTACTATCAAAAAAAGCTAGGGTAGAATCTTCATAATGCAAGATGGGAGAAAAATGTCTTAGAACTTGAGAAACACACTGATACACTATGACATCTCCAGATGTTCTTATGCCTGGTAATAACAGTAAAAAAAATTTTTAAAAAAGAAAAGCACTTATAGCAACCACAACCAGAGGCTTATACTTGGCAGGGATAAAGGTTTGGATCACACCACCAGACAAAAAACTTAGACAAGAGGACGTGCTCTTGAGAATGAAGGCAATCTGGAGTATGTGGTGAAGAATGAACATAATGAATACCAGTTATATTCTCTGGATCAGAACTTGATCTAATAATCTTCTATTTTAAGACATTCTATTTAGCCACTCGCATGGCATATCAGTGAAAGAGTATCTTGCTGTGGATTGTGAGACGATCTAAGAAATGAAAGGAATGGACAGTAGCATTCCTGTTGATGCTTCATCTTATGTTCCCTAGATACAACTGAATTAATCTGCAGCTGTGGTTTCTGGCACACTGACAGTTTTCTTCTTGAGCATCTATGTTCTCCTCTTTTTCTCTGCTTAATCTCTCTCTCGCTCTCTCCGGCACAAGAAAAGACTGTTTCATAGAAAGAAGATACAACCTGAAAACCTCACCAATGAAAGATGGCAGTCTGTACATAAATGCCCCAACCTCCCAACGAATACTAAGAGAATTCCAAAGCATATTCTTCAGAGTATCTTAGAGTATTCCCAATAGGATTGAGGCCCAGTCATCTGCAATGACAACCCATTAATTAATACACATTTTATTTGTTTTTCACTTGCCTTGTCTCCATTCCTCTCTTCTTCTTTTAGACTTCCTAAGAACATCTCCTAAATTAATTATCTGCACTTAAATCCTTGCTTCAAGGTCTGCTTTTGGGAAAACCATAAGTCATGTAATATCTCAAAATACATAATATACAAGTTAGGCATATGTTGTAATATAAATATGTAAATACATATAATCCATCACTTTAAATGGATATCAAACAGATTGCCTCTTCTCAGAGTCAGGTCTTGCCCAGCAATCATGGTGTGTTAAAGGAAGATGTGCGTCTTCCTCTGATCCTAGCAACAGGAAACATATTAAAACTCTTCCTACCCATAATGAATACAGACATAATATAATTAGATTGGCAAATCAAGCAGAAAATTTGAGGTCTAAATGGAAGACAATTAAAATGGGCCCCATTATTCATGCTGAGAAACTGATCCTGGACAGCACGTGCATTGCAAGCATCTTTATAAGATAAAAGGGCAAATAGCCTGCACAGTCTGACCAATATCACATTCCCTAAAAGTTATTGAAAGAGCTTTTAAGAGGCAAGAATTGAATCTACCAAATTAAACAGTAGAAAGCAGGGTCCTTCTGGTTAAGAAGGAAAAATGTTTGTTCCTAAGTTTAAAAGGTTCTAAATTTAAACATATATATCCAAGGTTTATTAGGTCCCGGAAATTAGCTAGATGCCTTTAGAAGTGCATATGACTGACATGATATGTGTGAAAGGCTGAGTTTCTATACTTTATGAACACATAAAAATCCGTCATTTTAAATTTCTATTTTTTATCCATTTACATGACAAAAGTAACAGTTAAAGTCTGAAACATCTCCAGTTATGAAAGTTATCACATTTTTAATTAATCACAAATAACTCTTAACAAATGAAATATCAAAAAACTATTATATATTAATAATAAAGATAAAATAAATTATGCCATAAATGAAAGGTTTAGAAAAATGAAGATTTAGAAAGAGTATTTAAATATACTTTGCTTTCAAATTATTTTAGTCTAATTTTATTTGAAATTTACTTCATTGTTTTATTCCACTTTACTTTTATTTCATTTCAGAATATTTCCTTTTTTCAGTTCTCTTTGTTAAAACAATGATGGTAAAAGTAGTCTGCTCATCTATGTTTTTAAGTTAATTTAGGTTTCTTTTACAATTATTATTTGGCCCTAAATACTCTCATTTGGTGGCAGGTTTTGGGTAATTATGTGTTACAGTGGAAGAGGGGTTTAGAAGAGTAACTTTATTTGGGTGCAAACACCACAGTAAGTAAAAATGTAGGGAGGGAAATAAAAGAAATCTTGAGAACTATACCTACCCTGGGCTAACATTCAATTTAATTTATATTTTCTAAGAATTTAGAAAAATTAGAAAATTACTTGTAGGAAAAACATAAGATTATGAACATAATTACATTTTCAATCTTTAAATAAATTTGCAATAATTTACAATGCAATGTATATTTATTAAAGTCAATTTTCACTAATAAACAAATTTTATAAAAGAACTCACCATTCTTGTTACTTGTAGAATTTTAAAAAATTAAATATTGTTAGCTGGATTTCTTTTTAACATATTATGCAGAGTTAATTTTTTAGCTAACAGCCATACCCATAACTAAATCATATTTTTCATATTATATTATATTTCATTTTGGTGAGTGATTGGTTAACCTTGAAAAAGAAGTACAGAATTATTGCAGAACAACAAATTTTATAAGGATTTGATAAACTATTAATAAAAGGCAATATGTTTATTAGTGACATAATTCTTCTGAAAATTAAGATATCATAAATGCATACCCCAAAGATGGTCTGCCACTTCCTCATTTTGCAAATGAAGAAACTTGCATTGAGAGACATTTAATGACAATATTACAAGGCAGTAGAAAATTGAATACTAAACATTATGTCTCCTGAATCCTTTCTATCACCCTGCCTTAAATATAAGTAATGATCAGCTTCTATATCAAACAGCAATGAATTCTGATCTTAAACAGATAGGAAGCAACAGTGGTGACCCAGGAAAATATCAGTTTTAAGGTGTAGGAAATATCATCCTAATTTTTAGTAAGTGTTTTTCAAAATTCCAGACCCATTCATTGATAAGCAATGAAGTATTTTTAAAAATTTTCCTAAACACTTATAAGAACAATGCGTGAAAAAAATAGTGATGATGAAAGTAAATCATGAAGATCTAAAACAATATCAGAAAAAAATAGTGATGATGAAAGTAAATCATGAAGATCTAAAACAATATCAGCAATTTTGCATTCCTTAACAATGTGGGGGTCTAAAAGTGTGAGTCAATAGAGTATGAAATAAAAAGAACCATAAATATTTTAAATATTAATCATCCTCATTGACATGATTATTTTCAGTTTCACACTTTCATCCATTTCATCTTAATATATTTTCTATTTGCTGCTCTCAAAAGGTGATATTTAACTGAAAAATCTAATTTGGTCCATACCTAGAAAAAGTACGGCAGCTTACATCATGGGTGACAGAATACTGTTGTTACATTCAAACCCTAAATGTCTCAAAAGAATAAAGGCAATCTTCTTTTACAGTCTAATTCTGGACATAAATATAGGTGATTTTTTAAAGGAATAAATTGTTTTATCAAACTTTCAACTGTAGTTTCTCTTCGTTCCAGTAAAGACTGTCTCAAAGTAAGTGTTCTTTAAACAGCTTCTTTTCTTAAAGGAGAGGTGGACCTTTTCTAGTCCATTCTCAAGGCCTTTTATCAGAGCCCATCAAATGTGCTAGCTCTATTGCAGATGGTAGAGAAAATAACACCAAGCTGAATTCTAACAATGGAGATTTATCTCCTTAACTGGAAATATTAGATAAGAGAATTTAAAAAGATCCTTCTCTTGCCCTATAGCAAATGAGGGGGGAAAATTTTTTTTTATTTAAACCACAACCAAAATCAAATTAGGAAAAGTCATTACTTTGGTTTTCATTTTTATATCTTCAGAAAAGATGATGCAGCAGGTGATGGTGTAAAACCAGGGGTTCTTGACTTAAAAGAGGCCATGAATCAATTGGAGATATATACCTTTAAATAACTTTTTCCCTGTTTCATCATTGACAATAATGCCAAGCCACATTGGATTCAACTCAATTATGTCCATATGTGTAAATACACTTTTGAATTGTTCTGAGGCAAACACCGAAACACTTAAAATGCTGGTCCAATTATTTGGGTGCACTGATATTTCAGAGTGCAATGTCTTAATTAAAGTTGAAATTCAGAGCTATAGCAATAATCTTAGACTTTGCTGAGCAAATTAAGAAATAAATACATAAAACAATTGTAATATAAGATCTAAATTGATCTTTCTTAAAGGCTTGTGAAATTTTTATATGTCTCATCTAAAAAGAAAAAATTATTAACAATATCAAATAAATTGACATATTTTGATTTTTAGGAATTTGGATTATCTCCTATAAATCTCTCTCAAAACTGCAACACCATTTCATCAAACTGGCACAGTGAAACATCCTGGTTGTATAAAGTATTTGGTGAAAACTAAGAATGTTCATGTTTTCAGTTTTATGTATTGTAGAGAAATAGTGAGTCTAGGAATAAAAATTTATAATTAGCAAGTTGACTCAATTCTCATTCATATCTACAAAATTTAGATGATTATATGACCTATACATCCTCAGAAAAACAGCATAGGACTTAAAACAGCTTTGCTTTTAAAAGATTTAATGTAACATTTCATCTAATATTTGAAAATATGCACATTTTAAAGCAATATCTCTATATGCTACTTTTGAGATGTTTTAAGTTTCAATTTCATTACAAGACTTGTGCATAGTGAAATGTAGCTTCCTTGTTACATTTTTATGAGAATGTGATCTCTAGAATCATTGGGGCCTGTAGGAAGAAGAGAGTTCTACATTTCTGTCATTTGTGAGCTCTATAGTAACATCTGCCCCAAGCTAAAACCTCCTACATAGAAGTAATGGTAATGGATGAAGGGAAGGTAGTAGAAAGGTCCATTGCCTGCCATTCAATTTACTGAAATTGCCCACTTAGAATACTTACTTAGACATTACGAGCTTCACTTTCTCAAGTGCTAAGCCTGAGTTCACTGAGCTGACATAGGTGTAGGAGGCTATCACGCTATTACTGCATTTTCAAATAGAGGAAGAGACTTTAAGCCTTGTGTAAATGGATAAACCACATGTAGGCAGGCGCCTGTGATACACGGCGGTCGCATGTAGGTTTGTATCCTTACCGTGGAGCCCAAGGAGGAGACATTGGAAAAGAGGGCGTATTTTAAAGGCAGACTGTTTGACGGTTTCAATTGTGTGAGCATCTGGTCTTTCCACATGCCTGTAGCCTGGCTAAAGGAATTACATTCCTCGTTCAACATTTTCAAAACAGCAGGCTCATTTCTTAAAAAAAACTTCCAAATATATTTTTTCAGTTTGTAATCTGGAAAATTAAATAACGTATCTAGGCGTTATTTTAAATGTATACCTTTAAACGTCATGAAATATTTTTTGAAAAATAGAAGATGTAGGTTATCTCTGTGTGAAAGAATTTAGGGAAGAATATCATTCTTTTCTCATATGTCATAATCTAGGATGTTAGTAACTTTTTCTTAAAAATTCAAACTATTGAAAATTTGAAGTCTTGTGTCAAAAAGGTAAAAGATATTTGAAGCTAAAGTGATCCAGTTTCCTCTCAAAGTAGAGATAGAACATAGATAACTATTGTTGCCTTGGTAATGCAGCAGAATAGGTATGGAAAAATACATGTGTAAAGTATACTTTAAATTTTTTCTCTCATGTAATTATGATACTTCCTCTTTAATGAATATGGAAAACCTATACAGTTTGCCTTGTTTATTAAATAGTCTGCAGAGGGTCTTATTGACATTTATTTTGGTTTCAGGTAACAGGCATATCATTCAGGATAGTTCAAGAGAAGAGATAATATGTTGTAATGGGGTTCATATGGCAGCTGAAGTTACTTAAGTCTTTGAATTTTAAATAAGATGGTTCTGAACACTATATTCTATATTCCGTGGGCATCCAGCACCCTCACCAATGTATGAGAATCCACAGGGCTTATTCTGGCTCTTTGTCCTGACATCTATTTATCTCTCTCTCATCTGTGACCATGCAGATGTTTGACTCCACCTCTTTACTTTGATTTTCTCAAAAGAAACACTTGCAAAAGGCATTTTGTATTGTGATGCATTATAGAAATTTTGGGTTATACTGGGGATTAACTTCACAGCAATACTAATGATTATCAATATTACATGCCTCTATTAATAAATGTCATCCAGCCACACAAACATAAGGCTCAGTCTGTCTCAAGTCTTTCTCACTTTTGTATTTTCCTTACTTCAGTAGGCAGAATAATTGAACTAGATATCCTCCATTGAGTTTTAGGTTTACCTTTGTTTAAATGTTTCCCAATAAAATTTATCCATCTATGACTTTCATTTCTGTTTCTTAAATGGGAAGGAAAAACATGCTAATTTATTTTCTCACTGACATCAGTAGTACTTATTATAAAGTAATCATTTGTACTGTCCCTGAAATATTTCTGGTCCTCCTCCCTTCCAGGGACATGGTAAGGTTGTACTTCTTGGCCCTTTTGTGTTTAGATGGAGAAGTGTTACTAGCTCTGACTAATGAGTGTTAAGCAAAAGTAACAAGTGTTACATGAATTGGAACACCTAATTGTCAGCATGAGATGGTGTATTAGTCATGATTCTTCAGAGAAACAGAACCTACAGTATATTTAAATATATATGTGTATATATATATGCAACTATTATGGGATTTATTATATAAATTGGCTCATGTGATTATGGGGATGGGCCAGTCCAAATTTCATAGGAGAAATTGAAAAATCAAAATAAATCAATGATGGATGACTAGGAGACTGAGAGCAATTTCTCTAATACAAACTCAAAGTCTTTAGCCCACTTTCCAATCCAATTTTTGGTTCCAGTGATTATTTATTGAGGAAAAGGCCAGGTTCTCAGAAGAAAATACCTGTACCACCTAGCAAGTCACTACGTAGTAATGATTATTCTAATCCTTCTTTAAAGGGACTTACGGTTATTTACTTAATTGTACACTGACAAAAGTGGAATACCCACACATTTGAAGGCCAGTTTGGTGCAGGATTTCTGTTGATATTGACACCCAAAGACCTGAGATGTCATCATCCCCTAATGAAAACGGGAGCATTGGGACAGTGTTTGAGGTTCTGACCTGGTTGGTTCTTGCTCACAGATGGTCCATTTTGCCTACAAACACCCTTGGGGTAAATTCCCTAGTCCTTGAACTTATAATTTGAATTGTTATAATTGGTTGTTAACACACTACCACATTGTGTCATTGACCTGAGGGGCAAGTTATCATAGTGGAAAAACCAAGTAGAAGTCTTGTGAAGCTGACCCACACTCAGCCAAGATAATAAATAAAAAATAAAATCACTTCCTGGTGGAATGTCAAAAAATATTTCTACACTTAAGACCTAAAAGATGATACCCATTATATCTTCATTTATTTCAACAGTCTTGTCTTTGCAAAAACCACATAGATCTTAGCAGATGACAGAAGACTGCTGCAAATTCGCCTACATAGTGATGACAATTGTAGTTGATGGGCCAAATAAAGTATCTTTTCTAGAGCAAACTAACAAGGCTTTAGATGCATGCAGTGTGGCCTTTGATCTATCAGAGATGTTCTTTTCCAACTCTGTTACAAAAGAAGATATGAGGAATTCTTAATCCCTTAGTGACCAAGAACTACGTAAATCCTCCCACTCACTGTTATGATATCATCTGAAGAGATCTGGACTATGTAAACATCCTGCAGAACATCACCCTGATCAAATAGATTAGCTACATGATGATAATTGAGTCATGTAAGCAAGAAATGGCTTTCATTATGGTAAACTTGAATCACATGCATTTCAGGAGATGAAACCAAAACTAAAAATTTAGAAGATTGTCACCAAAGTAAAATTTGAGAAGTCTGGTTGTTGAAAGCATGCAATAATATTACTTCTAAAGTGTATACATATTTGCATACATTGCTAAAACCCACATTCTTACATAATATGAATGATTCTCAGATATGTGTGAGATCCAGAGTAAGAAAGCACTCTAGCAGGTCCAGAGTGTGGTGCAAGCAGCCTTGTGGCTGGGGCAACATGACTTAACACATCTTATTGTATTAGAGATAGTGCTGGGAAAAGATGCCGTATAGCAGTTATGCAATTGTAATGCAGATCCCTCGTGTCCTTGATTAAGGCCATACCAGCTACAACGGAGAATTATATGTCTTTTGAAAAACAGCTTGTGGTATCATACTGAACCCTGGTAGAGAGAGAATGTCTGAATACTCTGTGAGGCCAGAACTGCCCATCATGAGATGGATTCTATAAAACTCACGGAAAATATATTTGAAATTGATATACCGGGCGATTAACACAAAAAGGTGAACCAAGTCATAAGGTTGTGCAGATGCAACAATAATCCATCATTATGTGATGGAAGTGGTACATTTGAGATTAGGCTTGAGCAGGAATTGAAGGCATAAGCAAACTGCAGGAACAGTTGTCCCATCCATCCACATCATCCCCAATGTTTAATAGCATCCCTGATTCAACTCATATCTGTGGCCACATTGAGGTAATCCCTCATAACTAGCTGTCAGAGGAGAAAAATGTTAGAGCTTGGTTCAGGGATAGATTAGTGTGGTATATGAATAAAAGCCAAAAATGGACTGCTGTGGCACTCCAGGTCAACTCAGAGATAGCTATTAATGACAACAGAAAAAAGAGGATATTTGTAGGAAAGAGAAGTGGTCAAAGATGAGAATATATACAATCAGTGATGAAAGTGCCTGACTGCTAAAGGACAAGATAAAGATTAGAAGATTAGAAGATTGGGGACAAAGAGTTCCTAAATAGATGCAAATGAATGGATATATGGGAGTAGGCACAAAGTATGAAGATCTTTATATTACATAATTTGTCCATCATAGATCATGCATCATGGAAGAGGCACTAAATAATCCAAGCAGACAAAATGACTTGGTCAACTGGTATCAGATAGGCTATATCATCAACTAATGCTGATGTTGGCATGCTGGGTCCCTGAAACAAATGGTTATGGTAGCTGGGATGGAAGCTATACATGAGCTCAATAACATGAGTCACATTTACCAAGGTCAATCTTGTTTCTGCTGCTGTTAAATATAAAAAATGACAGTAACAAAGCCCACAATATGGCATCATCTTCGAGAAGATTAACTGGCCATTTGGTGGCAAGTTAACTAAATTGGGACTCTTTCTATGAAGTGGAAGTTATTTATTTAAAAGAAATAAACATAAATTCCAGGCATGGGTATCTTTTCTGCCCACAGAGTCTCATCCAAAAACATTATCTAGGGGTTGAGGACATGTTTGATTTTTTGGTATAGTTTTATACATAGTATAGCATCAAACTAAAAAACTCCCTTTACAGCAAAGGAGGTGTGAGAGTGGGTTCATTACTGGGGTCCACTATTTATATCACATACTCTACTACCCATAATAGCCTATTAAAGTACAACTGTAGCACCAGCACAGAGGTGATACCTCACCATCTCCCAGGACACAATATACATTTTAAATAACAACAACAAAAAAAACCTTGATATACTGTTAAGTGGCCAATAAGTAGAAGAGATGGGCCAGGGAGCCACACGATGGAAATAGGAAGAACAAGCTTACCATCAATTAGGGTGACCTATTTGGGGAATTTGTGTTTTCAGTCCAAATAAAGCTGGACACTGAGTTTAAAAGTCCTAGTTCATGAAAAGGTGGGCCCTTTCCCCAAAGAGACACAATATGAATTCCTTTGAACTACAACCTATGGTTGCCACATGGGCACTTTGGTATTCTCATCCCAATGGACTAAAAAGCAAGAAGAAGAGTCGATATTTTGGCAGGTGTAATTGACCTTGAACATCAGGGGTGGTGGTGCTACAGTTAAAGAAGTGATCAGAAAGGAATATTTTGGCTCCCAAGTAATATTCTTAAGCATCTCTTGGTACTACTCCTCTGTATGATTATGATGGTAAATGGCCAAGAGTAGCAACCTCCACCTGAGAAGAACATGGTGGACTGGATCTCAGATCCCTGAAGGGAATTTATATTATTGACATCAAGTAAACCACCATGACTAGCAGAGGTCTTTTTTGAGGGTGAGGGGAATCTAGAATTGATAGTAGAGGAGAGAAATCAGTTAGGGTCCGAAGACCAGCTGCAGAGCTGGGGCCTTAATTTGTTTTATTAATCTTCCTATATTAAGTTTCTCCAAGACAAAAGACCACCAGTATCTTGGAAGAACTGCTCCCAGAATCTATAAGGAGATGAATTTTGATGTAGAATATGATGTATCTCTCAGATATTTCATCAGAATGAAGTACTTATGAAAGTACATTCAATGACTTATTAACATGAGAGTAGAAAAGTCCTAGACCCCTCTCCCCAACTTGAAACAATTCTGCATCTCAGTTTAGAGGTCCCCATGAGAGTTAGTGGAGCCTTTTATTGGTACAGTTTCACAGTTACACGTCTACCTACCCTTGCTTCTTTTTCTCTTTTCCATAAGTATTGATCCCAAGAATATTCTTTAATAAATGTCCTACATACTATTCTCTATCTCTGAATTTATTTTTCAGGGAAATCAACCTATGACATCAAGTATGTCATCAATACAATGATTTTGCAAGCCGCATTTGCTATTGCAACCTAATTTGGCTAAGTCTAATTTTATCTTTGGAAAATCAAAGATTTACTTACATTTTATATGTTATTGCTTTGCAGTGATAGAATAGCCACTATTTAAGTGCTTAGTGTCTGTGAAATTATCTTTTAAAATAGCTTTATAATTTTAAACTTCAAAGAATACCATAATTAGTATTGTACAGAATGTGTTTTCTTTGATTTTAGTTACTATCAGAAAAACTCCTTTCATAAATATTTTAAATGTCCATTTTGATTTGTAAAAAAATTTATTAATAATAATTTGAGCAAGTGAAGGTAAGATCCTAAGAGTACCATTTTCTCTGAAAGTTAAACTATCAAAGAAAAATATATTAAACCACATTTGTTTTTCTTTTGTGAAGTTCTCCTTCTTCTGGCTGTAAAATTTCCAAAACTCTTAGATTTACTTCAATCACTCTGTTATATTTTTACTGTTTTTTGGTGATACAGGCTCAAAGAAAGTATTGAAGTACTAAGCAAAATCCTAAATTGTATAATGATTCTTAAACATAGCTGATATTAATTCAACACACTAACCCAGAATTACGAAACTTCTGCAGACATTGACTTTGTTAGTGAAGTCAAATATTATTCTTATTCTAAAATGTATATGTATGCTAAATTCAGAAATTTTATTTGTATATTCCACTGAAGATTAACTAGCCAGACACATCTCTGAAAATCAGAAGGAAGAACAAATCATTAATATCATCATTAACTTAATGTATTATGTATGACAAATCCAAAGAAGAGGAACCTGAAAAACTAGAATTCTCAGCATTGGAACTAGAAAGAAGTGTTTATTTTTGAATAAAATACAATTTTGTTGATGATTTACTAGTTTAAGTAGCTCATGAAAATCACCAAGGTAATTGAAATAGCAACTAGATGTTATTTGGGAAGATCTAGTACATTAGAAGAAATGAGTCTTGATGGTGATATATTATCCCTGCTCTTCCTAAAGGGTACTATATCCTCATTCACTTTATGTGCTTATTAGAAAAGACTTTTAAAACTTTAATTTGTGCTGTAATAAAATTACATTATGTAAAGGGCTTTAAATGCTAAACCTAGTATGATTAAGCAATGCTGAAACTATTGTAATGTTATAAAAAAACTAGTGAACTTATCTTTATAAAAGGAACCCAGAGCTTCAATTATTTGCCTATGAATTAGAATTAGTGATTGTGTATGTTAAGTAAAAAGGAGAAGAATTTAAAAAGAAAAAAAATACTGTGAATTTCTTTAGAAAATAGCAGTATGCATGGCCATTTCACTCCCATCTTATATCAATTCATGGACAAGCTTCATTATCCTCTCAGAAATATGGACATGTTCTGTATTCCTCAATCGACACATTGCTCCACAAATTTTGGAATCTTTGATAAAAGGATTACATTTGACAATTGGTTACCCAAACCATTGATTCTTCATATCATTCGAGGAATACTTTTCACATCTCTGAATTTTACCAGATATTTAAGATCCAGTTCTTTCTCTTGAAAGAAGCCTTGTAACTTTTCTAGTCTTCAACAAATTCCTTAATGAAATTTTCATTCCATTAATGTCTGTATTTTATATTTTAGCATTTAATTTCAACTTATCATTGTCAGATTCTTCAATTTGTTTCTACTTTGTCTCTTTGAAAACACCACTTAAAGACAAATGCATTGCCTTCTACCACTTTGTAACTTGGTGCACACTGGGAACAGAATGAGGGATCATGAATGCTTGTTGATATAATGGGCAATAAAAAAGTATTCCCTTTTTCATAGAATGATCAAGCAAAATATATCTAACCTAATTTTTTTTCAAACTCAGGGATCTGCCATCTCAATATGCCAAAAGAGAAAAAAGGCATAATGTCCAATATTACAAAATACTTGAAAATTGAAAATGACTATGTTTTAGTCAGGGTTCTTCTGGGAAAAAGAATCAACAGGAGATATCTGTAAATAGTATGAGATTTATAAGGCTCTCTCACATGACTGTGGGGATACACAAGTCCAGGTTCTGCAGGCAGGCTTCAAATCAGGGGCTTCTAAGAAATTTCTTGATAAGTTTCCAGGAGATGTTGGTTGTCCAAAGAGGAGCTGGGAAATTTTCTCTGAATGGTGAAATCACCTCCCCTTTTAAGACATTCAACTGACTGGATAAAGTGTCACTCATTGCTGACTGCAATCTCCCTGGTCAATGTAGATGTAATCAGCCATCTATGCAGTAAACTCACTAATAACTAAAGCCCATAATTGTCCTTCTATTACAATTAGCCTAGTGCTTCCTTGACCAACAACTGGGCACAATTAACTTGGATGAGTTGACACATTAGCCTAACCATTACAGAGCAGCCAAAGGCCTATCACACATACACACTCACACACATGTGCACACACTAAGATTGACTGGTGAATGACCAATCTGATATTCCAGGTCTTATTTCAGAACTTCGCTACCTCAGTTTTTTCTACAATTACGTTTTAATCCTTCTACTATATCCCTCCAGCTAATTGTATTTTCCAGAGATGACCACAATGATATCCCCCATAATATATGATCTTCTGACAATGTGACCTTAACACTTACACTCTCTCCATCAAGTACTGGAGCATAGTCCTCCCTTATCCCAACTTAAATCAGGAAAGACCTTCTTTGATAACTTCAAGTAGTTAATGATGCTATTTGATTTCTGAGTCAGATGATAAAATTGCTATGCACTTTCACTTTGCTCTCTAGGGATGCCTTCTGTTGAAACACACTCACCATGCTGTTGGGAAGACTAAATATAGTATATAGAGACCCACATTGAGGAAGGACAAAATATGCTCCCAGCTGAAAGTTAGAAGTAACTTACCAGTCATGTGAGTGAACCATCTTAAAAGTGATCTTACAGAGCAGGGTGCTGCAAAATATCAGAAATCTGTTGGTGTTTATAAAGGTATTTATTTGGGGTAGAAGCTTGCAGTTATCAGTCCAAAAAAGCATGTTACTTCCCTCACCAAAGTCTTTTGCCATGTGTTGGAGCAAGATGACTGCCACCTTTGGCCAGGGTTCAAGCTTCCTGGTTTCCTCTCTTCCTGGGGTTCATTTCTCTCCAGGCTCAGTTCCTCTGTTGTGTGTGTGTGTGTGTGTGTGTGTGTGTGTGTGTTTCCACAAGGCCAGCTGTAGACTCTGAGGCTTTCTAGACTTTGCCTCTCTCCACAAGGTCAGCTATAGACTATTAAGCAAACAGCTTGATTCTCTTCCCAGGCCCTTCTCTCTTTCCTCACAACCAAGCTTCTCTATGTGCTTACTTCCTGGGGATCCAGCTCAAGACTCCAACATCAAAAACTTCAACTAAATCTTCTGCCATGTCATTTTCTCTGTGAGTCCCCATGCAACCAGGGGGTAGGTATACAAAATCCTACTGATGTGGCACAATCAAAGCCTTTTCATTATTTACTCAAGTAAACTTCTGATTCCAATATAATCTAATATGCCTAGAGCAAAAGACCAGTTTACAAACATAATCCAATATTTATTTTTGGAATTCATCAATAATAGCAAACTGCATCCAATCAAGACGTCAGAGTGAAATACTCCAGGGATCTCTCCCTCAACAGAAGCTTTAAGTAACCAGCAAGATCTGGAAGAAAGATCTTTTTCCAAGGTCCAGGAAATAGTTAAAGGCTTGCCAATAACAGAGTGAGAGCAAAATCAAGAAAAAGGCATCTTAAAATTAGTAGGATTTTCTGGTGAGTTTGCTAGGATATCCTTTATTCCTTTACCAGTTAAATGTGGAACTGGTGCATGCTTCCAGTGGAGGTCCCTGATCCAGGATCAGGAGGGAGCAGAGTAACCATTATGCACATACTGAGGGCATGTATGTCTGTCTTAATCTATCTTGTGGCAGCCTGAAAGACTGAACCAGGACTCACATCATGGGTTCACCATCTCTGAACTTAATCTGCATGTAGAAGGTAGTTTGCAGAGTTGTTGTCCTACTGAATGCTGTAGGAGAGCAATCAAGTCATGGTTGCCTGGGGCAAAGGTTTGTTGACAGACATACAGGGCAGTGCCTGGGGCCATGAGGAGGTGCTATATCCTAGGGAAGAAGGGACATTTATATTTGTGTAAATGGGGAATTCTGAGGGGTCATACATGCACGCCCAAGAAAAGGTGCATTGGTAGAAAGGACCAGGGAGGACCTTGCATTTTTTGCCTAAGGCTGTTTTCCAAATTCATTGTATGACCTTCACAGGCCAATCTACAAATATTGAGAAAGATGTTTCTTTTTGTTCTTTTCTTTTCTTTCTTTTGTTCTTTTCTTTCTTCTTTCTTTCTCCATTGTTAGCTCTTGGCATTCAAGAAAATCTCTGTCATAGCAGTAGCTGGATACAAGCTTACGGAACAAAACAAACAAGAGTCTAAATTCCAGTAACAGATACTAAAATATTAAAATATCCAGGTTTCAACAAAAGATTACAAAGCATACCCTTAAATAGGAAGCAATGGCCTATGCAAAGGAGAAGATCAAAGCATTAGAAACAGCAAGAGGATAAAATTTGGGTTACACCAAACTAAACAAACATGACTTTAGAAAAAAATGCTCCAAAATATGCTCAAAAAGCTAAAGGAAAACAATAAATGAATGCAAACAAAATACCAGTAGAGAAATGGAAATTATAAAAAGGAACAAAATAGAACTGAAGACCACAGGAAAAGAAATTTTAAAAATTCTCTTGAGGGGCTCAATATCAGATTGGAACTGACAGATGAAAGAATCAGTTGACTTGAATATGAGAAAATTAAAATAATCTCAATAGCAGAAAGAAGAATAAATGAAGAAAAGTGAAGAGAACCTTAGGAACCTGTGGGACATTATCAAGCATACCAATATATACATAATGGAAAGCTCAAAAGGAAAAGAACAAGAGAAAAAGACAGAAAGAATAGCTAAAGAAATAATAGCTGAAAAATCCTCAAATTTAAGGAAAGGCATGAATATGGCATATCCAAAAATCTCAATGATAAACCTAAATAGATCCTATGGTATATTATATTATGGTATATGTACTGTGGTATATTATAATCAGGTTGTCAAATGCCAAAGATAAAGAGAGAATTCTGAAGTTGCAAGAGGGAAGTAATGTGCCATGTATAAGATTAAGTGTCAATAACTCATTGGAAATCATGGAGGCAAGAAGACAGCGCAATGACATATTTAAAGTGGTAAAAGGAGAAAAAATGCCAACCAACAATTCTATATCCAGCAAAACTGTCTTTCAAAAATAAGGGTAGAGAGAAGTGGATGTGGTTCAAGTGATTGGGCTCCTGTCTACCATATGGGAGGCCCTGGGTTTGCCTCCCAGGGCCTCCTTGTGAAGGCAGGCTGGCCTGTGACTGTGGAGACCTGATGGCCCACACCTGCGGAGAGCTGACAGCCCTGCCCACAAAGAGCTGGCACAGCAAGATGACACAACAAAGAGAGATAAGCAGACACAGAAGAACACACAGCAAATGGACACAGAGAGCACACAGAAAGCAAGCAGCAAGGGGGGATAAATAATAAAATAAATAAATGAATAAGGGTAGATTAAAACATTTTCAGGTAAGCAAAAGCTGAAGAAGTTCATCACCTAAACCAACCCTAAGTGAAACACTAAAGAGTGTTCTTCAGGTTGAAAGTACACTAGACAACTGACTAGAGCTTCAAGAAGTGCAAATCTCTAATAAAGATGGTGACCTGGGTAAACAGAAATGCCAGTACTATCGTATGTTGGGTTTATAACTCCACTTTTTACTTCCTACAGGATCTAAAAGGCAAATGCATAAAATGTAATGATAAATCAATGGTTTGGACTCATCATGTATAAATAAGTAATTTGTGAAAAAGACTAGATAAAGGTAGGGGAAGAAAAAAGTTATAGGAACATACTTTGTGTATGCTACTAAAGTTAAATTGGTATTAAACCAAACTATATTGTTGCAGATTTAGGATATTAAATTTAAGGCAGGGTTAATAGGGAGTTAATGTCAATAAGAGCAGGTTTTCTGTTTTGGGTGAAGGGAAAGGTCTAGTAATGGATGTTGGTGAGGATGCTGCACATAGCAAATGTGGTTAATTCTATTGAATAGTGTGCTTCAAAGGGGTTGGAATGGCAACATGTATGTTGCATATGTTTTCAATGCAAAAAAAGCAACTAAAGAGACATTAACAATTAAAAGCAATATGTGATCCTAGATGGGATCTAAGAATGGAGGAGCAAAGGTTCAAAAGGACATTATTGAAAGGACAAAAGGACAAAAATTGGAATGTAGACTGTAAGTTTTCTATCAGTGTTAATTTTCTTGAACTTGATATCTGCACTTATGGGATTACAGAAGTGAATATCCCTGTTTTATGAAATGTACATGGACATGCTATGTGTTCAAGGAGTATGATGTGAGCAAACTGCTCTCCCATGTTCAGAAAATAGATATAGATTGATAGAGGTATGGATGGATAGAAAGGATCAATTGATAGGTAGATAGATATATGATATGGCAAATGTGGCAACATGTTAAAACTGGTCCATCTAGGTATGTGGCTAATAGAGGTATGTTGGAGTTCTCTGAACAGGGTTTGTATTATTGTTTGCAGCAATCCTATAAGTTTGAATGATTTCAAATAAAAAGTTTAAAGATTATAAAAAAGTGGATGCTTTAGTCCTAATTGAGTCACTCTTGCTGATGCCATATGGAGCAGACATGTAAATAGCCATCTACATTAAATATCACCCAACATATAATGGATAGAGGTTTTGGTAACCAGAAAGGAAATTTCCAGGAATAATATTGAAAGTGCCACCTGAATTTTTCTTACTGCCTATGATGATATGCAAAAGGAGAGAAATGAGCTTAAGAATGAATAACTAAATATAGAGGAACTGAGACTGTGTGGGTTAAAAAAACTGTTTCTAATTTTTTTCCTCTGCAGAGAGCAAAAACAATCCAAAGTAAGTATGCCTCCTGGGAAAAGATCAAATACAGGAGTAGGGCCATATTTTAAATCTCTTGTTAAAAATCTCAGTAAACTCTACTGTAGGACCTCATAAATATCCTTCAGACTGACAAAAGTCCATCTAATGACTAAGTGCATCCTTTGCAGATCTTCCCTGTAAAAACAATAAATATCTCACAGGAAGCCCAAGTTAAAGAAAAGTTTTTCTTAAAGATATGTAGGTGTGGCTTTCCTTTAATGGAATGAACTTAATAAAATGCACAGAAAACTCTCAAAGGAGTTTCAGAATCGTTTTGATAGAAGGATTGCCAGCTTGGACATAAAAGAATAAAGAGGAAAAAAATGAAAAGAAATCTTCAGGCTCCCAAATTTTAAGGATAAGAATCATTTTTAAAATGATACTCAATTGCAAAACATGCCTTTTCTTTAATTGAAAAGGAGGATGAAGCAGAGGATGGACTTAAGAGCCCAGAGGGTGCAGCCAATAAATATAGGAAATAATTCCCACACTGACAACGTAAGTCACACCAGATTTCTGAATTGCTGTGGACCAATGACTGCTATGTGCTTCCCATTTCTTCCTCTTAAGGATGGGACTATCTACTGATTTTATCTTATGCATGTCCATCATTATATGTTGGGTATGTGTGTGGGAGATAACTTGTTATCATTAGTTCATGCTCTTTCAGAGGAAAAAGAATAATATTCAAGGAGCTGTATCTGAAGAACTATACCTGAGGAGTTGGAGCATAAGATTCTGGGCTTCAAGCCAGTTACCAAATGAGATACATTTTTATATGGGAAGAAGGTATGAGTGGGTTTTCCATGTAGGAGCAATGTGGATTGCCATGGATATAGGGGAAAGTGTGGAAGATGACATCTTCCAAAACTGACCTCAACAATATTTCACATCTGCTTATAATGTGACATTAATATTCCTCCTATTGAGTGATGGTTGTCTGTATCCTCTTCCCTGAATCTGGGCACCTCTTTGTGCTGGCTTTAACAATAGAGTATGCCAGAAGTGATATTGTTGGCTTGTGACTTTAGATCATAAAAACCCTGTGGATTTCTGTTTTGTGCTGTTATACCCTACTGTTTGAAGCCAGCCACTTTGCAGTGAGGAAGCCTAAACACAGTGTGTAAACTTCAATATGAAGAGAAACTTAGTGTCCTACCTCTCAATCCCAGTTTAGTCTCGCAGCTGAAAACCAGCACCAATTTGTCGGCCATATGAGTAAGCTATCTTGCAAGATCCGCCGATCACCAGTTGGCCATCCCCGATGATATCCCATGGCATGAATTAAAGAAAAATACCACTGTTGATTCTCACACAAAACAGATTCATGAAGAAAATAAGAAACTGTTTTAAGTCACTAAGTTTTGGGGTGGTTAGTTATACAACAATAGATACCTATACAGTTCTTATCCCATAACTCAATGGTTCTGATTCTCCAATTGTTCCCTGATTAATACAAACACTCCCCGGCCTTACAACAGCTTTGTTTTTAAAAATAGCATGGGGTCAGGTAATGCCAGGCAAATAGAGAGAGAGAGAGAGATGCTATATTCAGTAAACAAAAATATACCAATATAACTTTCACACTATATTTTCAAGCCATGAAAGTATACTGACTGAGAAACACATAACATGTTTAATACCCATAAATATACATGCAAAGGCAATACTCTACAAAAAAAAATTTAAAATAAACATTGTATGTAAATTAAGTTGTTTGATCAAACTGGGAAAACATGATACTTTGAAAATAACATTTTAATATGTTATATGCAAATAAATTATACTTTATATTATTAATAATCTATTAAAAGATTTATAATCTCTTCTTGACATGTTATCATCTTTTTCAAGTTCTGAAAAATATTTTCAAATTTTTAATTATTTCTTTGTAATGAGAGAGTAGTCAAAAAGCATTTATCAATTATAACCTAATTAAAATTACCTTTCAAATCTTTAACTATAAGCACAACTACATAAATCACTAGAACAAAATATTCTGTGTATAGTTCCCAAAGTGCTTTTAATAATTTCACATACACACCACAGCTTCACCCATGATCATTCAGAGAAGCTTTGAGTATTAAAAAAAAAAAATAGATGAAATGCAAAGATCTCAGGTTTGCTTGATAAAAATCCTTGAAATGTCATTTATTCTTTTTAGGATCCATAATACAATTTAGTAAGTAATTAGAAAAAACACATACAGTAATAAAAATAAGATTTAAATAAATCATCTTAACATATGAATTGTCATGTGTAGAAATTCTTTTTGAATGTGTTAATTATCCTAATAAACACTGATAGACAAGAAGACATTAATAGATGATTTTGAATATTTTTAGTATTGCTTTCAATCTCATATTTTTAGAACATTTTTTTAAACATTTACTGTGCATTAACCACAAATTCTTTACAGTATTTTACTTCAAGTTTCTGGGGTTCAAATTTCTTAGTACATTAGTGAAGAATTTTCTGCCCTGAGATGTATTTGATCTTTGGTTTGATCTAATAAAGGTCATATTTCAAGATGAGACAGATGCTTGAACAGCCAAGTAAAATTGATTCTATAAAGTTTTATTTTATTTTACTTTACTTTAGAATGTCTTATTGTAAAGATAATAAAAGCACATTAGAGAAATATAGAAAATTACAAATCAGTACAGAAAATATGAGCAAGAATACATTTAAAAAATCAGTCATTATTCCTCTATATAGACACATCTATCATCAAGGCTAACAGTTTGCTAAATATCTTTACATGATTTTAAACACATAAAAATATAGACGATAGATAGATATGTGTAATAGAGAGATGATAGATGGGTATAGATAGATGACAATATTTTTCTAAATGGTTTCATAATAAATTTGTGACTATAATAAAAATTCTAAACTAAATTTAAATTTACCATATAAAATCAAAATAAAATTTAAGAAATTTTGAAATAGAATGTTTTAATCATCAAAAGAAATATTACTATGATAGTTAAGTTTAAGTGTCAACTTGGCTAGGTTATGGTTCCCAGTTATTTGATCAAGCAAGTATTGACCTTACTGTTACTGTGAGGATATTTGATAGATAGATTTATGTCATTAGTTGATTGCATCTAGGGCTGATTGCATCTACAATCAACATAGGAGATTGCCCTCAGCAATAAGGGGAGTCTCTTCATCCTAAGAGTTGGAAGTCTTAAGGGGAGAACTGAGGATTTCAGAAGTCAGAGAGAAGAATTTCTGCCTTTTCTCCAGGCGGTCAGCTTCTCCTGGGGACTACAACTTCACCTTCATTGACGTTTCCATCTTGTAGCCTGCCCTGCAGAATTTGTCGAATTTGCCAATTCCACGGTCATGAGAGCCAATTCTTACAATAAATTTCTTAATATTTTGGGGGGTATAGATATATATATGTATCTGTTTCTCTGGAGAACTGTAACTAATACAATTACTTTCTTTAAATTTTCCTTTTTGACAATAAATGAAATAAATGAGGAAGTTGGTATCATATTTTCTTTACAGTTTAATTTTAGACTGAGATAAGTATCTCCTTGCTATTAAAGAAAAAGAAATAGAGAATATACATATATCTTCCCACCTCTGCTACTTCGTAAAGATTTTAAATTTTAATTTTTCATGTTTTCAGTTTTTATACTATATATAGCCTGCTCTGTATCTATAATTTCCACAATTGTTTGCTCTTGGGACTATGGATACATAGATTCAATATTTACTGTCAATTTTTACACAATCTCTTCATCCCTACATATCCTCTCATTTTTCTCTCTCATTATATTATCTCCCATTTGTGCAGTGCTAACACTATACCAAGAATTTTTTAAACATAGTTCCATATATTAACTCATTTAATCCTCTCAACAATCCAATGAGTAACACACCATTCTTTTTTAAAATACAGCTTTCTTGAGATGTAATTCACATATTACACCATTCATTCATTTGAAGTGTACATTTCAATGGATTTTAGTATATTTAGAGTTGTGTATTTATCACAGCCACAATTAGAATATTTTCATAACCCCTGAAAGAATTACCCATTGGTCTTCACCCCTTCCCAATTGCTCCATTACCCTCAACCCTAGGCAACCGTTAATTCCATTTCTATCCACATAATTTTGCCTCTTCAGGATATTTTATATAAATTGAATCATATATGATATGTGGTACTTTGTTCCTAGCTGCTTTCACTTAGCATGTTTTCCAGGTTCATTCACATTGTAGCGTATATCTGTACTGCATTATTTTTATTGCCAAATAATATTCCATTTTATGATTATACCGCATTTTATTTACTCATTTATCAGTTGACAGAGATTATGGCTGCTTCCTTTTTTTTCTTTATTATGAATAATTCTACTCTAAACATTTGCATATAAGGTTTTGTAAGTTACTCATGTAGTAAGTCAATATTTCAAATATAGTACCAGCTGTTTTCCAAAAGGTCTGCATCATTTTACATTCTCACAAAAGTGTATGAGGTTGCCAATGCAACCTCACACTTTTTTGTTATAAACAACCTAGTGGATGGGAAGTAGTATCTCTTTGTGGTTTTGAGTTGTATTTCCCTAATGATTAATGATGTTTAGCATCTTTTCATGTGCTTATTAGCACTTCATAAATATTTGAAGAAATATCTATTCAGTCCTTTGACCACATTTTAAATTGTATTATTTAGCCATTCATTATTGACTTTTATTTATACTTTTACATATTCTAGACACAAGTCCCTTAACAGATATACTATTTGTAAAAATTTTCTCCCATTCATCCACTGTCATTTCATTTTCTTAGAAATGTACTTTGAAAAACAAAGATTTTTCATTTTGTTGATGTCCAGGTTCTCTATTTTTTACTTTTGGTTTTTGGCATCACATCTAAGGAACCATTACTTAATACAATGTCATGAAGATTTTGCTCATGTTATCTTCCAAGAATTTTATAGTTTTATCTCTTAACACTTCATCTTTCATCCATTTGAGTTAATTTTTGTGTATGGTCTGAGGTAGCAGTTTAACTTAATTCTTTTGTACATGGAAACCCAGTTTTCCCAGTTCCATTTATTGAAAAGACTATTCTTTCTCTACTGAATTACTTTGTCAACCTTGTATAAAACAATGGACTATAAATGCATTCATTTCTAGAATAACAACTCTATTCCAATGATTTCTCCGTCTATCCCTATACCAGACCTACATAGTACCGACTACTATCGCTTTGTAGTAAGATTTGAAATCAGGAAGTTTGAGTCCTTCAACTTTATTTTTTGCCAAGATAGTTTTAGCTATTCTGGGTCCCTTAAATTTCTATATGAATTTTGGATCTGCTAGTCAATTTCTGCATTCATGTCAGCTGGAATTTTGATAGGGATTGTATTGAATATGCAGATCAATTTGAAGATTATTGTCATCTTAACAGTACTGAGTTTTACAATCCATGTCAATGGGGTTTATTTCTATTTATGTCTTTCAACAATGTTTTCTAGTTTTCAGGGTATATATTTTGCACTTGTTTGTTAAATATATTCCTATTTATTTTTGATATTATGGTTTTAGTTATGATTTTGATATTTAGTTTTACTCCTTTCTATTGCATAGAAATATAATTGATTTTACGTTAATTCTGTATCATGACTTTGCTGAGCTCATTTATTAGTTCTAATATTTTTTCTTAGAATTTTCTAAATATGAGATCATGTCATCCACAAATATAGTATTTCTTGTTTTCCCATCTATATGCCTTTTGTTTCATTTTTCTTGCCTAATTGTACTGGCTAGAATCTACAATAAATTGTTGCATAAAAACGCAAAAGCAGATAGGCTTGCCTCATTCCTGGTTTAAGCTGTTTGTTGGTTTTTATCTTGAAAAGGTGTTGATTTTGTTTAATGCTTTTTCTGTATCTGTTGAGATGATCATCTGGATTCTGTTCTTTGTTCTATTGGTATGTTGTATTATTTTAATTGTTTTCCAGACGCTATTAATAAAACAACCTAGCATTTCTGGGCTAAATCCTACTTGATCATGGCTTTGTTTCCCAGGCCTGCTATTATAAATACACAAAGCTGGTTGGTTTACCCAACAAGAATTTAATGTCTCACAGTTTTGGTACCTAGAAGTCCAAATGCTTTCTCCCATAGTCTCTGGTGTTCTGGTGCTATCTTGCTGGCAGTCCTTGGGGATTGCTTGATTTGCATCTCTGAATGAGTTATTCGTAATTTTCTAGTTTCTGGTTTCTACTGTGTCTAATTTCTTATAATTTGCTTATAAGGACTTCAGCTATGTTGGGTTAAGAGCCAACCCCATTCAGTTTGTCCACAACTTAACTAGTTATAGTATCTTAAAAGTTCTATTTACAATTGGGTTCACAACCAGAAGGCTGGGTATTAGGACTGAAAGATGTCTTTTGTGTGAACATGATTAAATCTCCAACAGTGTATAACTCTTTTAGGTATTACTGGATTCCATTTGCTAGGATTTTTTGTGTCATTAATAAGAGACATTGGTTGGTAGTTTTTATTTCTTCTAATGCCTCTGTCTGGTTTTCCTATGAGGCTAATAATGGCTCCATGGGATAAGTTGGGAAGTTTTCCCTCTTTTCTATAATATGGAAGAGTTTGTGAAAAACTGGTATTAATTCTTTTTTAAGTGTTTAGTGAAATTCACCAGCAAAGGCATTTGGTCCTTTCCTTTTCTTTGGGGAAGTTTTTGATTACTAATTAAATCTCATTAGAGGTTATAGGTCTTTTTCAAATTTTATTTCTTCTTGAGTCAGTGTTGACAGTTTGTGTCCTTCTAGGGAGTTGTCCACTTCTTCTAAGTTATTTGATTTGTTGACATACAATTGTTCATTCCCTTGTAACTGTTCTTATTTCTATAGGTTGGTAGTAATGTCCTTTCTTTTATTCCTGATTTTAATAATATGTCTTCTCTTTTTTTCTTGGTCATTCTATCTAAAGCTTTTTCAATTTTGTTAACCTTTTCAAATAACCAATTTTGGTTTCACATTTTTTTTCTATTATTTTTTCATTCTCTATTCCATTAATTTCGACTCTAATTCTAATTTCTTTCCCTCTTTTTTCTTTGAGTTGAGTTTGCTCTTCCTTTACTAGTGTCTTGAGGTGGAATATTAGGTTGTTAATTTGAGGTTTTTATTCTTTTTAATGTAAGCCTTTAAAACTATAAATTTCCCTTTAACCACTACTTTACATGGATCCCATTCATTTTGGTACATTGTGCTTTCAATTTCATTAACCTCAAAGTATTTTCTAATTTTCTTGTGACCTTTCTTTAAACTATTGGTTATTTAATAGTATGTCAGTTAATATCCATATATAGGGAAATTTGCAAAATTTTTTCTTTTAATGATTTCTAATTTCACTTTATTGTGATTAGAGAAAATTCTTTGTACAATTTCAATCCTTTTACATATGCTTACACATGTTTTAAGAACTATTATATGGTCTAGATTGAAGAAGATGCATTTTTGCTTGAGAAGAATGTGTGCCCGCTATTGGTGGGTAGAGTGTTTTCTGAATATATCTATACATATCAAACTGGTTAAAGTCTAAGTCTTGTTTTAGTATAGTGTTGAAGTCTTCTACTTCCCTGCTGATCTTCTCTTATTTGTGCTCTCCATATTGAAAATGCAGTATTGAAGTTTCCATTATTACTGTTGAATTGTCTAGCTCTTCCTTCAATTCTGTCTTTTCTGTTTAACATGTTTTTAGGTACATAATTTTCATACCTTCTTAGTGGATTGGCTCTTTTATTATTGTGAAATGTCCTTCTTTATCTCTTGTAACATTGCTTGTTTTAAAGTCTATAATTTTCTGTTATTAATTTAGCTCCTCCAGCTTTCTTATTGTTGTTGTTTGCATGATATATTGTTTTCCATTATTTGCCTTCAACCTATTTTTATCTTTGACTCTAACGTGTGTTTCTTATAAACAGCAAGTAGTTGTATCTTGTTTTTAAATCTATTCTGATAATCTCTGCCTTTTAATTGATTGCTTAATGTATTTCCATTTAATTTTATTATTGATATGGTTGGATTTACATGTGCTATTTTACTTTTTCTATGTGTCACATGTCTTTTTTTCTTTCCCTACAGATTTCTTTTATACTAAGTGAATATTTTCTATTGTAAAATTTTAACTCCTGTAATGATTTTTTTCACTCCATATTTTGAGTTATTTTCTAAGAGATTATTTTAGAGTTTCCATACTCATGCTAACTTATCAGCATCTACCTAAGATTTGTACTAACTTAATTCCAGTGACTTGTAGAAATGTTACTTGTATAGCTATTTCCTCTTCCCCTTTTTGTGTTATTATTGTTACGTATATTGCATGTATATATTTTATAAACCCAACATTACATTATTATAATTATTACTTTACAAAATTTTATGTGTGGTAAAAAAACTGAGAAAATCCTAAGGGAACAAATATGTATTTATGGGGTGTTTGTTATATTTACCTACTTATTTACCAGTTTTTATTCTCCTCATTTAGTCCTTGTTTTTAGTACCATAAAATATCATTTAGTACCATAGAAAATGTTGCTCCCACCTAACTGTTCTTTTACAGTTTTATTTCAAATCATTACATTTCTATATCATACAGTCCTCAATGTACAATTATATATATTATATATGTAATTATACAAATGTTGATTTTAAAATCAACTTATCAAGCTTTTGTGTGCTTAGTCAGTGGAAGAGAAATGAGCAGGTGGAGAAGCTCTACCTTTACCTTGACCTTAACCCAGAGTTGAAAAACTTCACTACAAGAGATAGTCATAAATTAACACTTAGATACAAGGGGGGGATGCAGTTACTTTCTAGTCACAACTTTATACTATAGAAAACTCGTGATCTTCTTAAATTTTAGAAATATCTCTGCCTTTATTTTGCTTAATCTTGACTAAATATTTCAGATTATATCTTTTTATATTTCATCTGTCATGCCTGTGTTTATAAATGAAGTTTAGAATCCTAAACTCTTTTTCCATTTTTGGGGGAGATCAATTAGAGTCATTTGCAAACAACATCCAGCAAGCTTATTACTTCTATAGGTAAGACCTGAAAGACATGATTTATTGTATTAACTTCATATCTTTTTACTATTTTTGTACATTTATTTCTCATTTGTCCTAGTTTATTCAATTGATAAAATAAAATTCTACACAAAATGCAAAAAGGGGAAATTAAACATATCAAAAATATATACAATAAAATACAAATGGCATGCTTTAAAGATAAAAGCTAGAAAATGCTTTAGTATAAGGGAAATTAAATATTTCACAGAATTCAGATGACCAAGCAGTGATGTTAAGATAAAAATTTTATCAATAGAATATACAAACATGACATTACTAAAAAGATTTATGAAGATAACATTGGGTAAAATATATTTTTCATTTGGTGCATCTACAGCAGTGGACAAAATACCATTGACTATAAGAATATTGTTTTATTCACTCAGTCCAGATATTAAGATTTCTTTACAAACTGAAATTATTCAAGTCATAGCATTGTGCAATAAAAAAGGAATTAGGGAACCCACACTATGAGTTATATATAAACTGAATACATTGTTATTACATTTAATACAAGAATTTAACTGTGAGAATCTGATATACACTTTTGCGTGTTTTCTTGCATAAAAAATTGTGACTAAGACAAGAGTCATTCTTTTTTGGTTGTTGAGAGTTTGTCAATTCTCTTTTTTGGTTGTTGAGAGTCTGTCAATTCTCACAGCTGAGTTTTTTGGTCTTCTGGCATCTAGATACTCTGGTCTGACACTGCTAAATGTTATGCCAGTCCCTTATTTCCTATCTATTTAGGAATCTGTTCAATTTGTTGATTTTAAGAACAAAGTATATGTTTTCTAATATGATTACATTTCCATGACTAAGAAGGTTGTACTGCCCTCTAACCCCACTCAAAAAATGTCTAAAATTGCTTATAAATATTCAATATGACTTGGTGGCTCATTAAACAAGTTAATTAACTTCTGCTTTTCTCAATTTTCTTATCTCTAATAGGGAATGATAGTAGTGCCTAACTCTTGTATTGTAATGATAAATCCATAGTTTATGTAAAATAATCAGATTTGTTATTAGACTAAAGGCCAAGTTCTTAATAAATGATGATACTCGAATAAACCTACATTAAATATGTGCTATTTCTATGTATGCAGATTTTGTAAAAATGAAACTGAGAAGAGTCAAATTATTTAACAAGGACTTTTTACCTGGGATTTAGAGTCTAGTAGTAAGACTGGAGCATCTAGGAGTGGGCCTTAGTATATACTTGGTTTGCTAACTGGAAAAAGGCAACAATAGCAGCCTAGAGATAATATGTTCTGTAGAGTAAGTCACAGGGCATATGGTAATAGAGACTTTGTAGTGGATTATCTGTGGCTAATCATATTCTCCAGAAGCGTGCAGAGGACACATCCATCACCAAGGTATCAGAATTCATTGAGCATTTGAGATGCTGTAGTAGTTTCTTAGGGCTGCTGCTACAAAGTACTACAAACTGGTGTTTGGAAACAACTTAAATTTATTCTTTCACTCTTTCTGAAAGTTCAAAATCTAATATCAAGATTTTGGCAGAAAGATGCTCTGTGAAACCTTGAGGGGAAGTTCCTTCCCTGTCTCTCCTGGTTGCTGCGGGATTCTTTCGTTTATGACAGTTAATCCTATCTGTACCTCTGTCTTCACATGGCTGTCTTTCCTCTGTTTCTCTGTGTCCATGTTACTAGTTCCCTCTTCTTATAAGGACACCTGCCATTGGATTAGAACCCACCCTAATCTAGTATGATCTCATCTTAACTAATTATATCTGCAAAGACCCTATTTCCAAATAAAGTCACCTTCATAGACAAAGAATACCCTTGTGGGTTTTCTAATATAATATATGAGGAATTGAACATATCTGTTTGAGGGATACAATTGAACCCACAAAAGGTATTATTTTCCTAGAGTAGCTCAGTGGCAGCTGTCCTCTAACTAGGAAGAGAACATTACAAAAGAATTAGATTTCCTCCTGTTAAAGCAGCAGAAACCAAATGTGGTGCTTTGTCATCTAAGACAAGGTGAAACACAATTAAAAAAATAAGGGATGGATTGGTAATCAGAGTAGTGTTGTTGTTGTTGTTGTTGTTTTGCTAACCCTCTGGAGGCATGTGTTACAATGGCTGATTGACCACTGAGTTTCTGAAAATACAATAAATATTCAGGCTAGCTAGGTGATACTAAAGTGTTAAGGCAGAAACATGTAAATATTTTGGGTTGCACTGTGAGTGTAGTAGAGATACACAGGATCATATCGAGATCCCAGACTTAAGTCTCTTGACTAAGGGATAGACCAGATTTCTTTGAATGATATTGAGAACATAAACCAAACTGAGATACTTTGGGGAGTAAAATGAGGTACTATAAAACAGGATACTCAAAGGAATAAAACATAATTTCTTCCAAAATTTGATGAACAGGCAGCAATATGGCCTCAGATGTATACCATGGCTCTCTCTTTTGAAACTTTCTTCATAAGAACGTATGGCCATTTGTAAACAAAACTATGTAAAAGGAACATACCTAGAGACTGACTTTGAATTAATGATTATTTCCAGAGACACCAGGTTTATGTATATACAAAGATCAGTGGAGTCTTGACCTGAATAATTCTCATACTTGTTTCAGAGGAAATACGAGAATATTCTTTGTCTCAGAATGTATAGCCTGAATAAATACACTTTGTAAATTGTATACTTTTTTCCGTTGGGTTTTTAATCCATAAAGTCATTCCTATGATGGTACAAAGGGCTACTAGAAGCCCCTAGGAATCCTTTTCCTTCTCTGTCAGACAAAAGCAATACTTCAATTGGAGAGTTCAGTGGCACTATTAAAAATTTAAATGATATTAGGTTGATGGTTTTTTACCACATTCCCATAAAAGTCACCTATTTGGCCAGTGCAAAAACTATATGGGCTAAAGGGAATGACTACAGATTATCAAAATTGCAATCAAGCAGTGATATAGTTGGGTTTCCAGATACCTTAACTTTAGGGAGTAAATCAAAACATTCCTCCATGCAATATGCAGCTATTGAATTCAATTTCCTTTCCTACACATCAGCATCAATTTCCATGTAAGGAATAAAATTATCGTTACTGTTTTGCTTCCTTCAAAAATAGTCTAAAAGAACCTTTATCATCCTAACAGAATTCCAAGCTGATCAATTACATCAGGATGTAGCAAGCAACTGGAACCCTAAAGGACATATATACGTCAGTGAGTGGAAGAAGAACCCCACAGGTTTTCATTACCCTGCCACAGCAACCAAATTTCTTGGAGATTGGGTATACTGGGATATTTTTTCTAAGCAAGAGTTATTTCTGGCATTTTTACCACTCACTATTTACAATGACACACAATGCTTGATGGGCGTCTTTGATTATGGAAGCATCATATTCCACACTGGTGGATGGTATTCTAACCCTCTTATTGTATAACCAAACTTCTATCACATAACAAACTACAGAGGTCAAAACTGTAGCAAATTCATTTTATGTAAATTAATTTTTCTCCACTATTTCGACTTATATGAAAAATACTGTTACTGATTAAGATTTTATTTGCTTTGGTTTTGTTTTGTTTAGGGGTAATGTAATGACATTCAGATTGGGGTAATGTAATGATCATTCTAACATGATATGGAAGTTGATAGAATTTTTATTCCCTTATGATTAGGGACGGTGAAGCATGAAATTTTTCTCCTCTATTATCTGTACTCCACCTTTCTCCATAATGCTCTATACTCTGCAACTTCATATTCAATTAGTCCATTGGGTGGCACCAGCAGCAAAGATTGCTGATTGCCTGAGTATATATCAACTGATTCCATGCTTCACATTGAAAATTCCCAAGAGTAAAGACTGATTGGATTTATGTCACTATCAAAAATGTTGTGAGGAACTTTCAAGTGGACCACCTTATAAACTTCTGGTCATTGTCTCAATTGTCTGTCCTCAGACCTAGAACAACTTTTCCATTCAATCATAATAGCCAGGGAAGCAAGTTTAGCTTTTATAGAGAAAGTGTGAAAGCAGATAATCAGGCAATAGTAGGCTCCTCATTAAAGTCATCTAATTAAAAAAAAATAGCAAACACTGTGATTTTATTAATATAATCACTGCCACATAAACATAATATGTATTTGTTTACTTGCCTAAAGTTTATTCTTTTATGTATATGATGGGAGATTTCAAAAAAAAGAGAGAGATGTAAGCATGAGAAAGAAGAAACAGTCATTTAGAGTTTGGCCACCTATTTAACTTCATTATCTGCTTCTTAATTTTTTGCTTCAAATCATGGTTTGTCCATATTTAATGATTTTCAGTGAATGGGAAAATACAGCTTTCATCAATAATCCACTTTCATGTCTAAATTCTCTTTGAACCAGAAAGACTTTTCTTATGCTTGATCCAAATTACTTTTGCTCAAATTTAAATGAACTTCCTTTGTTCTGTTTTTAGCAGTCAAATCAAGCACTGCATTGAAGACTAAAGGTAATGCAAAGTATTACTACTAACCATTTCTCAAATACGTCAAAGTCGCATTAAATTCTAATTCTTTCTTCCAGTTTTCAGCCTTTCCTCTCACTGTGGTGTCATTGCAAATCTAACAGACATAGTGTGCAGGAAACTATCAAAACTATTATAAAATTTGCTGTTTATCAAACTATACTCTAATGTAAGAGTTCTTAACCTTTTTTTGTTCCACGGGCTCCTTTGCCAGTCAGATGAAAACCATAGAGCCCTTACTAAGTCCACACTATACTGTGTATTATTTAATAAATAAATCAACCCACACCAACGCATTCCCCACAAGAATAACGTTTTCAATTCAAGTTCCCAGTCCCCTTGTTAAGAATCCCGGCTCCGCTTGTTGCATGGACTGTATTTTTTTGAAAGTCGCTCATTGCACATGTCATAGAAAAATTGTCAACATACGTCATAACAGGACGTGGAAACAGCAGGAAGATTATATCCTTTGCATCCTCAGTTTCTAAATTTTAGAAATGTTATGAATATGTTGCTAAGCAATGTGCAAATTATTGGCTCTTTTGGATCTTATATCCTTTGGAAGAAGCTATATTTAACAAGTTGTTTATAATGTATTTTCTTAAATGCAAAACATCTACAGCACTGCTAGAACACCTGGCTTCATGGTCATCTAATTAAACTCACTGTAAATGTATCTTAAGAATTTTATTTTCCAGTTTCAAGGTGTGAGAATATAATGTGTATGTGTATATTGTGTATGTGTGTGTGCATATATACAGACATATATATGTATCATAGTATATGTAAATGTGTATTTATACTATATGTTAAATTTCCAAGTTGTCTATATGTCAACTTCCAAACGATTTACAGGAAGAACTGCTGATACTTGTCGCCTACCATGAGGGTTGTACTTAGCCAGTAATGTTAGAGAAATAAAGCCCATTCACCAATTCTTTGCTAAATTGTTTTCTACATAGTTATGATAATTTATCAATCACAACAGTTTAATCTAGCTGGATAAATTTCTCAACATGATCTAACATTTTAGAAGAGCTTAAGAATCAGAATATTTTTTGTTAAATCCAAAGGTTCTGGTGACACAGAACCTTATAGAAATTCAAAAATGAGGATCACTAATATTTATTTATTTATTCATGTGTTTGTATAACCAATAATAGATTTAATGAGTAATAACTACTTCCTAGACATTCGTAATAAATAGATGAATGTCACATAGCATATTTATTCAAGACATTTATAGAAGGTTTGTACTGATTTATAGACTAATAATGCAAAAAGTTGTGATAGTTTTGATTAAAATATGATTAAAAAGGAGAGTTTGAGGAAAATTTTAAAACTTTAATAGGTGGCACATGAGGGAAGAATGCTAAGTTACTGAACATAGGCTCAGAAATATAAAATGATCTCATGCCTTTGATTAAGCTGAAGTATTATTATTGGCAAGAAGAGAGTTTGAGAAAGCAGAGTAATTAGTGAAGTCAGAAAGATAAAATGTCTTTTATGCCATGCCATGCCAGATGGCAGTGGGAGAAAGTGACAAACTTTGAGCTAGTAATTGATGATGTCAGTATTGAATTTTAGAATAATTATATTAGTGTTAGTGTAAGTGGTGAATTGCAGTTGAGGACAGGAGGAGGAATTAAAGGTAAGACTGTAAATATGGAGAACAATTTGGAGAGGGTTGAAGACAATTTTAGTGACCCCATTAACAGATTTTAAAAATGGACTAGGTAGCTTTAGGTGTGGAGAAGAAAGAATGAATAGGAGGAATATTAAGGATGTGTAATTGAGAGAATTTTCTTACCAATTGGATGGGCTGGTGGATAATGGACGTGAGATATCAGGTATCACTTTCCTTAATTCATTAATTCAACAGGTCTTAATTAAAGATCTTCCATTACAATGCCCTGTGCTAGAGAAGTCAAGTTAAATAAACAGGTCAGAACTCAGCCTTGAGATGAAGAGAGAAGTATGAGTTATATAATAGCAAGTCTTACATGACAATGCTAAAATATTTTGTCTCTAGATTGTAATAATATATTCAGTGAATGGTTTTAAGCATGCTTAGATATGAATATAGAAAGATTATTTGAAAGATTATTTGGTTAGGACTATGTAAACTAGAATCCAGTGATAATTAAAGTGAGGGCATGAGGTAGGAGGCCGCCACAATTTTGCAATAAGAGTTTGAACTAGAGAAATGGCTGAAAGGAAGTTAAATAAGAAGGGAATGGGGATATTTAGAAAGCATAACTGGTTAGTTATATATGGTAAAGGAAAAGGCATCCTATTGGGTGAAACTTCAATTTATGGTTGTGGATGGTTGTATCATTATCTGGAACAAAAAATTCAGAAGAAGGAAGGAGACTATAGTTAATTGGTAGTCATTTTTGTGGAAAACTAATTCAGTTTTCCTTCTAAGCTGTGCCTAGTCATTAAGGTGTCTGTTTTCATAGTCCCTGTTACATGGGCAGGATGTCTCAGAATCCCACATACTATAATTGATTGGGTGAAGGCTACAACCCTGACATAAAATGATGGGGCAATCATGATCCTTTTCATAAAATTATGAAAAGGAGACACTACTTTTGGTCTGTTGAACTGCATCTGAGCAACTTTAAAAGCTGGGCCTGAGGCAAGATTACTCCTACTCTGTAGGAAACAAACTGTTTATATTCCCAACAGAGATGCATGCACATGTACACCAAAAGGCATGAAGGAATATTAATTGCAGTATTTGTTGTAATAGCCAAGAATGAGAAGGAACATCTTGAGTATTCATCAAAAGTTGAATGGATCTGATTTTCTCGGCATTTTACTCTCCACCAACACCTGACCCTCTCCTGTGTTCGTATGCTACCCCTCCCTCCCCCCACTTTTGGGCAATGTTACCCATCCGTCCCTCCCCAGCCACCCTCAAACCCCCAAAGCCCCAACCAAAGGCAACCCCTTGCCCCCCTTTTATCTCTTCTTTGTGTTCATACTTACCACCATCTCGTCTTAAATTCCACCCCTGCAGACATCAGCTCATATCCTTCCTCCACCCTCCAGCACCTACAATATGATTTATTGGACTTATCACACTCAGCTAAGATGGAGTTGAAGAAGGACAACCACCACACCATGGAGCCTAGAGTGATTACAACTGAAAGTGGGAGGATTGCATCCAACATCCGTGTGGAATCTGAGCCTCCTCTTGACATAGAGGTGCAATGGACACAACCAATCCAATGTCCACATAGAAGAGGTGGCATTGGATTGGGAAAAGTGGACATGGTAGCTGATGGGTATGGGGAAAGGCAGGAAGAGATGAGAGGTGGAGGCGTCTTTGGGACATGGAGCTGCCCTGGATGGTGCTTCAGAGGCAATCACCGGACATTGTAAATCCTCACAGGGCCCACTGGATGGAATGGAGGAGAGTATGGGCCATGATGTGGACCATTGACTATGAGGTGCAGAGGTGACCAAAGATGTACTTACCAAATCCAATGGATGTGTCATGATGATGGGAACGAGTGTTGCTGGGGGGGGGGGGAGTGGTGGGGTGGGGTGGTGGGGTTGAATGGGACCTCACATATATATTTTTAATGTAATATTATTACAAAATCAATAAAAATAAAATGTAAATAAAAATAAAAAATAAAAAAAAATAAAAAAAAAAGTTGAATGGATCATTGCATTGTAAATTCTTTATACAGCAGAATAACATGCAGCAATGAAAACAAGCTATAGCTACATCCAGCTACACTGATCAATCTCAAAAATATTACATTGGTTAAGTAAATCTTTCCAAATCAATACGTCCCAACCAACTTCATTCAAACTGTTTATTTTGCAATGATTTACTCTAAAATATATATGAAATTTAAAAGTTCTTCAAATATCTAAGTCACCATGAAAAAAGAAAAGAAAAGAGATATTCAGACATTCTTACTAAATGACAGTAGCCATTACTACTATTCACTTTCCATTTCAGATTTCCATGTTTTTAGTAAATGAAAGGATGTTACTTTCTGGACCCTCGAATTAGATGAATTTTGGTTCAAATTTAGGTATGGCATTTCTGGACTGAAATATTTATTTAATTGCCAGCACAAAACCCTTCAGGCTATACTCTCCACTTGCTCATGAATGCCAATGTGCAAGTTGCAGGCTGCTCCAAAAACAAGCCTTCCAAGTAAATAAGATGAATGAGCACCTTGCAGACATTCAATGGGTATGCTGCAGGAGCCAGAAATAAACTTCTGTTTTAAGCCACTGACGTTTTGAGTTGTTTATTACCACATCATAATCTAGGCTGTTCTGACTGATTCAAAAGTCATTGACACAATAAAAGACAAATGGACCAATGGAAAAGCATGGAGAGTTCATAGACAGATATATATATATATATATTTAAAAAACACTATATGAATATGGTACATTGTAAATCACCAAGAAAAGGAAGGGTGTTAAAAATTGGAAAATTGGCTCACTAAATGGATGAATATGAAACTAAGATCACATAAAGACAAGAAATCTAGCTTAATTAAAAACCTAAATAAAACAGATGCTACAGTCTTTGGGGAGAATGCAAGTCTTGTAGATTAAAAAAAATGAAGAAGAAATATTTAGGAGAAGTAATGTTGTGAAATAACTGTGACCAAGAATGAAAAATGAACTACTTAAATAAAACCATCAAGACACAATTCAAGAACCAAAAACAAAAACAAAAACAAATAATTCTTCAAATCAATAAGAAAAATCCTGTACCCTAAAACAATAATAAGGGCATGTATGCACATTTACCTAAAGTAAAATAAAAACTAAAAAACTGACAAGAAGAAGATGAGGCATTTAAAACCATAGTTTATAAGAGAATGAAAATTAAAACAATAATGACATTCACTTTACTACTATCATACATGGAAACATTAGAAATCTGTACAATGCCAAATATTGGGCATGTAGAAGCCCTCATTTTCTGCTGTGGGAGTATGTACTGGTGAGGTCATGCAAGAAAGAAGTCTTGAACTACTTTGTTAAATAATATATACACAAGTCTGCTATAGATTACACATCCCAGGGAGGGTATCACAAAGACACCTAAGGGTATGTGTAAATAGAAGCACATGAAGAATTGTTTATTGATATGGGATTTAGGAAACCGCCTGGATCTCAATCTCAGGGAGAATAAATGGGTAAACTCGTGGAGGTACACCATGGAATTATGCAGCAGTTGAAAACGAGATTAGAAGTAAACCTAGAAAGATAGATGATCATAGAAATATAGTCATTATTTTTAAAAGCAAGCAAAATCTGTTATATAATTCCATTTACATATGTGAAATGTCTATATACAAAATAATTATAATAACATTTAGGAACTAACATAATTGAATAATAAACACACAATAAGCACATAACATGATTGCTTATGTTGAGGGTGGGAGTAGAATAAGAGTCAGTTATGGAGAAAAAAGAGATAAACAAACAAAAAAGACAGGAAAAAATAGTGCTAGATTTCAAATGCTGACTATTTGCAAAATGAGAACTATATGTATGCTATAAGGCGCTAAAAAAAATGTCCTTCATTAGACTTAACATTTTGACACTAGTTTCATGATCTATATCAACCACCTAAGACAGGGAAATAACAGTATGTTTTGATAATAGGTGACTGTGTTGCAATTGTTACAGACAAATCAGTTTGAGCCAGGTGTTATCAGAGTAATATGTATTCATGGATTCCAAAGTCTTTCCGGAATTTAGTTTATAATTCTGCAAGACATTTCAAACCTATCTACGCATTGTTAAGGATTTTTTAATCATATTTAAAGCATTAGCTTTGCTATGCCCATTCAAATTTTATAGTAATTCCTTCTTTTTCTACTACCATCTGCCTATTTTACTTATCTCCTAAACGTTGGGTTACCCATTGTAATAGGAAGATAGATCCCTATGGTTGATGTTACAGATGACAGATATTTGCAATAAAAATGTGGAAAAGAACATGAGCTATGAGTCTGCAATCTAACTATATGGTTGTAAAACACACAGGTAGAAGTTAATGCCTACACCATTTACTAACAGTTCCATAAACAAAGACAGGAAGAAATTACTTAGATGAAGCTCTAGGATACAACCAGGAAGATGCCTGAATAAAAGTGATTTGTGTGCATGTCTGTGTATGTCTATTAATGAAACATTACTCGAGGGAATAGAGTGTTAGATTAAGTCTGACATGTAGTACCAAGTGAAATAAAAAAAAATGTGAATTGAACCGACATCAAGAAAACAAAGAGGATCCGCGGGAGATTGATCTATATCTCACGTGAACAACACCTGTGAAACCAGTGAGTTTGAGGAAAAATTGCCAATTTGGAAGTGAAAGTATGACCTCTTCTAGTGTAGGAGTTCTGGAGAAATGAGTGTAAGCATGATTTAGACTTGCCATTTAAATAAATGTCCACAGAATGATTGTAGTTCACAGGACATTGCTAGTCAATTTTACGTGATATAAGAGGAAAGGAAGAAAACATTCAAAAGGAACCAAAGTTTAACCTGCAACAGGATACATTTCATATCAAAATAAAAATACCATATTCACCATGAAGAATAAGGAAAATAGAGCTATTAGTAATATGCAATTATAGTTTTAAACTGGAGGACCAAAAGAGCATTTAAATGTTGTCCCAGATATTTCCAATTGTTCTGAAGATATAATAGATTTCATATCGAAAATGACACAGATAATGGAGAAATGTGATGTGAAATTCGGACTCTGCAGTTACCATTTCATGTCTTGAATTGCTTGTTACAATGTTTGGTAATACATTAGTAATCTGCCTTACTATAACGTTTCTCTCACTTCTCTCATGTGAGAAGTATACTACTGACCAAAATCTTACTCATTCACCTCTTCTTGTAAAAGCACACCATTACTTGTATCTTGTTCATCATGAAGTTTAAACATACAGACTTTAACTTACTGTCAGAATTCTGGAACCAAGGTACTACAACAAGATATATCCCTGTTTGATATCACATTCTAGTTTATTCTCATTTCAACCAACACTTTCCTCATCTTATGTCTAAGTAATAGCCCTAGATATATATTTATCATTAAACATCTTTTCTATATTTCTTTGTTCTTAATGAAATTGATCTGAAGCATCAGTCATAGAAAACAATAAAATAACAAAATGAGGGATTTAAGCATGAAAGTATATACTAGTGGATTAAAAAAAAACATGGATTAGAATATTCTGAAGTTACTCTCACCATCAGCAGTTTCCCATCTTTTCTCATATGTTGATTAATATAAGAATAATTTTAAAAATTCATAAATTCTGTAATGCAATATTACATATATATATGATTCTGTTGCTCTAATCAAGAATGGAGACATATACGTCTTTGTTCACTGCTACTACTTTTAGTACTGACAACCTTAACTACAGTTGCAAACTTTTGAAAGAGAAAAAACTTTCATGTTAATATAATCCATTTTCATATGCCTATATCTTAAAGATAATTGCTAAACATAATTGGGACCATGACAATCGAATGCCATGGGGAAAAATATTGTCAAGATAAAATCAAAGGAGATGGGCAAGATGGCGGCTGAGTGAACATCCCTGTTAGAGTCTTCTGCAGGGAATCGGCTGGGCGGCGTTGGAGACTCTTTGGGACCGGATTGTTTCGGGATTTTTGCTGGTCCGGAGGTGTCTGGACATCGATTTGGAGGGAAGGTAACAGAGAGGATTCATCTGTGAAATATACACGGAGATCCCAGCTACCTGTAGAGGATTCCCTTCTTGGGTAGGCGGAGACGAGGCATCTAGCCCCGCTCGGTGGGGCTGAGCCAGGCCGGGCCGCAGCGGCGGACGCCGGAGCGGGGCCGGGCGGGGCCGAGCCAGGCCGAGCCGGGCCGCGGTAGCGTTTGGAGCCGGGCGGGGCCGGTGCAGGCCTCGGCTGCGGGCCGCGGTAGCGCTTGGAGCCGGGCGGGGCCGGTGCAGGCCCCGGCTGCCGGCCGCGGTAGCGCTTGGAGCCGGGCGGGGCCGGTGCAGGCCCCGGCTGCGGGCCGCGGCAGCGCTTGGAGCCGGGCGGGGCCGGTGCAGGCCCCGGCTGCGGGCCGCGGCAGCGCTTGGAGCCGGGCGGGGCCGGTGCAGGCCCCGGCTGCGGGCCGCGGCAGCGCTTGGAGCCGGGCGGGGCCGGTGCAGGCCCCGGCTGCGGGCCGCGGTAGCGCTTGGAGCCGGGCGGGCCCGGGTCAGGCCCCGGCTGCGGGCCGCGGTAGCGTTTGGAGCCGGGCGGGCCCGGGTCAGGCCGCGGCGGGTACGGAGCCGGGCAGGGCCGGTCCAGGCCGCGGTGGCGGGAGGTGGACGCCGGAGCCGGCTGGGCCGCTGTAGAGAGTGGAGCTGGGCGGAGCCAGGCCAGGCCAAGGCGGCGTGAGGAGCCGGGCAGAGCCGGTCCAAGCCTCCGCGGCGGGCGGAGCCGGGCCTGCGGAGGGGTTTCTGGTTTTTTTTTTTTTTTTTTTTTTTTTATTTTACTTAATTTTTTTTTTTTTTTTTTTTTTTGAGCATCTGCAGTACCGGGGAGTTCGTGGGCCCTGGGCGGCCTATTGGGGGTTTGTGGGAAGGGAGGTGCTTGCAGACCCATCTGGGCAGACAGACGGGGGGGTTTTAGGGCAAAGCGGGGGGAAGTTGTTGTTTTAGATAGTGTTGCAATTGTGACACGTGTGTACCTGTATCTCTCTTCTCCCTATCCGTTCCCCACCGTTTGCCCATCCTCTTTTTCTTTCTTCCTTTCTTCTTGCCTTTCTTTTTTCTTTATTATAATTAGTTTTTTTTTTTTTTTCGGTTTTCTCTTTCCCTCTTGTCCCTCATCTTCCACTTATTTTTACTTTAATTCAAGTATACAATAGGTGCTACAGGGAACACCTCACATTTGCTGGGTTTTCCCATCCTCCACTGCCTCATTTCTGTGTGAACTGATTTAGGCTACCTACACTATCCCCCTTCCCCTGCATCTTGATATCCACTATCATCTACTGTCTCTCCTATATTCCACCCCCCACCTCCCGTTCTTTGATCCACAAAGTGTCTAACTCTTAATTTCTAATACCTTTGTTCTGTTTTCTGTCTATTATCCACTCTTGAAACTACTACCTTACTTTTCTTTTTCCCTCTCTCATGAAAACAATAGCTGTGTAGTTCATACCATATTCCTCCCAAATTCAGTCATCAACTTCATAAAAGGTACTCTACCTACAGCTATAACTCTATACAATCTACATGAATCTAACCTCCATCCTTCCAGATCTCATATTCCTGCTTTATTAACATACATCACCAATACAACTTTACACTTTTCCCTTGCTTACACAATTGCCTTTCCCCAACACTAATACTTTCCTCTAAAGTGAACTTAACCAACAACAAGTAACTAGAATAAGAAGAAAAAAGTGACAAAGAGAAGATATAACACCTGTGCAAAAATAACAACTAATTAACCTCCAAGAGCAGACAAATAAGCTAAGGAACTGATTAAATTCGTCAAAATAAAGAGATGACCAGAAAGCAACAAAAATCTACGAACCAAACCAATAATCAGGAAAACATGGCTGAATCCAATCAACAAACCAATAATCACGAAGGGGAGCAAAACTTGGCACAAGCAATGAAAGATCTCAGAACATTTATCACCGACAAATTTGATGCAGTAATGAAAGAGATTAACAACATGAAGACATCACTTGGAGGGGAAATTGCAGACATACGCAAAAACATAACAGATATGATGGGAATGAACACCACAGTTCAAGAAATCAAAAATACACTTGCAGCAAATATCAGCAGACTAGAAGAGACAGAGCAGAGAATTAGTGATGTGGAAGACAGTACATCAGAAATCAAACAGATAGTAGAAGGGGTCAATAAGAAGATAGAAAAAATCCAATTAGGATTTAGGGACCTGAATGACAATGCAAAACGCTCAAACATACGTATTATAGGCATTCCAGAAGGTGAAGAGAAGGGAAAGGGGTCAGAAAGAGTGTTGCAGGAAATAATGGCTGAAAACTTCCCAAATCTACTGAAAGAGACAGATGTACATATCCAAGAAGCACAGCGCACTCCACAAGTCATAAACCCCAACAGGCCCACCCCAAGACATATACTTGTCAAATTATCCAATGCTCAAGACAAAGAGAAAATCCTAAAAGCAGCAAGAGAAAAGAAAACCATCACATACAAGGGAAGCTCAATTAGATTAAGTGCTGATTTCTCTTCTGAAACCATGGAGGCAAGAAGACAGTGGTATGATATAGTCAAGGTACTAAAGGAAAAAAATTTCCAACCAAGAATACTCTATCCAGCTAAACTAGCATTCAAACATGATGGAGAATTCAAAATATTCGCAGACAAACAGAAACTGAAAGAGTATACCAACAAGAAACCTCCCCTTCAAGAAATTCTAAAGGGAGTTCTGCAGGAAGAAAGGAAAAAACAGGAAAGGCAAAGTTGGAGGAGAGTATAAGACCAACAACAACAACAAAAAAGACAAAAAAAAAAAATATACAAACAAAATATGACAAACACAAATCCAATCAAAATATGGCTAACACAAATAAATCCTTGATAGTAATAACACTGAATGTCAATGGATTAAACTCACCTATCAAAAGATTCAGACTGGGACACTGGATAAGGAAATATGACCCATCCATATGCTGTCTACAAGAGACACATCTTAGACCCAGAGACGCATGGAGATTGAAAGTGAAAGGCTGGAAAACAATCATACAAGCTAACAATAACCAAAAAAAGGCAGGAGTAGCTATATTAATATCAGACAAAATAGACTTTAAATGTGAAACAATTGTGAGAGACAAAGAAGGATACTACATTTTAGTCAAAGGGAAAATCTGTCAAGAAGATCGAACAATCATAAATATCTATGCCCCTAACAAGGGTGCCTCTAAATACGTCAGGCAAACGCTGGAAAAACTAAGTGAAAGAATAGATACATCTACAATTATAGTGGGGGATTTTAATACACCACTATCAACTCTGGACAGAACATCTCAAAAGAGAATCACCAAAGAAACAAAACATCTGAATAGTATAATAGAGGAGCTCGATCTAATAGACATATATAGATCGCTACACCCAAACACAGCAGGATATACATTTTTCTCAAGCGCACATGGATCATTCTCCAAGATAGATCATATGCTAGGCCACAAAGAAAGGCTGAACGAATTCAGAAAGATTGAAATCATACAAAACATTATCTCTGACCACAGTGGAGTCAAGCTGGAGATTTGCAAGGGAAAGAAGCCCAGATTTCACACCACGATTTGGAAATTAAACAACACACTCTTAGAAAAACAGTGGGTCAAAGAGGAAATCTCAAAAGAAATCAATGACTACCTTGAAACAAATGATAATGATAACACAACATACCAAAATTTATGGGATGCAGCAAAAGCAGTACTGAGAGGGAAGTTTATAGCCATAAATTCATATATCAAAAAAGAAGAAAGAGCAAAAATTGAAGAACTAACTGCACATTTGAAGGAATTAGAAAAACAACAACAAAGTAACCCAACAGGAAGAAGAAGGAAGGAAATAACAAAGATAAGAGCAGAACTAAATGAAATAGAAAATAAGAAAGCCCTTGAACAGATAAACAAGACCAAGAGCTGGTTTTTTGAGAAGATTAACAAAATTGACAAACCTTTAGCAACACTAACAAAGAAAAAAAGAGAGAAGATGCAAATACACAAAATAAGAAATGAGAAAGGCGATATCACCACTGACCCCACAGAAATAAAGACTATCATAAGAGGATATTTTGAAAAACTATATTCCAACAAAAACGACAATCTAGAGGAAATGGACAAATTCCTAGAAACACATAAACAGCCCATATTGACAAAAGAAGAAATTGATGATCTTAACAAACCAATCACAAGCAGAGAGATAGAATCAGTTATTAAAAATCTCCCAACTAAGAAGAGCCCAGGGCCAGATGGCTTCACAGGTGAATTCTATAAAACATTTCGGAAAGAACTGACACCAATCCTGCTGAAACTATTCCAAACCATCGAAACAGAAAGAACATTACCCAACTCCTTCTATGATGCCAACATTACCCTAGTACCAAAGCCAAACAAAGACATCACAAGAAAGGAAAATTACAGACCAATTTCTCTAATGAACCTAGACGCAAAAATACTTAACAAAATACTTGCTAATCGTATTCAACAACACATTAAACGAATTATACACCACGACCAAGTGGGATTCATCCCAGGTATGCAAGGATGGTTCAACATAAGAAAATCAATCAACGTAATACACCATATAAACAGATTGAAGGAAAAAAATCACATGATTATATCTATTGATGCAGAAAAAGCATTTGACAAAATACAGCACCCTTTCTTGATAAAAACACTCCAAATGATTGGAATACAAGGAAATTTTTTGAACATGATAAAGAGTATATATGAAAAACCTAAAGCCAATATTGTTTACAATGGAGAAATCCTAGACTCCTTCCCTCTAAACTCAGGAACAAGACAAGGATGCCCACTGTCGCCGCTCCTATTTAACATTGTCTTAGAAGTACTTGCTCGAGCACTGAGGCAAGAACCAGAAATAAAAGGCATTCAAATTGGAAAGGAAGAAGTCAAAATTTCATTATTTGCAGATGACATGATCCTATACATAGAAAACCCTGAGAGATCTACAACGAAGATTCTAGAACTCATAAATGAGTTTAGTAAAGTCGCAGGTTATAAGATCAATGCGCAAAAATCAGTAGCATTTCTGTACACCAATAATGAGCAAGATCAGGAGGAAATCAAGAAACAAATACCATTCACAATAGTAAATAAAAAAATCAAATACTTAGGAATAAATTTAACTAAAGAGGTAAAGAACTTATACACTGAGAACTATACAAGATTGTTCAAGGAAATCAAAGAAGACCTAAATAAATGGAAGACTATTCCTTGTTCATGGATAGGAAGACTGAACATTATTAAGATGTCTATCCTACCAAAATTGATCTACACATTCAATGCAATCCCAATAAAAATCAATGCAGCCTTCTTTAAGGAACTAGAAAAACTAACTATGAAATTTATTTGGAAAGGAAAGAGACCCCGAATAGCCAAAGACATACTGAAAAAGAAAAACGAAATTGGAGGAATCACACTACCTGACTTCAAAACATACTATAAAGCTACGGTGGTGAAAACAGCATGGTATTGGCATAAGGAGAGACATATAGACCAATGGAATCGAATTGAAAGCTCTGATATAGAACCTCACATATACAACCACATAATATTCGATAAAGCCACCAAACCCTCTCAACTGGGAGAGAGTGGCCTATTCAACAAATGGTGTCTGGAGAACTGGATAGCCATATGTAGAAGAATGAAAGAGGATTACCATCTCACACCTTATACAAAGATCAACTCAAGATGGATCAAAGACCTAAATATAAGAGCCAAGACCATAAAAACCTTAGAAAGCAGTGTAGGGAAACATCTACAGGACCTTGTAATAGGTAATGGATTTATGAATATCTCACCAAAAGCACGAGCAGCAAAAGAACTAATAGATAAATGGGACTTCCTCAAAATTAAAGCCTTCTGCACCTCAAAGGAGTTTGTCAAGAAAGTAAAAAGGGAGCCCACACAGTGGGAGAAAATATTTGGCAATCATATATCTGATAAGAAACTTATAACTTGCATATATAAAGAACTCCTACATCTTGAAAATAAAAAGATAAACAATCCATTTAAAAAATGGGAAAAAGACTTAAACAGACACTTCTCCGAAGAAGAAATACAAATGGCAAGAAAGCACATGAAAAAATGTTCCAAATCTCTAGCTATCAGGGAAATGCAAATCAAAACCACAATGAGATACCATCTTACACCCATAAGATTGGCAGCTATGAAAAAAACAGAAGAATACAAGTGCTGGAGAGGATGTGAAGGAAGGGGAACACTCATCCACTGCTGGTGGGAATGCAGAAGGATCCAACCATTCTGGAGAATAGTATGGCGGTTTCTCAAAAAACTAGCCATAGATTTGCCATATGACCCAGCAATACCACTGCTGGGAATATACCCAGCAGAACTGAAAACAAGAACACAAACCAATATATGTACACCAATGTTCATAGCAGCATTGTTCACTATTGCCAAAAGTTGGAATCAACCCAAATGCCCATCAACAGACGAGTGGATCAATAAAATGTGGTATATACACACAATGGAATACTACTCGGCTGTAAGAACAAACACACTACAAACACATGTGATAACATGGATGAATCTTGAGAACCTTATGTTGAGTGAAGCAACCCAGACATTGAAGGACAAATACTACATGACCTCAATGATATGAAATAAACAAGCTGCCCTAGATAGCAAGAGACTGAACGATAGGCTTGCAGGAAATCGGAGGGTGGAGGAAGGATATGAGCCGATGTCTGCAGGGGTGGAATTTAAGACGAGATGGTGGTAAGTATGAACACAAAGAAGAGATAAAAGGGGGGCAAGGGGTTGCCTTTGCTTGGGGCTTTGCGGGTTTGAGGGTGGCTGGGGAGGGACGGGTGGGTAACGTTGCCCAAAAGTGGGGGGAGGGAGGGGTAGCATACGAACCAGGAGAGGGTCAGGTGTTGGTGGAGAGTAAAATGCCGAGAAAATCATATCAAAATATAATAAAGAGGGTTACCTGTTTAGAATGCTCGGAGGGGAGGGTCTGATGCAGGACGGGCTCCTGGGGAATGTCTAAATGCTCATTCTGCCAGAGTGGGTGACACCATGGGGTAGAAACCCAAGTAGTGAGAGTGGGGGTGGACCCACATCCTGGGGAGGACTAATGCCATCCAATAGAGGGAACTGTATCCCTCGAGAGAAAGGGTGGCTCCCAGGGCATTGGGGCAGTTGAGCAAGTTAGGCCCTGAACACTATTCCATCTATCTCTGGAAGTGGCTCCTCAGGAAACAGAGGTTGGCTATCACTGAGGGCACCAAGGTGGAAGGGAAAATGGACGTTAAATGTGTGGAACCAAAGTAAATGGGGGGTAAGAGAGGAGTTTCTTGAGAGTACACAAGGATGGATATAAAACATGTAATATTACACCATAACATATAGGAGATGACAGACTGATAATGTAAACCATAATGTAAAACATAGGATAACTAAAAATGTAAAGAACTGTGTATCCTAAAGTATGCACCATAATGTAAACACAGATGTCACCTTGTTAGAAAGCTAATGTCTCAGACTCTGTACATCACTTTAAGTAAATATGATATGAATAGGGCGTAAGAGTATCACTGTGGAAGGGAAAAGGTTTTCTGGTGGATGTGTGGGAGTGCTGTATATTATATATATACATTGCTGTGGTCTAGGACTCCTGTGAAGAAAAGCTGAAAATTAGGGGGGGGGGGGAAAAAAAAAAAAAGAAAAAAAAAGAAAAAAATAGGATGTGGAATTTTTTCAAGTCAACATTCTTTATCTAAGTTCTTTATCTAACTTTATCCAAGTTCTTTATCTATCCTTTAAACTCATCGCTATATGCCATTCCCTAGTAAGGGACCATGACATTATATTGGGCTTCAAATTTCGGGGAGTTCTGGATCACAGAGTGTTTCAACAATGGCAATGGAGGGATACTGGTATGGGATACCAATGACAGGTGATATATGACTGACAGGGAGCGGTACAGAACATATGTCCAGGGTGCATGGCAATGTTTGGATATACTCATAGTGGCAACAATTAAAAACCACAGTAGGGGGGGTACTGGGTTCCTGGCCAGTGGTGCTCTGTCGTGGCCCCTAGGGGAGCAGCGACAGTCTCCCAGGTACAGTGGTGGGGACCGGGAGGGAGTGAGGGTTCAACAGTGAGCCCCTGATACTAATGACTATGCTTGTGAGCTGATAAACCCAAAATAATAATAAGGCCTAGACCAACTTTGTGCCTGGGAATTTCCTTCTGTCAGCCTTCATGTTACTCAAATGTGGCCAGTCTCGAAGCCAAACTCAGCATGTAAATGCAATGCCTTCCCCCCAGCGTGGGACATGACACCCGGGGATGAGCCTCCCTGGCAACGAGGGACCACTATCAACTACCAACTGATGATGCAACTGGAAAATGACCTTATACGGAAGGTTCAATGCGGATCAGCAGAATATCCATGTCTACATAAAATAACATGACTTTAAAATGCTGTTTGACCTAAAGTAAGGGGGAAATGGAAAGGAGAAATGAGTTTATATGGCTACGAGTTTCTAAAAAAGAGTCTGGAGGCTGGCAGAAGGTTTGCCCTCATGCACAACTGAGCAGAGTCAGAGAGACAGATAAAGCAGATACAACCCCCAGATATTGGTTCCTTTGAGGGCTAAAGAGACCCATGGGAGTTATGGTCATGGCCGATGGGGTTAACTACCAGGGCAGATGGCCCCTCTTTGGAAATGGTGTTTATGTGTGATGAATCTGGACTCAGATGGGATCTCCCTTCATAAGACTTTCATGCTAATGTGCTGGAGGTGCAGTTAATGTTGGGGTTTAAGATATATTTAGGGGATTTGAATCTCTGGACTGACAATGTGATAGCCAGATCCTGAGCCTCAACAGACTCCAGCACCTACAATCTGATTTATTGGACTTACCACACTCAGCTAAGATGGAGGTGAAGAAGGACAACCACCACACCATGGAGCCTAGAGTGATTACAACTGAAAATGGGAGGATTGCATCCAGCATCCAGGTGGAATCTGAGCCTCCTCTTGACATAAAGGTGCAATGGACACAACCAATCCAGTGTCCACATAGAAGAGGTGGCATTGGATTGGGAAAAGTGGACATAATGGACAAAGGGTATGGGGAAAGGCAGGAAGAGATGAGAGGTGGAGGCGTCTTCGGGACATGGAGCTGCCCTGGATGGTGCTTCAGAGGTAATCACCGGACATTGCAAATCCTCACAGGGCCTACATGATGGAATAGAGGAGAGTATGGGCCATGATGTGAACCAATGTATATGAGGTGCAGAGGTGCCCAAAGATGTACTTACCAAATCCAATGGATGTGTCATGATGATGGGAACGAGTGTTGTTGGGGGGGGGGAGAGGGGGGGTGGGGGGGTGGGGTTGAATGGGACCTCACATATATATTTTTAATGTAATATTATTACAAAGTCAATAAAAAATTAAAAAAAAAAAAAAAAAAGAAAGGAACAAAAAAAAAAAAAAAAAAAAAAAAAGATAAAATCAAAGCAGGAAGCAGAATGTCAGGCGACAACCAAGAGTGACATCATTATTTGGCAAGTGTCTTCTACTTATACAGGAACATTTTCCTCCCTCGAATGAAAGCAGATGATTCTGCTACAGAGTAAGACACATTTCTGGGTCTTTAATCTCACCTAATTTTCAGTACTAGTATTCATATTCATTTTAAATGTCTTGTAAAATATCTAACATTCCTGAATCATATGTCTGCCAAGAGCACAAATTAAAAATGAACAATAGAATAAATCCATTCCTCAAAAACAATACATATAAATACAGTGAAAAACTGTACTGCTCAATACATATATTAAAAAGGCATAAAATGATGCAATAAAAAATAACTGAAGGTTAATGGTCTTCCTATGAGCATGTAGGTAATGAGAAGAAATATCAGTTCTGAGGTCCAAAAACATATTGGGAATCTTATTTAAAGAAGAATGACTAGAATTTAATGCAAGTTCCCAGAAAATATTATGATCATGAAATTTTCCAAAAGTTGCGTTGCCTGTTTCAAAACTGTCTTTAAGTTTTGTTGGTGACCTAATTCTAAGAAAAGTGACAAACTGCAAGGAAAGAAAAATTACCATAAAGCATGTTCTGTGTCTAAATGTAATTTATATAAATGGCAAGTTACTGATGCTGCTGCATTTGGATAACAGGAGGAAACACATGATTATATTTCAGCATAAATGGGCTGTCCTTTCTTGTACTACTTTACACCTAAAAATTGAGCCTTTTGTTTTTGTGTACTTCTGTAGAGATAGTTTTCTTTTATATAAAATTTGTCAGGTAGAGCTTAGTGATTAAGACAGTCTCTGCAGTCAAACTCTTGGGTTTAGAAACCTGGTCAGTAATTTGTTAAATGTGGTATCTTGAGCAAGTTGCTTTTGTGTCTCAGTTTCTTCATCTGTAAAATGGGGCTCGTAAGAATTTCTACCTCAGGTATCTTATAAGGGATAAATGAAATAATTGAATAAGCATTTGGTAAGAACTCAATAAATGTAAGCAATTAATAAAGATGTTTAATTTAGATTAGTAAAGAGTTGCAAAGATCTAATTTTAATGACAGCAAGAATTAAAGTAAGTATCCTAATAAATTTACTAGCAATATTTTACAGTACATTTAATTCTTTCCAGCTAAGTAGACTGAAGGAAGCCAAATGGATGAGGGACCATTACAGTTGATCACTGAAGAATGAGTAAGTTTCCAGAAGATAGATATAAGGCAAGTCTTAGAGAATGGCACAAAAAGTTATAAGATCATAAGAGTATATGACACACTCAGAAGAAAACATCTTATAATCTTTGTAAAAGTAGAAAGAATATTTAAAAAGAAGCATTTCTTGTTGATTAATGCATTTATTTTCTTTGAAATAGTGGTGTTAAAACAAATTAATTCACTGGTCATGTTGCCTCCATTTTCTTTGCTCAGTTGTCTTATTTTTCTCTATTAAAATCCCATTATTAGTGAGAAATGAAAAATCTTTTACAGTCCAGCACATACATAAAATTCTGGCAGAATCACAGAGACTTACTGTTAGTTAAGAGTTCCTACAAGAAAGTAACTGGTAGAAATGCTGAACTTCAGCATCCTTTAGGAAGTCTGACTGAAGCTCTCTCAGCAGAACTTCATCAACTCAGATAATGATTTCAATACTGCTATTTGAAGTATTCGGGGCTCACTGTGACATCCTTCCCTCCTCTTTAAGAGATGTGTCATGAGCATGCATTTTTCAGAGTGCAGATATAGAACCCAAAGCAAAAATCTAGTAAATTCAAGAAAGGCATGTGGAATTTATTTTTGAAAAATAGCAAAATAAGTCTATAATATATGGCTATAAACCCATTTATTGTAGCTTTCTTTTGAGATTGGAATAACTGGGAGTGTAAAATAGAGGATTAGTGAGAAAAGCTAGATAAGACTCTGAGCACAAACTGTAATTTCCAGTTTCTTCAGAAACCACATATCTAAAATAAAAGAATCCCCAGCATTACCATTACAGCCAACAACAGTTACTACTGGTATCTGGGAATTAGCTGCAGCTTGTAGCTGCTTCTTGTCTGAGATAGATGGTGTGGATTTTAATAAAATGTTTGAATTCACTTAAGCTTTTGACACAATGACAGTTAAGTGGCCATTAAAATGGGAAGGTTCCATATGTTATTTTAGTACATAGACAAAAAAATGCATCTACTACAAAACATAATCCATTAGGCTAATGATCTATGCTGAGGTGGCAAAAAATATATTAGAGAGGTGATTCATTGATTCTTTCAAACTTTCCTATGTCAACTTACATTTTCAAAGAGATGCAATGTTCATTTTTCTTTGTATTACTCTGCAGTAAGTGATGAGACACTTAATTTCTCTGTCAAAAAAGCATTCTCAAAGGCAAGCCCAGAAGAATTGCAATGAATTGTCAGCATCTTTGGGCAATATATCCTAACCCCAGGACATCTAACTTCTTTAACAGGTGCATTTGTAATTTTTTTTTTTTTTTTTTTTTTGCATTGAGAACTCTTTTTGGCAGTACTTTTGTTTCTGGTATGAAAACCAAAGAACAAGAGTAACAGAACTGTGTTCTTAGCCTTGTATGCAGTATAAGGAAATAAACACTTTTCAAGCTTCTTTAAAGAACCTTCCCCAAACAAGCCATAATTGGCCTTGCAGATTAATAGCTTGCACAAGGAAATGTGACCTAAACTGAAGCACACACAACTTTTTCAGTCATGGCAAATACCAGAGTTGTACATAAACTGGTATATCATAGACTTACTGCATGTGTATGAGAGATAAAAGGAAAAAGGTGCTGCATGTTGTCAGTCACTGACTGTGACAGTGGACAAGCATCTTCATAAACATAGACTTGTGGGTTTTGAGTCTAGTGACAACAGTGTGAAAGCAAGTTCATGCACATCAAAGGAAATGTGGACTCCTGTTTTCCTGTAATCTGTGGCAGTCCTACTGCCAAGTGATGGGCAGGTTTTCTACTACTAGGTTTTCCCTGAGCAATACCATTTCCCTTTTATTCATCTAGGATAGATATGGTAGGAGCTTACTACACGTTTTAATATCAGGGTAACCTCACCTGACTGTTATTTTCTTCCAATCCTTTATTAGTTTGCAACCAATTACTCAAATTAAGTTTCCTCTGCTTAAAATTCTGAGAGTGGTTTTCGGTTTTTCACTAAACTGTGGAGTAAAATGACTTTTCAACCAATTGTGAAAATTAAAAATTTTTCCATGTCTGAGAAAACTGAGATTTTGGATGATATCTGCTTATGAAAATATTTCCCTATCTATTCTTTTGCATTTATTATATTTCTTATCTTTTTTCTGTATTATTAGAAATTTTTCCATTTAGGCAATAAGAAAGCCCAAGTCAAATTGAAGTTTAAAAGTAGCTTTTTGACTTATTTATTGGAAATTTCAGATCAGAGTCATTAGGCTTGACTTTATTAATTAAAAACATTACTCAAACATCCGTTCTTTGCTTTTAGGGGCAACCTGAGAAAAATCCAGTCTCTTAACTTAAAGTTACAGCAGTTCCAAGCCTCACATCCTCCTAGGAACCTCATGTATGGTGGATGCTTATGTTACATGCCTACTACTGGAGCAATTCTTTTCATGGTGGAATGTGATATACTGACTATTTAGCCAGTGGGGTCCACCCTAGAAACTTAGGTAGAAGGCAATTCCTATCAAAAAAAAAGTATATTATTGCAGGAGTATACCCTTATAATTCATGTAGGAAGCAATCACATGCAAAAATATTGATATTTTTCCTCCATTGGTAATGGAAGAACAATTATTTCCAAAGAAATGTGAAGTACATTAAGCATTAAGGATTCTGGTCAGTAAATGACAGCTGTGTGATATACCATGTGCCCTGACAACAAATTATACAATTGTATAGAGACCCTCAGGACCTGACTAACAGGCCTAGTAAAAATGAACTATGGTTTTTCTCTCAAAGAGTGATCACAGAACTCTAAACTGAAGAAATGTGTGAATTAAAACATATTACTAAAATAAATATCTCTTCTGTAGCTAGAATAACAAGAAAAACTTGATATTTATTATACTTTAGGATAGATTATTAATTGTTCCTAAATCTTTCTACTCCTTTTTCTAAAAGTGATTGATTTTTATGAGACACTTCCTTTCCCTTATAGCTAGATGAGACCATGTGATCAATTTCACACCAATGAAAACTGAGAAGTGGTGTGTGAAACCTGCACACTATCCTTGACAGGAAATAACTTCCTATGGGTTGGAACCCAAGCCTGGATCTGAGACAACAACAAGCATGCAAATAAAAATGATACTTTAGCTGAAGGAAGCAGAGTTCCTGAAAGACCACATGGATCAGAGTATCTTCTCCAAAATAGAGCCCCTAGCTCCAGAATGTTACATGGAGAAGAAATACCATTCTGTCTTATTATAAGCAGCCTAATCTTCACTTCATGACAGTTATCCAATAGGGTAGACACTAGCCATAAGCCTCTACTGAATTATTTCATTTATTCCTCATACCAACTATCTTAGGTATTTTTAGTAAAATATCCAATTTACAGATGTTGAAATAAAAAATGCATAGATGAAAGCAAGTTATCATACTTCTATGTCGTAGAACTAGTAAGGAAACCAAAGTAATTTAACCTAGGAATCCAAGTGCTTTGCTAATGTTCTGTACTAGATAAACAGTTGTGGAACACAGATCCTTTAACAATTAAGTCCTCATAGAAATCAGGAAAGTCTTAACTAACAAGGTAATATTTAAGCTGGATATAACTTATAGTCAATATGTGGAGGAAACTATTTCAGACAGGAAAGAATCTGACATTTCAAAGTTTGGAACCTTATGATGCACAGCAGTGTTGGGGGTTGGCGGAAGAAGTGGAGAGATGAGTGGTGGTGAGCACAGGAAATACCAAGGGATGAGACTAGAAAAGTAGATTGCATTCATGTCGGCCAATATTTAAAGAGCCTATGTGCCACGTTAAGGAGAGTGTATCTATTCATGAAGTAAATGAAACACCAACAGGAATTTATAAGCACAGGTGGAGAGGGGATACATTTAATTCTTTCAACAATCTGGTGATAGCAACACAAGTTAAGAAATTGGTTGATAATCCAACTGATATAAGAAATAAGGACAAGGTAGTGGGAAGAGAGAGGGAAACCAAAGAAAAGAATTTTTTAAAAAAACAGAATCTGACTAAAGAGGGATGGTGAGAGAGAAGTACCCATCAAGCTTAATTCCAGGTATTTTGGCTAGGACGGAATATACTGTGATGTAATTAACAGGAGCAAGAGAATTGTAAAAAAAAGAAAAGAAAAGAAAGAAAGAAAGAAAGGAAGGAAGGAAGCATAAGAATTTTCCTATAAAAGACATTCAAATATTTGGAGAATCGAATTTGTGAAATCTGTTAATTCTAAACTGACCAAAAAATTTTCCTCCCTCTGCTTCTTTTTTTTAGTCTATCTTCTGCCTTTCTTCCTGCCATTTCTCAGTCTCACTAAATGGGTGTTCTATCAGTACATCGTAAATGAACATATGGAATATGTAAGGCAGACCAAGGTAAGAGTTTGCCTGGAAAACTTCGAGGGTTCAAAAGTATTTTTTTGGTGTCTCAACACTGTGAAAGAACCTGAAACATTTCTCTGAATATTGATGATCAAACTCATATTCAGTAAGGAATGATCCATAGAATCTCAGAACTGTAGTTTAGGAACAGAACCTTGCTCATAATTTAGTTTGAGCTATGAAGCAGTGTTTGCCTACCTTTTTCAGAAGCGCTTCCTAAAAAAAATTATGCAATAGACCAGTAGTCTCTTAAAATCTCTGTTACATACCCATAAAAAAGGGAAAGGAGCTGAGACAAGGAGAAAACTGTGATACAACAACAAATGGTGACACCAGGAGGAACTTGGAGGAAGGGATAAGGTTGAGAAGCTAAATATATATCATACCAGGCCTTTTCCCAATAGTTCAGAAACCACAGCTTATTGTGTTCCAAACAACTAGTTATCTATCCTGTTGGGCTACTTCTACCACTATAATTAATAGAAAGTTCTTCCTTATATAGAAATAATTCAGCTTCTCTATAAAATTAAAACTTTTCTCTGGTTCCAAAGGATGGCAAATGCAACATCTGTTATTATTTTCATGATAGTATTATGAACAAGGAGACAGAGAAGTATGGATTTTGTGGAATTAATTAATTAATTAAGGAAATGAAGAGATAATTTCATTAAATCAAATTAAATGTCTCTGAATCATTAGTATCTAACACAGTATCTAGAAAGCACAACAAACGTATGTGGTTTAGTTTTTGCTTTTGCTTTATTCCAGGAATTTGCCTGCTATTAGGATTTAACATTGAATAAGACAGATATGAGTCTGTTTTATAAAAGTTAAAACCAGTAGAGAGACAATAGATAAGCAAGTTAATTAGGTGTATAAAGACAATGGTAGAAGAAATATAGAATGCTGTTAGAAGTCATGGGAGGTATCTAAAAGAGACTTCAGAGGGAAGTTGAGAAATCTTCCCAGGCACCGAGTCGGCCTGGTAGAATATTCTAGGCACAAAGAAAAGCCTGCTTAACATTTTAAAGGAGCTTAGCATGGTTAGAACATGAAGTATAAGGCAGAAATTGGAAAGACAAGGGAGTAAGCTGACTCAAGGCAAGGCTCCATTGCCATGCTAAAGAATGTTGCTTTGTTCTATGGTCAGTTTATGGCTATTGACTGTGTTAAAGCAGACGAGAAATATGACATTTGCATTGGAGAAATGGTTTCAACATGTAGAAAAAATTAGGAGAAGTTTTCAATTATCCAAGTGAGAGAGAGTTACATGTCCTTACCTGGGGCAGTGGCTATCTGGATGGTAAAATGTGGACAAGTTCAAAAGGCATTTATGGACTAGGATTGATAGCAATTGGTGATTGATTCTCTGGTAGTAGAAAGAGAAATCAAAGGCTACATGCAAATTTCTGGATTGGACAGTTGGGTGGATATTATTATCATTTTACAGAGTTTGAGAACAAAGGAAGGAGACCTGGGTGGGTCATTTCTCTGTTCTATAAGTTGAGTTTGAGATGTTTATGAATAAATAAATTGGAAAGAGCCAGTAGGGCGGTAAATATATGTCTAAAGTTATAAGATACATACGATATATGTGGCTTTAAAATATGCGTTTGAAAGTCATCAGGCTCTTGATATAAATTTAAGCCTTAGAAGTGGTATTAGGACCTTTTGAAGAAGTGAAAAAAAAAAGTTTTGAGGTACCAGGACTGGAAATTGAACCCAGGACCTCATATACAAAAAGCCGGCACTCAACCACTGACCCACATCAGCTCCTCTGAGTTGTTTTTTTCACTTGTTTCCTCGTTGTTTGTTTTCGTTTTTAGAAAGCACCAGGGACAAAACCCAGGACCTCTCATGTGGGTGGTGGGCACTCAATCGCTTGAGCCACATCTGCTTATCTGAAGATGTTAATTTTAATTAAGCTGTGGTCAAACTGAATCAGGGTAGGCCTTAATGTGTATTACTAGAGACCTTTACAAGCAGAAGAAATTCAGACTCACAGTTAGAGAAAACTACAAAGAAAGCAGAAGCCAGAATCAGTGTTAACCAAAAGAGCAGATGCAAGGAGAGAGAGATTGCCATGTTTCAGGAGACAGAGAGGCAAACCAAGGAACCCCAAGGATTGTGGCAAGTTACCATCATGGTGCTACAGACTTGGGTAGAAAGCATCGTCTTGCCCATGCCTTAATTTGAAACTTCTTGCCTCGCATACTGTAAGCCAGTAAATTGTGAGTCAATTATTGTTTAAGCTAACACATTATGTGTTCTTTGCCATGGCAGCCTGATACAATAAGATAAGCATCTAGTAGAGAACTTTGAAGATAGATAAAAGAAAGACGATAATGCAGAGAATTATCTGAGAGTGCTATACGAGACTGTATAGTGACCAGGTGGAGGGAACAACATTTAGTCAGAAGCACAAATAACTATGAGTCTAACTAGCAATATGGAGTGTTGGGGAGTAAAGATGGTAGTGAGGGAATGAAAAACAGAGAAGGTAATAGCCAGTTCTTAGAATTTCAGTTTTTGAATAGCTGAAATCTCTGAACCTCAAAACAGATAAGCAGTCCTGAGTGATTATGGATGTGAGTAACTAAAGTTGGGATTAAGGTAGAGGTCATTGGAAATAAGAACAAGAACCTGAAGATGGGGGGATTCAGTGGCTTGCTCACTCAGGAGATGGCAATAATGAAGGTGCTTAATGAAACTCTGAAACTGATTCTAAAGTCTTTGAAGAACTGGGACTGGGGAAGGGGGTGGAAGTGGTCAGAATTTCAATAAATAAAATCTGATAGGCTCTCAATGTATTTGTTAAATGAATGGCAATGACATTATTTTACTATAGCATAATAATCTGTAGTAATTTAATTTAGTCAGAGTATTCTCAGTGGAATGGTTACAATAATTGGAGATAAACACATAGTTCTGAAAAATCACCTTAGGATTCTGAATCCTGTAAAAGATGATAGACTGGCAAATAGACATCTTTTGCCATTTAAAAGTGTTTGTTTTCATTAGTAATGATGGGATTAATAATGCTAATATTTACTTAGTCTCTACTTTGTACCAGGCCTTGTTATAAAATTTTTACATCTCTTAAATCACAAAATATTCACAACAATAATATAGATACATAATTTTATCATCTTCCACTTAACAGAAAAGACCAAGAAAGTTAAAGTATTCAAGGATGCACAGCTATTAAGTGGTGAAGCTAACATATGAAAATAGACAAACTCTACAGCCCAGATTTTTACTGTTTTTACCCAGCAAAAATTATTGTATAATGGATTTATTCTAAACAACAAGAAAAATTACTCAACAAACCAACAAACACAAATGGAAAACACAATGAAATGGATTTCAGTGATCGTTTAAATACTGAAAAATGCTCTTGTCCAAGTAATACTGAAAAGGTAACCCCATAGGTCTGAAATTAGTACATGGATACAACCTGCTAAGATCAAAGTACAATAGTATTTTTGGTTTTGGTTTTGGTTTTGGTAGGGAGTTAAAATAGAAAAGAGTTTAACTTGCATGGACAACATGGAGATCACACTATTTAAAGCTTAACATGACACTAGAATGTTTTAAGGGAAGACCGTTTTCAAATGCTAGGATGTCATTATTTCTGTTTGCCTGACATTGTTTTTTTTTTTAATTACAAGTTTAGACAAATATTGGTCTCTATATTAAGTAATATGTCAAAAAATTGTCCACTTCTGAGCAATAACACAACTGAGGAGTTAGAAGAATGAGGAAAAGTAATTAATTTTGAAGATTCAACATAGATAATATAAGTAAATAAAATAAGTAACTACATTAATAAGTAACTGCATTAAACTATAGAAGTTATAAAGTACTAGTTTAACAGGATTTTTTTACACTTTTTAAAATTAAAGTTAATAGATCACAAGAACGTTATATTAAAAAACATAAGAGGTTCCCATATAACCTACTCCTCACCCCCACCCCCATTATTTTTGTCAATTGTATTTTTTTGAATATATATACATCGCAAAAAATGTTACATTAAAAAACATAAGAGGTTCCCGTATACTCCCGCCCCCCCACCCCTCCCACATCATTGTGGCACATTCATCACACTCAGTGAACACACTTTGGAGCACTGTCGCACCACATGGATAGTAGTTTACCCTGTAGTTCACACTCTCCCCCAGTACATTCAGTGGGTTATTGTAGGATATATAAAGTCCAGCATCTTACCCTGCAATATCATTTAGGACAACTCAAAGTCCCAAAAATGCCCCCACATCAACAGCTCTTCTTTCCTCTCCCTGCCCTCAGCAACTTTTGTGGACACTTTCTCCACATCAATGCTACAATTTCTTCTATTAGTAGTCACAATAGTTTTATAGTAGAGTATCAGTAAGTTCACTCTAATCCATATTTTATTCCTCCATTCTGTGAACCCTGGGATGGTGATGCATCCCAGGGTTAACATAAATAAATAAAATAACTACATTAATAAGTAACTACATTAACTCATAGAAGTTATAAAGTACTAGTTTAAAAGGATGTTTTTGTCTTGTCAGAAGACTGTAGTATAATGGGAATTAGCCTAAGAGAATTTAATTTTTTTAATATTTCGCACTTTTAAACTTTTTTATAGATAACCCTGTAAAGGCGGTAAGGCTGGTAATATTGATGACAAAATGAAGCTCAGAGAAATTATGTCACTAAGGTATAAAAATATGCAGATTTATAACTCTGGCCCGGGATTCTGAACCCATGCTCACTCTTCTTTCCCACTTTAGGTTTCTGATACCTCTACTTATACCACTTACAAAGAGACTGAGATGTAAGTAATTTGTAATACAACTGTGGAAGATGATTATAGTAATGGCTCAAGACAAACAAGCCTCCAGCTCTCCACACCCTTGTGAATGTGCTCCCATATTGGCCCCGGGCCTGGTCATATAGCTTCCTTTGGTTCATGAGACAGAGCAAATATGAAGCAAACACAATATGATGAGTGCTTAAGCACTGGGGCTTACCATTTTGGAACCAAGAGCAGTGTACCGTGAAGATTTCTGGGATTAATCAGAAACTAAGTAGTTACAGAGGCCCAACCACCAGAGGCGCTCAGTCCTCATCCAATCCTCCAATTGAATATAGATGCATGATAAGCTGAGAAACAACCAGTCCCAAAATTAATCAGTCAACTCACAGAATCCAGAGAAACAATAAACCATTTTTGCTTTAAGCACTATGATTTAGGATTGATTTAGAGTGATCTGCTTATTCCAGTTTATCCAGAACTAGCCCCCATTTTAAAATTGCAAGTCCCTCATCTCAGAACTTCCCTAAATGGGGGCAAACCTAGAACTTCTGTCACCCTAGGGGTGGTTTGTTTTACAGCAATAGATAATTGGTATACCCCCTATCAATTTAAATTCCCTCAAATTGGGAACCATGTCTTATTCAGCTTTGTATCTTTATTACTTTGTAGATAGAAGGTGTGCAGTGGCTATTTTAGAAAAAGCTGTATCACAATCAGTAGGATTCTATGAAACTATGCCTGTAAAAGAATACCTTACACAGGAATTCATTTAATTCTCATATTAATCTTGTGATATATATTATACAAAATATCATTAGTTTCATTTTTAAAATGACCAACATGAGGTAAAGAGAGAGGTTCACATATGGAAATATGAAGATTAAACAAGTGTTTTGTTGTTGTTTGTTTTCACTTTGGTGAGCCATAGTGTGTTGAGGAAACAGGAAGATGAACACTTCTAACAGTGTGAAAAGTATGTACAAAGTACACTGATAAATGGCTGAAAACACCATTTCTTAAGTTAAATTCCGTTAAGTTAATAAGTCTTGAAGAGTAAGATTGTCCTGCTTTATGCAGTTATTGAACTGCATGACCAATAGAGGTTATTAAGTCTATTATATAATGGAATATATCGATCATCACAGAATATTACTATATAGGAAGACATGTTGTGATGACTCGATCAATGAATTGCCTGATAATGGTTCAAGGAAAAAGGCATGCAAAGTTCAAAGAAAGAGAAATATAATATGACTCAGGGTAAGTGGGGAGGGGGATGAAAACCAGGAAAGAATTAAGGCCTTGATTCTATCGTGGTGCCACAATTCTCTGAAGATGTCAATATCTTTTTCTATTTCTATTTTTAGATAATGAATGCTTTCCCCCCTAGGTAAAACCTACAGGAACAAAGAAGTTAAAAAAAACAAACAACACACGAGTGCTTGAAAACGATAACCTTGCAAAATTATCCTGTTTGAGTATATTTAAATATGCCATTATCTTTATTGCTTTAAAAATATTTTTGTTCAATTGCTACTCAATATACTGAATGTTAATTTCATATAGGATATATGGATAAAGCTACTTATCTAATTAAATTTCTGTATCAACTCCATGTCTCTTTTAAAGCTTAAAACATTTGTTGTCTTTTTATATAATACATGACTAATTTTGCTCTTTTTTTGCATCTTTGCGTGGCTTTTCCATTTCTGAAAGAATTTACATGAGGCAATATTTTAAAACAGAGGAAAAATAGCACAGCACTGAATATTTATAATGGCTACATTTGGAAACAGTACTTATAAACCTTGTTATTTCATAGTGAAATTAAAGCAACTTAACCCAGAATAAAGGTGTTTACCCTCTAATATTGGTAACTACTTCCTCATTATGAATGAATTTGGTATGTTACATATGTTTATAAAACATATCACTCCTTTTCATTAGTTTAAAAATTGGATACAAATTTAGAAGTGGATTTCTAAAAAATTGTCTTTACTTCAATATGTTCAAATCAAAAGTGTTACCCAAATGTTGATCATTACTAAATACCATATTTACACCAAATTCCAAGCCTACACAAAAGAGACAGTATAAATTTCCCAGATTTTATGAGTGAGAGGTTAGTAACCAAAGAGTATAATTTGCAATTCCCTTACATAAACTTATACTGGTTTTAATTTTTTAAAAAGGAAGAAAACAGAGAAAAGCCTTAAAAAGTAGAAACTATAAATTTCTTACTGATCCTGCACTTACTACTTTCTATTTTCACATCTCACATCTCAAAGGAAATAATGGATTTATTCAAGTGCTTTTTAAAATATAATTATTTTTATTTGATATTCAAAACACCCAAATATAAGGAAATGTTTGATATAGTCTTTCTACCAGAGTCCCAACAATAAGATATATATATATATATATATAGCGACTAACTTAGAAAAAAGGTTTTTGTCCTATAAAACTGCAAACTTTATATATATGAACTAACTTGAATTTGTGATTTAGAGACTTTTGCAGAGACTGCTAAACTGTTCATTAAATTCTGCTCTCCTCTTTTACTGGGTGCCTATCTGGGTTGCATTGCCCAGCCTCTTGACTGTGTGCTTCCATAACTGTAAATGTAAACAATGTATGCCATTCGTACCCTGGCCCATAAAATCTTTAGGGTGGGGATACCACAGTGACCTTGAACATGACCGAGCATCCATTAGCCCAGATTACTGAATGACTGTGTAGAACAGTGCTTCCGTTGATGGGACACCCACCCTTGACTGGTACATGATAATAAAAAAACTTATTTCCTATAAATCCACTGAATCTTGGGGATTTATTAACAGCAGTTTAATGAGATATGCTGAGAAAATTGTCAAATACTTATGTTAATTTTTTAACTTATTGTATGTGGACACCTAAAATTACATATATTTTCTGTATATTAAACAACCTCTTGACTTTGAAATGGAGTTGTTGCCACTCATGTTTCATGAAATAAATTTATTTGCATGTTTCTTTGACCTCAGGGTCTTGTCATTCCTGGTCACATTTTGAGTAATCTTAACTTTCAACTTACTGTTTTAGATACAAGCATTTTGGAATTCATGTTATTGGCTCACTATTAGTTCTTTTCTTCTTCTATCCCTCCTCTCTCTGTTACCCTTCTGTGCATGGATAATATTCTCCCATTTCATTAACTCCAGGCTTGAAATGTGACTTGCATTAATCAATGGAATATTAGTGGACCTCAAGTGAAAGGAGGGTCCATATTTGCTTGCTGGGTTTGGCTCGTGCTCTGGATTTCTCATTGGGTTGTTATTGGTTCAAGGAGAAAGAGTAAACAGAACAGATATAAAACCTACTTGAAGCCTAAAGCAGAGCTACCCTAGCCAATTCACAAACATGTGGACAAGAAAAATAAATGTTTGATGTTGTAGGTTATTATGGTATACATATATTATATATATACATCTATGTCTACATATCTTACGCAGTGTTATCTCAGCAGTAACTGACTAATGTACCATGGAGAATGGTCACTGGAAATCCAAAGCTAATGAATTCTAAAGTCTAACAAATAGAATTTCTTTTTTCAATAACATTCCACATTTGCAAGTCTGAGATCATACACCTAGATATAAAATCTCTGATAGGTCTATTTTCTTCCTTTCCTAGTTTTTCAGGCAGATGATTTCTCTGTACACCCCAAACTCGTCTTGATTGGAATAGCTTCATTCTAATCATTTTTTTCATTAATAGCATGAAAAAAAAAGTTACATGAAATGTCATTTTATCTTTGGACTAATTAAATATTTGCTTAGCGACACTATGTTCTAGGTATTGTGCTCGGGACTAAAATTGAAAATATGATAAAACACATACCCTGTTCTCAAAGATACTCATGGGTATGGAAGGCAAATGCCAAGGGGCATTCCGTGCTATTAGCTAGTTTGTATTTAATGCTTCTTCTTTTTCCTTTTCTGTGCTCATTGCTGTAAGAGAAAAATCTGTCAGAGCTACAAGAAGAGATCATTTTGGCAGAAACAGGGAAAAGAGCCCACCCTGGTTTCCAATTTTGTATACCCCCTCCACATACACATACCTGCACTAACTCCTCTACCACCCCTCTCCACCTCTAGATTTTTTAAAAGAAAGAGAGAGCAGGCTGGAAGTGGTGCAAGTTGAAAGCAGAAAAGACTGAAACGGAGCCTCCAGACAGCATACCTGAAGCGCAGACAGAGCCCGGCATGAAATGGATGCCATGAGCAGGTAGAACCTTACGCCTCTTTACCAAGCCTCCAGGCCCTCATGAGCAGATTCTAACCTACCAGCTTGCAGGACAAATGCTGCCTGATCACTTGAGGTCTCATGAGGAACTGACTGGACAAATAACCAACTCCTGGAGGGGCGGCCTTCCCCGCATATCCTGTCTAAAGGAACAAGAGGACTCAAAAGGAAAACAAAACAAAACAAAACACCTAGCTTTAAAAGGTCTGTAATATCTCTTGCATTCTTTAGTTTGTGCCTGAGCAACATAAATGGTGCATTAATAATATCTCAGTTCCTTTACATTGATAAATTTTATGATAGAGTAAGTGATATGAAGACCTTTAAAAAGAGAAACTGTCCTAAAATTGGGGATTCAGATAATACACTCTGGGACTGCGTTCAGTAAAATTGAACAAGCAATCTGGTTTGAGAGCTGCACTCTTCCTTTCTGCCATACATCTAAAAGAAGATTTCTTTTGCAAATTCTCAGAACAAATCTGAAACAATGGGTATCTTCTTATGATCTTTAAGGCCATACTTTACAAATATCACTTTACTTTACTGAATATAGGCATATCTCAAGAGGAGGCAGAGGAAATATTATTAACCTACGTTGGGTGACAAATATTTTCAGGCACATTATGTGTTATATTATACATATTATCTCATTTAATCCTGAGCAAAACAACTGATATATAGGGCTCCTTACCTCCATTTTACAGATAGAGATATTGTGGGCCTGAGGGTTTAATTTTCTCGTTCAAGTTGAAGAGGCTCGGTTGAAAACTGACACATTTAATATTGCTTCATGCCGCAGAATATGTATCTTACAAGAGCTGTCAAAGATACAAAGCAAGGTCTTTGGGTCCAGGATTTTTAAAATTCATTAGTACCTTTATGACATTTGTCAATTTTCTTTCAATTTACGTTACTTGGTTAAGATTACAATTCATGGAAATAAAATGGTACGTAAGGCCAAGAGGCTTAAGTTCAGCAGAAAGTGTTTGATACCTGGCAACTATTGTGATTGTCTGAGTGACATGGAAATGTGATAAAGGAATTCTAATAGACATTACCCATCACACCCTTCCAACATTTTTCTCTTTTCCTATTTATTATATGTCTTTTCCAACATTCACACCTATTTTGAATAATACTTCACACACAATTTTTAAATCTTGTTTTGAAACTGACTTGCTATAAAAATGTTTCACAAATTGTTACAGCAATTATAATCATAAATACTTATATACTTATAATTATAAATGATAAATATAATTATAATATAAAAATTATATATCATAGCATTATAATTATAAATAATTATGAATTATAAATGCTTTATAGTTATAATTATAAATTATAGTTAACATGATGTAGCATAATTTATTCCACCTTCTCATTTCCCATATTCAAATACCATCAAGCACTTTTTATACTATCACCTAAATATCTCAGGAAGGTAGCTCTCCTCTCTTCTCCCTCCCACTACCACTTCTGCCCTCATAATCTTTCTCCTATGCCTCTGTCATTGTCTTTAATCTATCTGTCCTTTTTCCAGGCTCATTTGTAAATAATGCCAGCTCCTGTAGTGCTGCCAACATTGTTATCCTTAAAAAAAAAAAACCTTAAGTCACATCTATACTTAAAAAAATAGTACCTAACATTTTAGCAATACTTCCTATTTCAGAATGCAAGTCCTCATTTATTTAGTTCAAGTGTACCTATCAATCTTCATTACTAACCTCTTCACTTACCTTCCCAACCCCCCTTGGATCACTTCTGGTTGCTTTATTTGAAGTCTATCAATTAGACCATCTAGTCTGATGCTATGACCTGATGCAGAATGATTTTTTGCTTGTGTTCCAAAAATATTAGAGGTATTTACTAAATACTGACCACACAATTTTATTTTCTATAAAGAAATCAAGATGAAAATTAATTGTCAGTTTGAAAAAAAAGACACCCTGGAGCTGATGTAGCTCAAGTGGTTGAGCACCTGCTTCCCATGTAGGAGATCCTGGGTTCTTACCTGGTACCTCCTGAAAACAAACGAAAAAAGCAACATACTGAATAGTGTCTAGAACCTTAACTTTAAAGCAAAATGATCCAATAAGAAAATAAATTATGTGTATGGTAAAAACAAAAGGAAACCAGCAAATTTAAGTGAATTGAACCCTTAATCACATTTACCGATTACAGACTACTTCTTTACAAGAAGACAGCAAAGCTTACAGTTTAGGGATGGACATAAAGCCCATATTCTCTTACCAAGAGGCACATATTCCTGACACTGCTTATTTAACATTACAATTAGAAGAACAGTCCACCTTATCAATAAATCCTTGCTGGGCAAACTGTCCTCCAGCAGGCTCTAAAGTATATCTTTACATGTAAAGTCCTTCCCTGCAACTCTTCCTAATATATTTCCAGCAATCCTTTTAGATTTTACTTACACACTCTACCTCTTTCAATAACAATAGCTGCCGGTTATCATACACTTTTTGTGTAACTTAAACCACCCTGAACTCAAATACTATTTTATTTACATGACTCAAAAACATATTTTTCCAAAGAAAAAAAATCTGGTTAACTGGTTCAAATTGGAATTGTACGTATTTTCTTAAACAGAAAAGGGCAGACAAATTGTATTTTATTTAGTAAGAGAATCTTCCTCTCTAAAGAACTATACTCTCCTTGGAAGTACTAGGGAAGCTTTATCCATCATTTGACTGAATAAGACCAGTGAATAAGATTGTGTCAATTCAATAACTCAATGGTCTCAGCAGCCCTTAAATACCCCACAGCCCCATCAAAACTTCTTTAACCACTAAAATACTACAGCGCAATAAGATGCAAATGTGCATGATCATTCAATAAACGCTTAGCCAATTTATTACTTTAACAGGAGATCCCAACCCTTGGCACCTTTGGGACTGCCATGACCTCTATACATATTTCTGTTTTCTCTCTCCAGAACAGTCCTGAAGTTTGCTTTGATTATTCCCAGATTGTCTCTATCAAATGAGTTGTCGCTTTATTTGGAACATGGTTATGCTCCCGCGAAATCTCTCCATATTCAGTCATGTCTCTTCTCTTCTTGTTTAGTCTTGGTGCCTCAAAGGAAAATAATTCATTGAGAGAATTTCTGGAAGATAAAAGGAAAGAAAAAGGCATGTATCAGATAAAATCCTGTTCCCTCTCTAATCTGCTTTTGTTGTCTGTCAACATAAAGGAGAAGTTGTTAATCGTGGTATCTTCCTTTGAAAACTTAGAACACTACTTATTAGAGCATAACTTTAAATTTATATTTATTAAATTGATGACATATGGGAATGTGGTGAGAAAATAAAAAGAAAGTTCTAGTTTACCCTTCTCTTTTTATATTTATTTCGTCTTTATATATATTTTGTCTTTATATATATATTTTGTCTTTATATGTGTCCACTGATTTAAAGTAATTTTTGTTTAAATATTGTACAGTGCTAGTAAGAAAAAAAAACACTTTTCTGTTGATTTGGAAACTTTGTTAAAGAAAAATCATGTTTTATTTCTTCAAATGGTTAAATTGGCATTAAAAGACATTTAAAACTATGTTATAATTTTCACACCACACTTCCTTATAGCTATAGTTGTTTTTATGTGGCACCTTTTCTCTAAGCAGTACCACATGTTTCATAGACTATAAGTTACTAATCAAAAGGGTAGCTACGCTTTAAATTTGAATATATTTCATTTAACTTAAAGGTAAGCGCTATTTTGAGTTTTCTGCACTTTCATATTTTTCACCTCTAAAAAATAAGTCAAGTTTCCTTCTGGATATAATAAACTGCCAACAACCTAAACATATTTTTTAAGTTAGTAGCTGAATGGAAAAGATAAGAAGAACAAGAGTGCTTTGTGAGATCAGATCTTTGGTCTTTCTGTGTCAAAATCTTACCCCTGGCAGTGGTCATTATCTGATGACTTACAAGGTTAATGGAAAAGTACTTTTGTTGAATTTTAATGACTTTTGACATGGAAATAAATTTATCTATAAATGTTTATGAAATTGTGCTAATAAAACCTATGAGACCATGATAACAATCCATCAAATGAATATAAAAACAATCCAATATAACATGAATTTTTAAAAAAATGAAATGGATTGTAGCACCATAAGAATAAGGTAGCCAAAGGATTTTCTGAATTTTCATTTTCACCCAGTTTTTCAGTATAAATATGTCAGGGAATCTAGCCACCCATTTAAAAATTTGAAAGTAAAAAGGCACAGCACATGTAGAAAAATTTATAGTGAGTTAAGAAAGATATTCAATATAATTAATCAAGCTACTTTTAAGTTGTCACTTTTTCTCCCAAGATTTTGGTCATATTTTTTGTTTCTTGATATTAGACTCCCTTTATGCACTACGGTTTGAGCATTTCCATGTTGGAGTCCCAGTCATTTCAGTGATTCCACTCTTGAGGCTGGTACCCTCTTCTATGTCCCTTGGAATTACAGGTGAAACCTGCCCTCCACCCTCTTAGAACTCTGTTTTTCATCTCTAGTCACACACCAGCCTGAGGTGGAAAAGCAAAGATGGCATTCTTTCCCTATCTATGTGCTGTTCTTCTGAAAATTATTTCAGTTAGAGCAGTGTGCATGTATGTCTAAGGGTGTGTGATTGCGTGTGTATCCTATTAAAATATGTTTCACCATAACTGCATGGTAGTAAAGACGTTCATTTATATTAGCTCCTTTTTAATTCATTAGCTTTGTCTTAACTTAATTCATATTTCTTTTATACAAACCTTTTATGCCATGCATAAAATGGCAAAATTTAAAGTCCAAGTTTTTCTCAATAATATCTTCATGCAAAACATTTTTAAAAATGCAGATTTCTTAGAAATCAAACTGCTAACAAACCTTTCAAACAGTGGGTAAGAGATTTTGACACAGTACTCTTAGTGTACCCCCTTGTAATTATCTAAGGGGATTGATTTTAATATATATGTGTAAATTAGTGTTATTTACTTCACGGGGTTATATTACTTGATGAAGGGGAGAAAATCAATTGGAGCAGTTTAAGAGCAGCCTTAATAGAAGGTAAAGAAGAAAAAATTGTTCAACTATATTCTCTAGGGGAATGGATGCAGAGGGCTCCTGTTCCAGTGACCTGTAGCTATGTGCTATGTTTGTCCCATTGCCTGAGGGATTTGCCAATTATGTGCACTCTGACTACAAGCTGGTCTACAGTTAGAGAAGAAGATGAAAGGGTTTAAAAAAGGCTTCAGATCTGGGTGATAATGAAGGTATTCCTAAAAAGAATGGAAGGAATAATACAGGACAGGAGTCAAAAAGAAAGAAAATTATTTCTATAAAATAGAGGAGAAAAAGAAAAACAGGGCAAAGGTTGAAGAGTTAAAGAATAGGTTGCAGAAAAGCAAGAGGAGAAATGTGCATAATTAGTCATCTTTTTGTTGAAGTTGTTTCCAAATTTTTCTGAACACTCCTTCCTATCAGAAAAATGTAAAAAATAAATTAGCCCTGCATCCTTAGTGTATGTAGAATTATTTATTTAAAATTATATTCACATGCTGTGTGAGTTATGTGTGCTAATGTATTGCACACATTTAAAATATACACAAAATACAATTCTTTAAAACAAACATGTTTTAATAGCTTATTAGTTAAGAATATAAAAACTTTCTTGTAAATCCTTCAATATTTTGTTACAGCATAAAAAGTTTCTTTACAAATATTAATAGACTGTATTTTGGTACTTGGTTTTAAGAACTGTCATTAGTATTTTACTCAATAAAGCACCTGGAAAACATTTAATTCCTACAAATAACCATTTTAACTAAACAATTGCTTAATTATGCATTAATGATATGACACTCATTTTTCAATACTATATAGAATGGGCTAAGATTCTGTTGAAACTTTTCTTTATGATATGTCTCTATATTCCTTGATTCAACTGTTCTTCCTATGGTTAGAAAACGATTTCCAGTGGTTTTTTATGTGAGTACCAAGGAGCATGTCTATGGGTGACATTTTTGCAACAAAATATTTCTAAATATCTGTCTTCAAAATGTTCTCTTCTTGGCACTTACTGTGGAGAAAAACAAAGTCCTCTTTTCCTAGAAGGGCCTTGTTATATATAATAACTTTAAAATATAAATTTCAGGTAGCTTGCAACAGTCAATTAGATTAGATTGCTTTGCTTTTTACTGACCTATCCAACATATGCCAGTCTAGGAATTGAGGTGTTTACTCTAGCAGTTAGCTTCAATCTGAGATTTCTTTGGAGAGATCTTTTTAAGCAATTTGTCCATTTTGTGAAGGTTGGTATTGTTGAAATTAAGTTGTTTAAAAAGGTAAATGAAGTGATTTTAAATTCCACCTATCACAAACTGAGATCACCAGCATTACCCTGTGCTTTAAAGGTTAGTAACATTTTAATTATATATTCATTTTTTAAATAAAAAAATAACAATGAATTGAATTTCTAATATATTCTTCTTAAATCCCAAATGGATCATCTTAAGAATACCTCAGGCGCTTGCATTCCATTTTGAAGACCACTGATTCAAAAAATTATTAATTAGTTTAACAGGTACTGGCAAGCTGAAAGCCTTCAGGGTAGAAATGTTAGGAAGGAAGTGGAAGCAGAGAGGAGAAAGAAACTAAGAGCTTTACGTTTTAGGCAGTTCGCTTACAATCAGTGAGGTACCTTTTTTACTGATTATAGACCTGAGGCTCAAAGCTTTAAATAACCACATAGTTATTAAGAACCTTAGATCTCATAATCTTGGAGTTACTATCCTCTTTAGTGACTGTTAAAAGTGGATGGAGGTTCCTGACTGCAAAACTGATATTAAAAAAAGTGGTATCTTTCTTGAGGCAGGAGAGAATTTTGTAGACACATTCAAAAATCACAACTGAAATTTCCTAAACCTTAAAACTCCTGATTAGATTCCCCTGATCAGAGAAAACAATGTTTTTACTTTCAGAGTTTAACAAACTACAGAATTCACTCAAGGTCTGAACTCTTAACTGCAATGAAACAATGTATTCCAGGAATGAACTATTTGTCAGAAACTATAATAAGCCTCACTTATTCAATAAGTTTTTATTTGAAACATTACTAGGTGTCAGGCACTAAGGATACAACGGAGCAAAAATAGACATAGTTCTAACATTCTATTATTGTCTTTTGAAAGACAGAGTCATTAATTAGCTTTAAAAAAGTATTCAATCATAATCAAGAATAAGCATTACAGAGAAAAAGTATGTGACATTATGAAGATTAAAAATAAAGAAAACTGGCCTACCACGAGGTCAAGGGAGGCTTCTCTGAGATCTGAAATAAGAAACATAATTTTCAGGAGGAGATTGCTGGGAAAAGAATTATAGGCAACATGTTTTCAGGATTTGTCAGTGAAGGAAATATTAAACATCATCATCATCATCATTAGTGAGATATTGTACATTATGAGCCTGGAGATGCAAGCAGGGTCCAAAACATGTAGGACTCAGAGCATTAATAAAATTTTGTTTTTATTACATGTACAGTGAGAAGTAGTTAAAGATTTTAAGTAGAGGATGGCATGATCAAAACTCATTTGGAAAATAATCATGGTGGCTAAAATATATAGAATTAGGGAAGTCATGTTTGAATTTAGGGTGGTGATTTAAAAGATCTTAAAAGTAGAAATGACAGTTTAATATTGTAAATGAATATTCATCTGGAAATAAGCAGTATAATATATATTATAATGAGAAAAGTAAACGTACATAGTAGAAAGAGAGTAGATTATAGTTTCCTGAAAAAATAGAGCAGGAAGGAGAAAAGATTAAAAAATGAATTAGGGAGAAAATGCAGAGATGTAGAGAAATACTAATGGTTTAAAATTTCAAGTATTCAGCAAGTTTGCAGGATATAAAAAAATACAAAATCTATTGTATTTTATAGTAATGAACATCCTAAAGTTGATGTTCAGGGAATAATTCCATTAGACATAAATATGACAAAAGAACTACAGTATTTGTCATTTAAAACTGTAAAACATTGTTCAAAGAAATTAAAGATCTAAATAAATGGTAGGAAACCCAATTTTCATGGATTAGAGTCCTCAAAGTGATGCACATATTCTACGCAGTCCTATCAAAATCCCAAATTGCTTTTCAACAGAAGTTGACATGCTGAACCTAAAATTCATGTGGAAATGGTGGGAACACAGGATAGGCAAAGAAATTTGAAAAAGAACAAAGTTGGTGAACTCACTTATTACAAAACAATAATAATCAAGACAGTCAGGTACTAGAATATAGATCAATGGAATAAAATTGAGAGTCCAGAAATAAACCAGCACATTTATGATCAATTGATTTTCAATAAAGGTGTCATGACAGTTCAGTGTGAGGAAAACAATCTTTCTAGCAAATGGTGTTAGGACAACTGGGCATCCACATCCAAAAGAATAAATTTGGACCCCTAGCTCATATCACACACAAAAAATTAACTCAAAATAGATCATAGAGCTAAATGTAAGAGTTAAAACTCCAACTCCTTTAGAAGAAAACATAGATGTAAATATCTGTGGCATTTGTTAAGCAATAGTTTCTTAACTATGAAACCAAAATACAAGTGACAAAAGAAAATATAGTTAAATTGGACTTCAGTAAAATTAAAATCTTCTGTGCTGCACACAATACCATCAAAAAAGTGAAAAGACAACCAGAAAATGGGAGGAAATATTTGTAAATCATGTATCTCATAAGGGACTTTTATCTAGTATATATAAGATTTATTAAACAAAACTCAATAATAAAAAGACAAATAACACAATTTTAAATACTGAAAAAGGATTTGAATAGATATTTCTCAAAAAAGATGTTAATGGCCAATAAGTGAATGAAATAATGCTCAACCTCATTAGCCATTAGGAAAATGCAAATTAAAAAACACAATGAGGGAAATGGACGTGGCCCAACCAATTGGGCTGCCATCTACCATATAGGAGATCCAGGGTTCGATGCCCAGGACTGCCTGGTGAGGACAAGCTGCCCATGCAGTGAACTGGCCCAAATGGAGTGCCAGTCCAAACAAGAACACTGCCCCTCACAGGAGTGCTGCCCTGTGTGAGAATGCCACCCAGTGCAGGAAGGCTGCCCCAGGCAGGACTGCTGGCCGACATGGAGAGCTGGCTCAGCAAGATGATGAAACGAGAGACACAGAGGAGAGAAAATAAGAAGACATAGTAGAACAGGGAGTTGAGATGGTGCAAGAGAGTAATCACCTCTATCCCACTTCAGAAAGTTCCAGGATTGGTTCCCAGAGTCACCTAATGAAAATACGAGCAGACACAGAAGAACACACAGTGAACGGACACAGAGAGCAGACAATAGGGGCAATGGTGGGAGTGGGGAGAGAAATAAATAAAATAAATCTTTAAAAAAACACAATGAGATACCACTGCATACTCATTAGAATGACTAAAATCAACAATACTGACAATAATAACTGTTAGTGAATATGTGAAGAAATTGAAACCTTCATATACGCCTGGTGAGAATAATATCATGCTACCTATTTGGAAAACAGTTTAATAGTTTCTCAAAATGTTAAATATAGAAATACAATAAAGCCTGAAATTCCTTTCCTTAGTATTTTATATCCCAAAAGTAGGAACAAACAAAATGACAAATACCTGAAGAATGAATAAATAAAATATGATATATACATACAATGAAATATATTTGGCAATAAAAAGCAATGTAGAAATGATACATGCTACTACATAGATGGACTTTGAAACATTCTGGTCAATGAAAGAATACAGTCACAAAGACCATATATTGTATGATTCCATTGATATAAAATGCTCAGAATAGGTAGACTAGGCAAAATTTTGAGACAGAACGTAATTGTTGCATGTGGTTAGTTAGTAGTTGTCTAGGGCAGGAAAGAGGGGCTATGCCATGAATGGAGAGTAACTGTTAATAAGCAGAGAGTTGGTTGTTTTTCTTTTTCTTTTTTTAGTAAAGTGTGTGAGTGTGACAAAACTGTTCTAAAATTATGTTGGTTAATCCTGTGAATATACCAAAAATCATTGAATTAGAAGCTTTAAATGGGTGAATTGTATGGTATCTGAAGTATATGAATAAAGCTGCTTTAAAAATTCTCAAGTATTTGAAACTGGATTTGAATGGGAAGTGTGATGCATGAGAGAGAGGAAAGGGTCAGTGACAATAAGTAAATATTTTATTTGTTAAAGTAGATTTTAGTCTCAATCCCTGAAAAGAGGCCTAGGTTTGGAGAAGGATTACATGCATTAAGTATTAAACATGTTGAATTGCAATGCTTGGGAAATATCCAACTAGGCAGAAGAATATACATGTTGGGAGTTCAGAGCATATGGAGACTTGGTAGTCATTAGTATATAAATGGAAATTGAAACTGGGAATCTCCACACTGAGTAGTATACAGTAAAAGAGGAGAAGGCCGAGAACTGAATCTTAAGAATCCAAATTTAGAAAAGGATAGAATTCTAAATAGAGGAGGCTAACTGTTAGGGAGAAATGACATGTTCTGTATATCTTCAATAAATGGAGTAGTGGTGGGAGACCAAAAGGTATTCTAAAACTTTGAGAAGTTCAATAAATGAAATGGTTTGCCCCACATACATTGAAATGTATTTGGTAATTATTTCTTAGTAATATGGTAATTTTAAATAAAACAAATTATACTATTAAAGCAATGCTTCAAAATGTGTTCATCAATTGTAACAAATGTATGACACTAATGAAAGATGTTTTTAATGGGGAAAAGTGTGGGAGGGGAAGGTGGTAGTGTATATGGGAACATTCCTATATATTTTTTTAAATTATTGAAGTATATCATTCATACATAAACATACATAAACAATAAGTATATAACAATAGTTGTGAACTTAACAAAACATATATCATACAGGACTCTCATACCTCACCCTAACACCAATACCTTGTATTGTTGTTAAACATTTTTAAATAATGATGAAAGAGTATTGTTAACATATACTACTAACCAAAGTATTTTCCCTCAACCCACCCTACTATCATTATTATCTTATCATTTATATATGAACATCCATAAATAATAAGTGTATACTAAAAATTGTGAACTTACAAAGCAAATATGCATAACATCATACAGGGGTCACATCACATCAACCCTCAACACCAACACCTTGCACTGTCATGATACATTTATTAAAAATTATGAAAAATTATTATCAAAATCTTACTACTAATTATAATCCTTACTTATATTTGGTGTATTTTCCCCCAACCCACCTTATTAATATTTTTAAATATATTTTTTATGACAGAAGTTGTAAACTTTTAAAACAATCATGCACATGTGCAGAATTCCCAAACAACACCCCTCTATCAACACCACCATATTGTGGTGGAACATTTGTTACAGAAAAAATAGTATCATCTGATTGTTACCACATCTGTAGTGTACATTTGGCACACATTTTCCATACTACCCCATTATCAATGCACAACAACTTTGCCATAGATGCAAGAATATTATATTATTACTGCTAACCACAGTCCATAGATCACTCCACTTGTCTTTTTCCTATGCTTCTCCACATTCCCACCACCCTGCAATAGTGATGTAATTTGCTCTAGCTAACAAAGGACACTCTTGAATTTGTAACGTCAACCACAATTCTCATCCATCTCTTGGTTTATTAGGCAATTCAGTTCCTAGATTATTCACTAGCATTCTATCATGCTGAATGGACTACCATTTTCAGTAACATCCTTATTTATAAACCAGCTGGTACTCACTATGTGTTACCATCCACTGTACATTTTCATACTCTAAGAGTGAAGCTAATTAAAGCCTCTACATACATTAAACGTCAGTAGTCCATCTCAGTCCTCCTTTTATCTCCTTTCAGAATTAATCACCTACCACCAGGTCTTGAAGATATTTTCCTATAATTTCTTCTAGGAACTTTATGGTTCTTACTTTTATTTTCAGGTTTTTGATCCATTTTGAGTTAATTTCTGGATATAGTGTGAGATAAGAGACCTCTTTCCTTCTTTTGCCTATGGATATCCAATTCTTCCAGCACCATTTGTTGAATGGAATGTTCTGCCCAAGCTGTGTGGGTTTGACAGACTAATCAAAAATCACTTGACCATACATGTGAGGATCTGTTTCTGAATCATCATTTGGGTTCCATTGTTCTATGTGTTTGTCTTTATGCCAGTACCGTGCTTTTTAAAATCACTATAGCTAGGTAATATGATTTAAAGTCTGGAAATGAGAGTTCACTTTTCCTTTTGAAGATGTTTCTGGCTATTCAGGACCCTTACCCTTCCAAATAAATTTGGTAATTGTGTTTTCAATTTTTAAAAAAATGCTGGTGGACCTTTTATTGGGATTGCATTGAATCTGTATATCAATTTGAGTAGAATTGTCATTTTAATGATATTTAGTCTTCCAATCTGTGAGCATGGAATGTTCTTCCAATTACTTAGGACTTTTTAGATTTCTTTTAACATCGAGTTGCAGTTTTCTGAATACAAGTACTTTACATTGTTGGTTAAGTTTATTCCTGACTATTTGAGTTGTATCTGTCATATTTTATTTTCACCACTCTTCTGACACTTTTAGTTACTTTTATTGATATAATCTTCATTTCTAGACTCTCTTCCAGGCATCTCTCTCCTGTCTTTCCTTTTCAGGCCCTAACATACCCTTTAGAATTTCCTGAAAATCGGGTCTCTTGGTTAGAAATTCTCTCAGTTTCTGTTTATCTGTGAATATTCCAATTTTGCCCTCATTTTTAAAAGGCAGTCTTGCTGGATATAAGATTCTTGGCTGGAAGTTTTTCTCTTGCAATATCTTAAATATATCATATCACTGTCTTCTTGCCTCCATGGTTTCGGGAGAGAAATTTGCACTTAATCTTATTGGCTGTCCTTATATCTTATGCATTGCTTTTCTCTTGCTGCTCTCAGAATTCTCTTTGTCTTTGGCATTTGATATTCTCATTAGTATATGTCTTGGAGTTCGTCTATTTGGATTTTTTTGGCTGGAAGTATGTTGTATTCTTGGACGTGGGTATCCATGTCCTTCAAAAGGGTTGGGAAATTTTCTACCATTATTTCTTCAATATTCCTTCTGCCCTTTTCCCTTCTCTTTTCCTTCTGGGACACTCATGGCACATATGTTTGCACATCTTTTGCTGTCATTTATTACCCTGAGACCTTTTTTAAGTTTTTCCATTCTTCATATTTTGTATGTTCATTTTCAGAGGACTTTTCTTCAAGCTCACCAATTCTTTCTTCTGCCTCCTCAAATCTATTACATGATTCTGATGTGTTTTTTTTATTTCATTTATTGCAACTTTAATTTCCATAATATCTGTTATTTTTCTATGTATGCTTTCAAATTCTTCTTTGTGCTCATCCAATGTCTTCTTAATATCCTTAATCTCTTTAGCCATTTCATTGTATTTAATAAGGAGAGTTGTTTGAATATCTATGATTATTTGCCTCAACTCCTTTATGTCATCTGGAGCCTTAACTTGTTCCTTTAACTGTGCCATATCTTCCTGTTTCTTGGTGTGGATTGTAATTTTTTGTTGGTGTCTTGGCATCTGACTTACTAGAGTATTTATTCTGGCATCAGTTTTTCTCTTAAGTTTAGGGTTTCCTTCCCTTTCTGCCTTGCTGGTTATGCAGTAGGAGCCAAGGATGTAGTTGGTGCTACAAGCTGTGGAGGTTCAAGCTTCCCTGATTGTCCCAGGGATGGATGAAGCTTCTCCCAACTTTCTCCTTTGCCAGGGATAGCGACAGAGTCAAACTGTGTAAATAATCCAAGTTGTGCAGGCCTACACTGTCATTGCCCAGAAAGACTGATGAAGTTTCCCATCCATTTCTCCACTGCCTGGGGCACGTATGGAGCTACAGGTATGGGCAGCAATCTATGAAGTTTGGGACCAACATGACTGCAGTTGCCCTGGTATACTTCTGATTATTCAGACTGTGCCATTCAAATGTATCTGTAGTTACCTGGATAGGTTGGTGCAGGGTCCACCAGCCTCCTCCCTGCCAGAGGTGGGGCTGAAACCTAGGCTAGGGCTGCAGGCCGATCAGGATGAAAGAAACTGGTCCCTACCATCATTGTGATTTTTGGTCAGCCTGGCTGCCCCTCAGGCTGGGGGCAGAGTCAAAATGGCAGGCATTGGCCTTTGTCTAACCTGGACAGGTTCATACTCTAGTTGTTCCTAGGGCTATACTCCAGCCAGCCAAATTCACGAATCAGTAGCTGAAATCAGTGTCCAACCATCTCCTCCTCCCCTGTTTTTGGGAAATGGAGCTTCAAATTCCAGCCACAGAATAGCTCCTGGGGTGGGACGCTGCCAAAGCAGAATGATCACAAGGCATGACTTGGCCAGTAGTTTCCAGGAGAGGCTGGAGCAGGTCCCTGCAGCTTCCTCCCTGCTGGAGGTGACCTTGGGGCTTAGGCTAGAGCAGTAATCTGAGCTGAATGAAAAGAATCTGGTCCCCACCAGCACTGTGATTTTCAGTCTGCCCCACTTCCCTTCATGCCAGGTACGGAGTTAAGATGGCAGCTCCCAGCCTCTTTCTGACTTGGACAGTCTCAAACTTTACCTGGTATTAGGATTATACGTTAGCCTGCTGAATTTACTTATCAGTAGCTGAAGTTGGTGCCCAACCATCTCTTCCTCCCCCATTTTTGGGAAGTGTAGCTTTCAATTCCAGCTGCGGAACAGCTCCTGAGGCAGCCTGTGCCTCCAGTGGAGAATAGGCACCAGCTGCTGTGGTATGAAGAATTCTATTTATGAGTCTTCTCTGCAGGTGGACAGTCTCCTCCTTCCATTCCTTCAAGTATATTGCAGGATGCTCTTCTGGTCTCCTGGAGCCCCCAAATGTGCTTTAGTTAGTTCTGTTTATATTGCTAACTGTCTCTTGGAGTGCCTTACTCTGCCACCATCTTGCTGGTTGTCCTCCTATAGTTCAGGTGTAACATTTATGTAATATAAAGTTTCTTTAAAAATTAAATTAAATTAAATTTTTTTAAAAAGACTATGTTAAAAAAATCTTTATAGCCTTTTTCCCTTTCCATCCTTTGTTTACAATACCAATTTCATAAGTTGACAAATTTAAATGTTAAGTTTATGTGGTAAAATTTGATACAAGGTGGTAAGAAAGAGTATAGATATGTGAAACTCAGACAAGACCTTTCAGATATAGATTATTTTCATTTATAATCCTTTTATAATTGTACTTATTTTATGCATGATTATTTTATAATATCACAAGTTCACTAATAAAATTATAAAAGCAGATACTAATAAAACAGAAAATGGACAAAGAATTGAAGGGGGAAAAAGCTCATGCTGATTATTTGACTTGTCTGCCATCCAAAAGTAAATGAAACTACTTCTAAAGCTAGAGGTAGGTCAACCAATGGCAATGCTGCCATTGTCCACCCAGTCACCCACTAGCCATTACATGTCATCAATTCACATTTACTTTTTGATAGGTTATATAATGTCAAAGCAAAGAAAAGGACTTTAAAGGTTAGTGTTATATCATACCAAAGGACACATATGAAGACTTTCTTTTATTTGAAAATTTTAGCCAGAGGTAATAACAATGCTGTTGTTTCAATTGCCATTCATTCTATTTTATTTTTTGATCTGACTGGAAAAATTTTGAAGTAGGTCACATCTGTTGCCATTTTGCCTTATAGACAACTCATATTAAGAAAAAAAATTTGATGTAGCATATCAGCACTAACATATAGACATTATAACATTATAATGTCTTGACAAATCTTGTGAGTAAAATCTTGGTATATTTCCATAAACAAAGCAAAAATTCAATCAACATAAACTAGTAATGTTACCAAATATCTATTTAGGGTGCTAAAGAACGAGTGTTGGTTTATTTGTTTCGTCCATATACCAATTCCACAAGAATTCATTATGAAAATACTAGGCGCCAATTATTCTACCAGATGCAATATAAAAGTATTTTTCTTCAAAGAGTTCACAATTCAGTTGGTAAAATAGGTAACGGGAGAAATCCCTGATTGATCTCTAGTTTTTTGTCTTCTATCATCTAAACATATATTTGTATCATTCTTTATTACTAACATCAGGATTAACAATAAAGAGAGGGTTTCCAGAAGTAATCTCTGGTATTATCCAATTGACACCTTAGATAAAACAAAGGATACTTCTGTTCACATATGCGATTAAAAAAAAGAAGTACAAAATCATTCATCACATTCTTAAGTGAGTAGTTGGGAGGTGCTCAGTGCTTTGGTTTCTCCTCTCTGATGTTCTTTACTGTCTGCCCTCCCTGAGAGCTGGCAGAGAAACAGCTGATAGCAAGATGACAGCAGTAATTTCAAGCCCAGAAGAAAAATAGCATCTATTTTAATAACTATTTATTAGAATCAATTAAACTTTCCCTGCATGTTTGGGTTCGAAGTCCATTCTGAAAACAAATATTGGCAAGGAGGATCAGATTGTCATAATTAGTTCAGAGTTTAAATTTTAAATAATTTGAGATCTAATCCTAAAACTAAGTATGAGGTAACCTTTATCATGAAAGAAGTGCACTTTATTTTCAATCATTGCTGTGTTAGGATGAAGAAGGGTTTGGTAGGCAACTACTAGTGTCCACTAAATTGAGCCTGTGGGTTATTGCATACACTTTAATGCAATTTAATAAGTAACAGTTTACCAATTGCATAAATTAATCAGATTTTAGGTAGATACATATTTATGTAAAAAGGTACACAATCCATCTTTGTCCAAAGTAACAGAAAGATCTGGCTGCATTTTGCATCCCCATTTTCCATCACCTTTAGGGCTGGTAAGATTATTATCTTTCAGGTGCTGAGGAAGCACGAATGTTTCCAGAGAAGGCTCCCCAGATGGCTGTGACTCTTCCAGTAAATAATCTTCACATCTGCAATACCAACCTCATGACTCAATTAGAGCAACAGCTTTAGAGTGAGGTTCTCATACCAGCAAAATTAGCATCACTTGTGAACTTGATAAACATGCAAATTCTCGGGCCCCACCCCAGACCGATTGAATCAGAAACTCTGGAGGTGAGGCCCAGTAAGTTGTATTTTAAAAAACCATCCAGGATGATTCTGGTCACGTTAATATTTGAGAACCACTGAAAACAATTTTCTCTGTTGTCTGTTTTTCATCATCCAAATCATTCCCCACTCTATCACCTCTGTTCTGGCACTTTTGTTTCAATATTCTTACCTATGTTATTTGTTCTTTCTCACTCTCCTCCACAGTGCAAACATAAAAACAATTTCTCTCAGCCATTGAATCAGCTTCTGTAACCAAATGTCTAAATGTAACATTGTCTAATACTCAGCCACATTCACCACTGATATTTCAATTTAAATTAATTTAAATTAAAAATTTGAGCACATTCTCCACATTTCAAATGCTTAATAGTTACTTGCAATGTGACAATGCAGATTTAGTAACAATTTCCATCATAGTATAAAGTTCACTGGACAGGACTGGACTTGAGCATTTCAAGTTCATGAGTATAAGTACCCAACCTAAGTAAATACACTAATACTTGTGATTTGTGATTTATAAAAGTGGCATCCCTCAAAAATACATTCAGTTGCAGGGAGAAGAATTATTCACTCTGAACTCTGTCCCATAAAGATTGTGGTTTTCATTTTTGGAAATATGATAGACGATATTCTGAAAGAGCTAAAAGCATAAAATCCCCTTTTCAAAGACATCTAAATCCTGGACAAAATATAACAAATTCTTTCCAATGAGAACTGAGCTTGCAAGAAAGTAGGAGAAAAATCAACAGGGTGCCTACAGGTTTACCAACCTTGGAAAGCTAAGGGCTTGGTGTTTGAAGGCAGTTCCATAAGAGACAAAGGTTTTGGTGGGAAGTGAAAATTAAGATCTCTACATTGAGTTGGGACAATTGATCCACTCAGTTAAGGGAAAAGGGGAACTAGAAATAACACAGAAAAAGGAGACAACATTTAAAATGATCTGAGTGGAAGAAAAGCATCCCGAGAATGCTAGCCACAGATCTGCCCTAGAGGGGTTTAATGATTCACATGTATGGGACCATGTTGGTTCAGGAGAATCCAGATTTTCCAGCAGATGCAAACTGCAAATACTGTCTCATGGAATACAAATTAAACCTATACTGCTCAGGATTCCCACATAGTACCATTCCAAAACTCACAGGGAAGCAGGTTGTCAGGAATGAGTAGGTCATTGTGACTGCTATGTAAGGTAAGAGAAGGAACACAGGAGAGAGGATAGTCAAAAAGGAAAGATCTACATTGATCACAGAGGGCCAGGTAAAATGTCATAGTCTTTTCTGAAATGTTGTAAGCTGAAAAGTAATGTGATCAAATTTTGTTTTAGAAAACACATTCTGAATATTATAGGTGATTCTGACTTTTACTGTTTTTTTGTTTGTTTTTCTGAAAGGGCTTGAAAGGCTGATACTCAAGTCATGAGAAGCCTGCTGATCCTGCTTCCTTCATAATCCCTTTCTACAGTTTAAAACAGCGTAGCATACTTGAATATTAAATAATGCTTTTAAAATAATGTAAGTAATTAAATATATCTCATCAACACTTTCTGATTTCTAATACCTGTGAAAAATGTTCATGGTTTTGAATAGAATTTTGAGACAGAAAACACGTTTCAGTTAATTACATCTTCTGCTAGTCATTCACTGAATAGTCAGGTTCTCCAAGAAGCTTTCTCTGAATCTGCTAATTAGAGAATAAGACACCTATATATTTCAGTCCAGCATTCATATGTAGAACAAAGAAAAGAAAAGCAAAACACACATACGCAAACCTCTGAATTAGACTGGTCTCTTTCCACAAGAAGAAATTTTCAACTTCCTTCCTTGTGACCTTTCATGGAAAATTTATTTGTTCCTTTCTCAGCTCATGGTCAAGCAGGAAGAGAAAATCAAATAATATAGCATCCTGCCAATTTTGGCCTTTGTGAAAACCCTATAGTGGTATTTTTCAAATGGTGGTTTCACTTTTCTTAAATTTTAAATTTCAGTTTAACTTTCTGACAATCTTCCATGCCTGCCATAGCCACCACTACCATCTCTAATATTATCCTCTCTACTTCTCTCTTACTTTCAAACTTTCACCACCATCAAACACATTCTTAAAAAATCAATATTCTGTCATTTTCCCTAAGATCTCAAGAATGCCTGATTGATGACGTATTTTCTTTTGAAAGCTCATGGATATATTATTGTTCAAATTATTAGCATGATTTATCCTTTTAAAAATACATGTAAATAGAATATATATCTCCACCATGATAATATTTCCTACTGAAAACATTACTATTTAAATAAAAAGAGCATCACAGAAGATTATAATAAAATTTACTTTTTAAATTTTCATTTGGTATTGATATCTCACCTTTTTTATTTTTCAATACTTTCTCGAAAGTATATAACTGAATAATGTAAAAGGAAATTCATTTCTGTATTTTGATATATAACACATCATAAGACAATAGAAATTCCTTATAATATTTTATATAGTTTATGTATTTTTATAAAATATAAACTTTATATAATTTATAAACTATGTGAAATATATTATAAAACCTGTGATATATGACTATATAAGAATTTAACATTCCTAGATATTATACATTTTATGTATTTCATATATGGACATATACCATTTATAAACGATATCATACAGAATGTTTTGTATCCCATTCATGCGTTCTTCACATGTATTGAACACATGAGTAAATTAGAATTCTTCAGGAAATTGAAGAATCACATATTTGTTTTCATAACTCCTCAAGAAAATCAGTCTAATAGAAAAATAATAGAGAAATAAAATACAGAGCTCAAAATATATATGTAGTGTATTGCATTTATTGTACAGATGTTGCATGCATATAATACAATGGTAAATTTTCCTGGGTCAAATTGTGGAGTGAACTCAATAAAGTCTTTATTGTTAAGAGTAAACCTTGTCCATCTTATTTCACGTTCTTCATGTAATGAACCAAAAATCTTCCTGAAAAATTGGGAAATGCACTTTAATTCATTAGAATTTCGATCTTAAAAATTCTGTATATGTATTTACATATATAAAGACTTCAATTTATGTAATAACATACATGTTCTTGTTTATATGAAGAGTGATGCTCAGAGGGTAACTGATACATTTTGAGAGCCAAGGGGAATTAATTTAATATAGTACTCATTCCAAAACAATTGGATAGGTGTAGCAAGATAATTTATCCTTATTTGCCTGCATTTATTTTCTCCACAAAAAAGCACTTTATAATTCATTATGATAAGAATATTTACATAGAGGACAGCGATTTCACAACTTTTTAAATGATGCTATATTTCTGGAGAAAATGACATAGGAATCCCAAGAGAAAAAAGGTAAAAGGGAAAGAATTTAAGGATTGCTTAAAGATGGAAAATTTTTCTGTAAATGGGACAATACCTCAGATATACCAAAACGTTGAGGAGAAAAGAGTTTCTGTCCCGAATTCTGACAACATCCTGAAAAGGCAGAAGGTTATCAAGGGGAGGTGGCTACTTAGTAATGCTAGAAAGATGGAATCCAGGGAAGCAGGATAACCAGCATCAGCAAAGACACCCAGGACTCACAGCGTGGGGGCATTAGTGTGGCTGGACTATCAAGAGCCGGCAGGATTAGACAGTGGGCATACCAGTGGCAACCAACGTCTGCAAAAGTTGAGAGGTGCTTGCCCAACTCAGTCACTGGCTTTAACACACCACTCCCAAATTCCTTCCCTCTGGATGTGTGAAGGGGATGTATTTGAGAGAACCTAAATATGAATGAGATTAAATTGTTCAATAGCTCAGTGCCTTGAGGGATTCGTTATTAAATAAATTAATTTAAAGAAAATAAAGAAATGTGATGGTCATACATAACTGAGTTGGTTTATTAGGATTTGCATCACTGGGTAGGGATTATTGTCTTCTGTTTTTAGATGTAGAACCTGACAGTAGACCTAAGATAATTTCAGACTTTCCTCTTTACACAACCAGTAAGTATTCAGATCCCTGAGCCCAAGTTTACACTCCTTACTACTCTGCTCTATTGCTTATAGTCAAACCACATTTCTTCTTCAAATTATTGTCAAAAGGATACAAACAAGCTCATAAAACTGAAGAGTTGAGAAAAAAAATGCATTACAGAAATAAAATTACTGAGAGAAAATATTTTGGAGGTTTTGAATTTGAAATGAAGGCTTTTCTTGGAATAATATGAGTAAATGATTAATATAGTTCTTTTCCAAACAAGTTCTTTTCCACTCTGAGCTGGATAAATAAATAATGTATAACTGACTGATTTGAAAATACAAATCTTATTATGAGTATTAATACATACCTTTGAATATTAGGTACAATTTTGCATGGCAAAATTTTTTTAATTTTTTTTACCTATAGTTTAAATTATTGAATGATCACTTGATTTTTTTGCTTGTAGAATCTAACATATTTCCAAAATTATATTCATAAAATAAACTTCTCTGTTATTTTTAATCACAAAAAAATAATTGGATACATCAAAAGGTACATATCTGCTTAATGTTAATTCATTTAACGAATAGTGCACAGTTTATATGATAGGAAAGCTCCTTCTATTGATCAAATTTCATGTACTAAACCATGGAAATATCCGTAATACCTTTTTAAAGATTTTGGAGTCTAAAAAATAGATAATTGAAAAATACATTAAAATATTGAACATTTCAGATAATGTACACCCTGTCTAATTATTGATGTCAAAACCAATTTAGAAGAGATAACTTAGAAATGTATAGATCAGAAGATAGCTGTCCAACAGTGTTGTGTCAGTCATGTTAAAGTCTGAAACAAAGGAGAAAACCATAATACTGATCCTACCTTTATTTAAAATTTTGATATTTTGTTCATCATGGATTTTTGCATTAATTTTTATTTTTAAAAATATTTTATTAAATCATTATCTATTTTGATTCCTTTACTTTTTTGTGCACCCTTAAATTTTTCTCATGAGAATGCCTCACTTGCCTAACCATAGTCTCAGCCCTCCATACACTCAAGCTGTTCAATTTCTAGAATATTAATCACAATGCCTGTAGAAAGTATATAAGGAGAGAGATATCTCTTTAAATATGAAAATCTATAAAAAGATAGGATATGCAAAACATTAATCTAGTATAATAAATTGCATAAAATATTGCATTGATTTTTTTTCACTAGATACTCATTCCAAAGACAAACTCCTTCACGTGCATGCACGTACACACACACAAATATACAAACATTTTTTAAAGCTAGTCCTGAAATAAAAAGAATCTTGAAATGTTTTGACATCTTTTCAAGCTTTTCCATTGTTTAGGATTTAGAGATTCTCTAATTGACAGTTTACTGAACTATTGATTGCCACACGTCTGCATATTCATTACTTTTGTTTTAATAATTCATTAAAAAGTCCCATTAGCATCTGTATTTGGGAATTTTCAGTTTGATGGTGCTGTAAAGCATATCACATGGAATTTTTGGTCTTCATGTAATTTTTATTACATTTATAATACTTTTTGTTTTATGATAATGAAAATAGTCATCAAATAGCTAGTTTTGAAGGATGGGATTCAAGAATTTAGACCATTCAATCACATCTCAGTTGTCACCAGAAGACAGAAAGCAAGACTGAAATAGAACATACCGATAGTGAGAACAGAAAATCATATCAGTGGCTTCATGTACAGCTACATTCTGGATATATGAAATCACATACAATAATTCTGTACATGTATAGTAATCGATGATATACAAATTGCTCTCATTTTTTTTTCAACTGAATTATATAACATCTATAGAAGGAAAATAATATGGGTACTATTATCACCATTTAACTTATGAAGAAATCGGCATGAAATTTCTCAAATACCTTGTGAGAGAGACATACAGTATTGTGTTCCCTGCAAAATGTGATTCAGTATTTTTATTCAATATATGCAATACTAAATTTACAGATTGAATGAGTTCAGTTGGTTCAATTTTCTAACCCAAGCGGAACAGACTACCAGTTGGTTCACTGAGAAATATATTGTCAATAAAATTTGAAGGTTAAGATGCTATAAAAACAACCACCCAATATACTTTTCTTGTCTATGCTCTTCATCAGTTCTAAAACTGCCATTTACTTCCTATGATGAATTAACAATAAAAGCAGGATTACAGGATACACATGCCTCTGGCTAAATAAAAAAGTTTCCGCTGAAGGAGGAAAGAAAGGTCTCTCCAGTCTTCTACCATCAATAGCAATACAGATTAGTTCTTATAATTAACTAATATCAACTTGAAAGATTCAGACATTTTGAGAGTTGAGATGAGAGTCCAGAGTTTTCAATATCTGAAGGGGAGAAAACAGAGGACAGTGCAACCTCTCTAGTCCTGTCCACAGTGGAGATCTACTACCTTCTTGTCCAAGGCAGAGCAAGCAAAAAGGTTAAGACAAAGAAAAAGATAAAGATATCTGATGCCAGCTTCTCAGTTTTATCAAGGATTGTTACTGCACTCATACTCTGGAAAATTAAAACCCTTAGGATATGATTTTTGAGTTATAATTATAATAAAAACAATCCCCGTCCCAATTGCTCACCACAACAAATAATTTAAGTATGATTTCTTTCATTCATTCATTCATTTCTTAATTCTATATATTTGGGGATAGAATATTGAACTTGTCAGATGCTGGCCTCAGGGAAGCCACAATATGAAAGGAAAGACAGAAGAAATAAAGAAATAAAATAAATCCAATAAATGGTCACTCATATTAAGATTATGGAAGAAATAAAATCAAATTATGTTAGAAAGCAAAGCATTCATCTCTCCAGACTGTGCTTACAAATGCAAAATATATCTTTTATGATATGCTTTAAATATATTCATAATATCTCCTTTTTAAGTGGAATTAATCACCACAATATTCCAAGACAATACATATGTTTTTCAGATGTGTTGCCCTGTGTGGGATAAACATAAGCAGATTTGGGAGCCCTGAGGTAAAATATCATCAAGATGGTCAAGAATGGCTGTTCAAGCTGAATGATGGAAGAAAGTAGCTAGTTAAAACCATGTTAGAAAAAATATATTAGTCTAAAGGAACAGCATCTGAAAAATCTGCAGGGCAAAAGAAAAGAGGAGTACTTTTTGGAAGTGAAAGAACTTTGGCAGGACCACACCTTAGAATAAGAGAGCTGCAGGGTGGAACATCATACTAGGACATTGCATTAAGAGAATTTGATATCTGGATGCAAGGGGAGAAAGCAGCTAGAAGAGTCAAAGATGTCCCCTACATGCCAATGTTCAGTTTATTCTTCTTTTTCATCTCTTCCCTCCAACAAAATATTATCAATATATGCATGTTCTTTCTGCCCAGGAAAAAATTAAAATTATTTCAAGTCCCTTATTGTTACTTATATTACACATTTTTATGTCTTTTCAAATTTTATGTCTGCAAAATACTGTCATTTCTCATCTATTCGCACATTGTTAATTGATTACATTGTCATTGTTCTTACAAAAACTAGATTCAATGTCTTTGTAAACAGCCATTCAAGAAGTTTTGTTGTACAGATTTTCCTAGTACACCAAAGTGGCTTGGTTTATTGGTTTATTTGTTTAAATCACTTCTTTCTTCCAAAAAGGGACTTTAAATGGCCCCATAAAATGTACTTCAGTAGTTTGTCCTCATTTTTCTTTCAATGAGTGCTGCTTAACTAATTTAGGAGGTTAAATGACTTAAGGTTTCTCTGAAGATGGAAAATTATCAAGAATGGGAGTCGCTGAAGCATTTTATAAATCATTTAGAGGGATTAGTAGTGAAATTTCAACTTTACACAATGCGTTAATTACTTGATAAGCTAAAGCCACTCTAACAAAGATCTCCAAATTCAGTGGCTCAACCGTATCTCTCACATACCATTCCAGAGTTGGTCAGGTCATACAAAACCTTGTTCCACAACATCATTCAGGGATCCTGATTTCTTTGCTCTTGATTCTCTGTCACTGTCATATCCACAATCTAGTCAGTAAAAAAAAAGGGGAAGATAAATAGTTAGGGGCAACAATTTTATCATAAAAATATGACCTAGAATTCACACCTATTGCTTCCATTTTTATCCTCTTGGCCAAATGCTACATACATGGCTGTACCTGGCTGAAAAATTAGCTGGGAAAGGTGTACAATCAAAAACTAAGGGTTTCCTTTACTAAAAAGAAGAAAGGGATAGCTTCTGTAAGACAATTTTCAGATGCTGCTGTGCAAATTGATAATTCAAAAAAATGAGCTATTGATACAACGAAGATCTTTGGATGGCAAACAAATACATTGGGCATTTGAGAAGGAAACAATCTAAATAATAGTTATGTAATGATGGACTCCAAAGCTATTGATTTTTTTCTGGGAAAAAAAGAAATAGGAGTCACTGCAGCATGCTTTCTGAATATATCAGTGCTGTATGATCCTCTGGCTAAAAAGATGTATAATACTGAAAGCAATAGAAAGACTGGAATTTTACCCTTAAGAGAAAACATCTTAAACTGAAAAACTGAAGTACCAGAAATAAGCATATACCTTAAAGGCTTGAAAAAAATGGAAAACAGAAAAGATAGAAGTATTAAAGCTTTACATGAAGAAAAGAAAATTGATGGTGTATGTTATTCCAAAACTGAAAGAAAAATTAGATTCTGTAAAAATCTCTATACAGCAACCAGTGATAAGTTTGTTACAGATAATATTAAGGAAAATTAAGATAATTTAGAGCACAATACTTAGCATTTTGAGAAGGTTATGGGTGACTTCTTCAGAAAAAACTTTCAATAATTATTCCCTCTGTACCAGTGTCAGAGGCAGACATTGGGTTTAATGAACCAAGAATCTGACTTTGTTTTCTAAAACTATTGCTAAAGGTGATAAGTATGTAAAGCATAGTCTTTTTATCTAATTACCTATATCATGAGCACTGTTTCGGTCAGTGTTTTGCAGACAAATGGATTTAAGCCAAGGAGTTAACTAGAAGTACAAAATCGTATTTTTCTTCATTTTCTCTTAATCAAATTTACTTTTTTCTACTATTCTATTAGAAAGATGCCACCTTTAAAAGTACAAATAATGATATTAACACACTCAAATTAACATTATCTGTCAATTTCTAAAGGACTATCCTTCAATGGTAAGGAAAACTGAATGTGTATATTGTCAATTTGCCAGGATGCTATGACAAATTCCACACAATGGGTTGGCACTAACAATGGGAATTTATTAGCTCATAGTTTTGAGCCCAGGAGTTCAAAACTGATTTGTCCATAAGGCAATGCTTTCTCTCCAAAATCTATAACATTTTGATGCTGTCTACCAGAAATCCTAGGTTTCCTTGTCCTGTATTCCTTCTTTCCATAACATAAGGATGTCCTCTCCTTTCTCTTCCAGATTCCTGTTGACTTCTGGCTTCCACCTCCTCCAGTGGCTTTCTCTCACTGTCTACATTCCTTCTGCTTATAAAGCATACCAGTAATCCAGATTAAGTCCATTCTCATTTAATTGGGTCATATTGTTAACTAAAATAACATCTTCAAGAGATCCTATTTCAATAGATTCATATCCACAAGAATGCAGGTTAAGATTATGAATAATTCTTTTTTTAATATATTTTTATTTATGTTTAAAAGATACATAGATCACACAAAGTGTTACATTAAAAAATACATAAGGGATTCCCATATGCCCCACTCCCCACACCTCCCACTTTCCCCACGTCAACAACTTCTTTTTTTAGTGTTGTACATTCATTGCAATTAGAGAACACATTCTGGAGCACTGCTACATGGCATGGATTATAGTTTACATAGTAGTTACATTCTCTGCCAGTTCATTCGGTAGGTGATGGCTGGATATATAATGTCCTGCATCTGTCCCTGCAATCATTCAGGACAACTCCAAGTCCCGAAAATACCCCCATATTATACCTCTTTTTCCCTCTTCCTGCCTTCAGCAACTCCAGTGGCCTCTGTCTCCACATCAATGATATCATTTCTTCCATTCTTAGAATCACATAATTTTATAGTAGAATAACAGTAAGTCCACTCTAGTCCATATTTTATTCTTCCATCCTGAGGACCCTGGCATGATGATGTCCACTCCACCTCTAAACCTAGAAGGGGGTTAAATCCCACATGGCTGATGGATGGGACTTTCTTGCTTACAGTTGTAGACTCTCTTGGTTCCTTGGTGTGGTGGTTGTCCATCCTCACCTCCTTGTTAGCTCTCCTGGGTGAGTCCAATGAACTGGAGAGTAGGTGTTGCAATTCTTCTAGGCTCAGAGCCTAGCTGGCACATGGACAGCACAGCACAGAGATTCAAATCTCCTGGACATACCCCGACTAACCCCAGCACCAACTATAGGTTCAATAAAAGGGACAGAAGAAGAATATGTAGAAAAGTCACATCTCAGTTCAACTCCATCACACTCAGGAGCACAAACTCCAAAGTAGGGCCCACTGGCAGGGCACAAAATTCCAGAGCCATTTGCAATAACCATGGGACCTGGGTGTCTCCATAGACTACAGGAGCACCACTACCTTGGGGAGTATCTACTTTGGCCATCTATGAGATTTTATACCACTCCTCTGATGACCTCCCGACTCATTTTGAAGTCTCTTAGCCATATAAACTCATTTGTCTTTCCCTTTCACCCTTTGTTTAAAGGTCTTTTTCTAGTTGCATCGCCAACCAGTGCTTGGTAGTGCCTCAGTGCCAGAGAGGCTCATCCTAAGGAGTCAGATCCTACACTGGGGAGAAGGTAATGCATTTATATACTGAGGTTGGCTTAGAGAGTGCACACATTCTAACAACATGGAGGCTCCCAGGAGGTAACTATTAGGCACCCTGCAACACTAAGCTAGGTTGAAATTTCAAGCGCAAAAGACTCATAAGCATAGTCATCATTATCAAGGGCCCATCAATGCACCATCCCTGTTTACTGGTCATTGCTCCTGCACTTGGGGAATTGTTGTTGTTCCATTGGGGAATGTGGCAGAGCTCCTCGGGTTGGGAACCCAGCACTCCCTCAGTTGTCGTGTGAATTTCTACCCACTGTAGCAATACCCAAAGAATATCTGAACATATCTATATACCCTATATGCATGCCCAGGTGAACTCCCTCCCATCCATGCATCCCCCATCAATGATACCTTACACCAATGCCTCTCCCCTGCCATAGCTGAACCCCTTTGTGACCCAAAACTTCTTTAAAAATGAAGATAAATATATTGCCAAATTCAATTAATAGGAAAATGAGATAGTAATGAAAGGTTTAAACATAGGCAATAAAATGCATAATAATTTAGAAAAATTAAATAAAGTAAAAAAAATTGGGGTATTAAAAAATGAAAAATACTAAAATAAAATTTTTTGACATTTTGCCTTTCATTGCTGTAATAGCTGTTGACCTCTATGTACACTGAGTGCTCATCTTGTCATAATGTGTTATATTAGTGGGTGGAGACCCATATAATGAGCAGGAAGGTGTTGTACTCCCATCCTGGGGAGTCCTGATATGTTCTCAAACAGAGGAGAGGGTGTCTCTCCGAAAGCGTGGGAGGCCCCTAATAGGAGAGGACAGACTAGTGCGTCAAGCCCTCAGCATTGTTGCATTTATTTATGAATCTTGTCCTTCAAGCAGTGAAGCTTCTTGGTTGCTATAGGCTCCAACGGGTGGAGGACAAAGGAATAGAACAGATGGAACAGGAGGTAATTAGGGGGCAACGCAAGTGTTCTGCATGTTCTTGCAACGATGGGTGCAGGCCATGTTCAATTTCACCAAAAATTTATTTCAAAAAATTATAAAATGTAAACTATGTAAACTACTGACCATGGTTAGCAGTTATGTTTCAATATTTGTACATCAGTGTTAACAAGTGTACCATCCACATGTAAAAAGATCGCTAATAAGGAAGGTGGAAAAGGGGAAGGATGTTGGGTATATGGGAGTTCCCTCTATTCTGTATGTGACTTTACTGTGACCTAAAATTTCTTCAAAGACATAATGGAAAAAAAATAATACGACACTAAGAAAGAAATGGAAAAAAATTGCCACTGTACATATAGATTTGAATATTTCTAAAGTGGAGTACATAATTCAATCTTTACCAGTGGTTTGCATTTCCAGAAAACTATGAGATATTGGGACAAAAATCCAGAAGCATGGAAAAGTTTTTTTCTAACAAAGTTAAGGATCCTGTATTATTGTCCTTAGTCTCCTAATCATCCTCTTCTAATAACCTGACCATGTTTTGTATGGAAAGAAATAAACTTAGATAGGGCACAAACAGCATTGTCTGAACACCTACAATGTGCAGATGCAGTTTTAGGGGCTTTGTGTATGTTTCAGATCTATTTAATTTCACTAAATATTGCCAAAGTCACTATTAGTAGAGACTTTCAACAACTGGGGTAAGCAGGGCTCTGGTCATCCAAGTTTACTCAGTAATGAAGTGGTAGAGTTGCAATTCCTATGTAAGTCAACACAAGAGAAAGGCATGAAGGATAGCTACAGAAATAAGAGCTTTGTTTAAAAATGGATTTACTTCCATGCTATATTTCCAACAGTCTTCCTCTTTAAACTGTGAGTTATTCATGAGCACATCACAGTGGTTTTGTTTTTCTATTTTGCTTATTAGCAGCAATAACTAGCAAATCCACTAAATTATAGTAGGCATTCATTAGTTTATTTCGAACTGCTTATATTTGAATTTCTTGAAAACACCAGGGCATCTAGAACAGAATGTACAGCACTACTTAGAAACTAAAAGGAGTCACCTTTAGAAATCTTTTTCTCAACTGCCAATTTTTCCAGTGGGTAAACTGAGATCCAGAAATGACTGGCATCTTCAATATCATGCAGTTAGAAAAGACAGAATGAGGATTTGAACTTATGTCTTCTAAGTCCAAGTTCACTGAAATTCCTATTGCATTAAGGTCTCCTATGGATGCTGACCTATAATAAAAGCAGTTCTTTTATATTGCTTATTGTTTTATATTTTGTCTCCACTGCCTTTAAGAGTGACTCTTCCCATTTGATCCCGTAACCGTCTTTTATCAGTGAAAAACTCACCAACTTGAATTTCAGAGAGCTCCAAGAAGCATATTTTCCATGACAGGGTCTTGACCATTAAATTACTTTCACTTTTCTTCTGACAAAATTCAAGTTTATTAAGTTTCAGGATGTTGCCCAAGGATTATTGCTAAATATAAGAGAAAGATTTATGCTTATAAAGAGTTATTATCCTTTATTGTGTCACAAATCTCAGAAGAAACATCACATAGACTAATAGGGTAAAAAAATGAAATTTTAAAATAAAATATGAGTCTTCCCAATAATCTTCCTTGCTTTTATTTTTCACAAGTGTGTGTCTATTTCCTTTCTTGTATTTGTCATTATGCATCATCATGCACAAAATCTAACTCCATTATAATTACATCTTCAGCATTTGAGTGGTGAAAACTACGAAAATGAATTTAAGTCAGTTTTTTCTGGTCCCAATCCCAGTTAGCAACTACATGTCTGACAAGATTTTTCAATATTAAATTTTTCCTCTATGTACTTATCAACTCAGAAGCTCCTCTAGACAATGTTTTCAGACTATAACATTGAAAAAGTTGAAGGGGCGGACACATCAAACTTATCGGCCCTTATAATCATAAATTATATGTATATTTAGCATGCAGATCTAGAGATAAAGATTAGATGGAGTTTTGCAGAGACTAAGAGATCCTGATGTGCAACTTTTATTATTGAGATGATCTGGATTCAGGCTCTTTAATTTGAATTATTACAAATTGGGGTCTTTTCAGAAATATTCAAGTTGGAAATGTTGATGGAAACAAAAAATGATGTTATTGCCCTCTTCTTTTCTCCATTTCCTTTTGAGTCAAACTTTCTTAGAATATATGCTGTTTCAGTAACTAAAGCCCTTAAATTATTAAGGTATTTACAAGTTTATATTCTTATTTTGTATAGCCAATAGATTCTTCCTTGTGTAATATTTTCAAAAATGGGCAAAAACCATTGACCCTTCATGTCAAAGAAAGTTTTATTTTACCCCTGTAGAAATAGTTGAATCAACAAATGTTTGGTTTAAGAATAAAAGCTCTATATTTTGTAGAGCAGTCTACATAGAATGCATATGATGTGGGAACTATAAGTTATACATTTTTAAGGAAATTCATAATGCTTACTTTAGGTTACATGTGACAAAATGGGGACAATAAAAGAATCTGATTGCCTGTATAAGGGCTATAAATTATGCTTCATGCAATTTATCCTGTTAATATGACAGGATCAAACACATTTAGCTAGATTTTCTGTCTTAGCTTTCCAGGCTGTTAGGACAAACACCATACAGTGGGTTGACTTAAACAATGGATTTATTATCTAGGAAGCTTGCTTCCTTCTGGGGTTGGTACATCCTGGCTATCTGGCAATCCTTGGGTTCCTTGGCTTCCCGATCACATGGCTAAGAACTCTCCATTCTTTCCCATGTTCCTGCTGATTTCTTGCTTCCAGGTCCTCCGCATGGTTAACTCTTTATAAGGCCTCCAGTAATAAGATTGCAATCCCTGATTCATCTGGCCACACCATCACTAAAACAACATCTTCAAAAGACCACACTTATAAAGAATTCACACTCAGAAATGGGAGTAAGGTAAAGAATGTATTTTTTCTGGGATACATATTAAATCTATCACTGTGTCTTTAAAAAATTAGACTGAAAACATGGAAATCAACTCTTCTTATGTCTATTTTTACAATGAAACACTAGATGTTTTTAAGGAATATCAATAATGGTCTAATTTACTGTCTCCAATGATTAGTTAAAATTTTATTAGCTTTCTCCCAAAGGAAACGATCTCCACCAATACGATTTGCCACAGAAAATTTTCTAAACTGTTAGTAAAAGCATTGCTGTATTTAGAAAAAGGGAGTGTCCTCAGCCTACATGTGATGCCCACATGTTTTCTCTTCCATGTTCAACTTTTCTCCACTCTCAGAAATATGATCTGTGAGATATCACAAGAAATAAAATTGAGACCACCTCAACAGGAATATACAAAGGTCACAAATATGCGATTGAAATCTCATTTAAAAATTTTTATTAGAAAGTTTCTATTATTCATTCTTATTATATACATCTATTATACACACAATATAAGCAATCTGTAAATATTTGTGGAATTAAGTAATAAAACTTCCCAAATGTTGTTCAAACACTATTTTTGCACAATTCATAAGGACATGTTCCCCTCCAAGAAGATTTGGCTATTTTAGTTGTATTTCATGATAGATTTCAAGTATTAATAGAAAACTAAAAGGAAGGAATTACTGTCAGAAAGCTTTTAAATATATAGGTAGCATGATTCCTGTTTATTTTATTATATGTATATATAAAACAAACTGACTAAAAATCATAGCCATTATGTTTAAAAAATTTGGTAAAATTCCCTCATGTTAAAAGCTAGCAAAATGTTTGTTGTTTCTTCTAATAAGTTTCATTTTCTCAGGTAACAAATCTCTGTACCCTGTCATGTTTTCTTTTGGATGGTACTTTCAAGGAATATCAGAACTAAGTTTTATGTTCATTTAAATGGCTTTACTTACTGCTGGATCTCTGATATATTTCATTTCTCCTTTTTTTAACAGAGTCCTGTCCTTTCACCTACATATTAATGGCATAGATACTTGAGGTTTACTGATCTTTAAAAATGTGTGTAAATGAATGAGGAAAGCCATCTGGATACCTTGTGAAGAGTATCTAAAAATCCTTGGTCCGGAATATTAAAATATTAATAATTAATTTTTCACATTCAATAATGAAGTGATAAAATTGGTCTGTGTTACTCTGTTATGAAATTATTTTTTTTTCATCTGAGAAAGATTTATTATGACCAGCTGGGTGGGCGGACTTCTGTCCAAAAAACCGAGCTCAGAGTATGGCATTTATGTTATTTTTACACAAGAGACGCATGGGATGGGGTCAGGAGAGGTTTTAGCACCAAACAGACTTAGGGTTTATAGGATTGTTTGGATACCAGGTAAGCTTGAATTACATACTACCCACTTTCCATCTGGATGGAAGGTCATATACATTCAGTTTACACATTTCCTGAATACTTAAAGCCTATAGAGTTTATATCACTTAATTGCCTCTCCAGAAACTAGGCAAACTTACATACAGATTTAGATATGTTTGAATACACATATATACATGTACCGTCTATGCTATTCTCCCCTTTGATGCATGCTTAAATTTTTTAAGCTTTGGCATCACAATTTCCAGAGTTATAAGGTGGGTGGATGTCTGTGTTTTTACCACATCATCTATTAAAGCATGTATACTAGTTACTATTAACGGAAGGAAGGAGGGAACTATGATGAGAGAGTGGGAGGAGTTCCAGCTGCCTACTGCTCATTTCCCTCTCTAATTTTCCAGGAGGGTTCAATGACAAAGTCGTCGGGGAATATTTGGGGCCCCTGCTGGCCCCAGGAGGAAGTTCCCCTCCGAGTGGCAGCATCCTGGGAGGGCCTTCCAGCAGCCATTCGGGGGCCACTGAGGTACACATGGACCCCCCACAAGGTCCCAGATCCATCCACCAATCCTCCTCCCCACCAGCACGCTTTATTTCCCCCTCTGTTATGAAATTATGAAAACAGCCATCAGTTTGCTTTTCAAGTAAACCTTTTAGTGGAGAATAGCTTATATACAGAAAAATACACAATTCACAAGTATTTTACAGGGTACACATTCCTATGTAAGTACCACTCACATCAAGAAACAGTACCAGGGAAACGGACTTTGGCCCAGTGGTTAGGGCGCCCGTCTACCATATGGGAGGTCCGCGGTTCAAACCCCGGGCCTCCTTGACCCGTGTGGAGCTGGCCATGCGCAGTGCTGATGCGCGCAAGGAGTGCCGTGCCACGCAAGGGTGTCCCCCGCGTGGGGGAGCCCCACGCGCAAGGAGTGCGCCCGTAAGGAGAGCCGCCCAGCGTGAAAAGAAAGAGCAGCCTGCCCAGGAATGGCGCCGCCCACACTTCCCGTGCTGCTGACGACAACAGAAGCGGACAAAGAAACAAGACGCAGCAAATAGACACCAAGAACAGACAACCAGGGGAGGGGGGGGAAATTAAATAAATAAATAAAAATCTTTAAAAAAAAAAAAAAGAAACAGTACCATCTTTCAAATAACACCTCCCTCCTGGTCTCTTTCAGTCATTACTTCTTCAAAAGGTATTCTTGCTTTTACCACCATAGATTAGTTTTGACAATTTTGATGTTTATAGATAGAATTAAATGTAAGAATTTTTTGTGAGTAGTTTCTTTGGCTCAACAAAATGTTTGTGATATTCATCCACCTTGTTAGCAGTAGTTCATTCCTTTTCATTGTTGTAGAATATTTTTTGTATGAATATTCTAAATCAATTCATCCGTTCTATTGTAAATGGACTTTGGTGATGTTTCTAATGCAGGAATTTTATCAACAATGTTGCTAATGACAGTTTTGTACATGTCTTTTGATACACATGTGTAGACAATTCTGTTTGTTACATACCAAGGAGTGGAATTACTAGGTCACAGGGTTTGCCTATGTTCAGCTTTAAAAGATATTGCTAAACAGTTTTCCTTATACTGGTTGTGGCAACATATACTACAATAAGTGCTGTGTGAATGCTCCCATTATTCCCAGAGATCCTGGTCTACACTTGGTATTACCATAATTTTTTTTCAAATTTAGAAATTGTCGTGGGTGCAAGATGGTTTTAATTTTCATTTCTCTGATGACTAAATTTGATGAGCATAGTTTCATATGTTTATTGGCCAGTTAGAGATCCCCTGTTGTAAAGCGCTTGCTTGCTTAATTCTTTTGCTTATTTTTCTTCCTAATGGGCTATACGACTTTTTCTTCCTTTGTAAGTGTTCCTTATATAGTCTGTATGCACATCTTTGGCCATTATACCACACACTGTTTTACTATTAATATTATTTCTAATTCAAGAAGATAAATTTAAGAAAAGAAACATCAGGAGGAGAAAAATATCAAATAGTGGAACAAGAAATATAAAACAATTCCATCTCATTGAAAGTGTTTAAAACTTTACACCAGAAATACTTAACGATCAGTGCAATGTTTACAACCATCTTTAATAAATATAAAATGATGACAATTCAATTACCATATAACCATTTATGATAAATAATATAGCTTTGCATGAACTGCCTTGGACAGTATTCCCTGGATTTGTTTTTAAAATAAATTACCTGAACCCTCAGTAAGAATTTCCATAGCAGACATGAATGTGAATAAAATACTATATAGACAAAGTCTTCTTCTTACTTTGAAAATTGCATGCTTGAAGAAATATACATAAATCTATATAAACAAAGCAAACATTATTATAGTCATTTTAATTTTGTGACTATTTCCTATAGCTCTTAAAAATTTAAATAGTTACAATCAATTAGGAAATCTATTAAACATTTCCTATTGTCAACTCTGTCATGTCATAAATATATATTACTTCTCAAGGTGAAATAATAAAAAGGATCATTTAAGAAATGGAAATCTCCTTTAAAGACTAGCCTTTTAACAGTGGCATAAAATAAGTACATCTGCAATAATTTCACTACATGGTCAACCACTGACATCTATTGGCAAAAATAAGCAGGCAGCTTTGGTTAATTTATAAAGGCACACAGGATTTTTTTAATGACTAGTTTTCGTAAGATTTCCATGGTCATGGTAGCTGCAAATGAGTCACTAGCCCCAACATTCATATACAGTTTATTTATATATAATTGATGAACTCTTAGGAACAATAGTATTCCTTTTTATAATTTTTCAATCTAAGATAGTTGTGAAGAGACAACATAGCTTAATAGCAATATGCATTGGCTATTTCGGTCTAAATCTATGTTCAATGACTTGCTATGTACATCCTCAAGCAAGTTATTTAACCTTTGATAACCCTCATTTTCTACCTGCAATATACAAGAAATAGGTTTGAGTTCTTATGCCTATAATAATAAAGATTAAAGAAATAATCCACCCCAACATTTATCAGTGATTGCTGCCTGGGAAACATTAACAAATGTTACCCATTACTACCAAGAGATCAGTATTTTAAAACATGAATTTAGTATGAATGTAAAATGAAATAAAACTTAGAATATTATTTTTAATCATTAATTGAAGAGAAAACTAAATTTAAAAGAAGACAAACTGCAATTTAGAATATAAATGAAGTGGTAGACGAAAAAGGAGGTACTCAGAAGAACTTGTCAGCTAGTCAGTTTATTTCTCTATTTTGAGGGAAGAAAGATGTTACGAAAACAAGTAGCAAAATCTTAGAAACCTAATACCCATCAGTTAGACTGTGGCAAAGTTTTGAAATAGAGATGGTGAATCTTGAGAAACAGGGTTAGAAAGCAAAGTCATTTGAGTGATAGAATTATGCTTATTTTTTACAGATGCAGGATCCTGAAAATGTGATTTACAGAATTTATAGAAAAGGCAGTCAAGGAAGAAAGAACTAAAGATACGGATTGGGGTTTCAACTGAGGCATAGTTTAGCCTGGGCTATGGGTGTTGTGAGAGAAATTTTAAGGATGAATGTGGTAATATATATGAAACACTCTCTGTTCCCTGGAAGAAAGGTTCTATAAAAACATAATGTATTGCTGATTCTTAGAATGAATGGTGAAGGTTGAAAGATTTCAGACATAAGGAAAGGGCACATTCACAATCCAGTGAGAGGTAAAGGATATTGAAAATGGAAGGTCAGAACCAAGGAAGGAAATATAAGGAAATCTTAAAGCTCCTTACACACACAATGCAGTTTTAAGCAGAACTATCTTTATTAGAATTATTCTGCACAATAATAGTGCTTTTTAAAAAAATAAATATTTTTCAAGATAACAACAATTAGAATTGAGGAATTTAGGTACACCAACAATATGAATATAGTGATCAAAAAGAGGAAAGAAAGAATTTGGAATAAATGCCTAAGGAAACTATCACAGAAGAAAGAGTACAATAATAAAAGGTAAAGAGATAGTGAACCAATAAAAATTATTTTGCCAAAACCTTCAGAGAAATGTCTTGTAGGATGGAATTGCCTAAACCAGCCTGCATATATTGGATAAAGAGGGTAATAGCTTGCAAGGGGATTTATGACCAATTTTAGATATACAAAATGAGTTGGGGGAAATACAAGGAAATTAGAGCATGCCACCCAGAGTGCCACATGTGGAGCTGCTGATTACCTGTCCAGATTTTATAATTGGTACAGAAGTGGCTATCAGATAACTTGGACAATAAAATGCGTTTGAAGTAAGTCAAGTATCCAAATTACAAACACTACCAATATGTGCTATGATTGAAGATAAACTGTCCTTTTGATTGAATTTGTATACAGTATTGATGCTCTGATAAATTAGGCAAAATACATTAGTTTCTGCTAAAAAGTATTATCAACTGGAAATTTATAATTAAATAGAATGGGGTTCTAATAATGAATGCCATATGGCTTGAGGAAGGGGGTTTTAGAAAATAGATTTTTTACATGCTTAAAAGGAACCACTAGATGCTATAATACGACAAATTGAAATCACATGATTTGTTATGTGTCTGATATATACTTGGGAAAATAATAAGAAATCTTTCATTTGCAGCTATTAGGACCATAGGAATCTTATAACAATGTCCTTGATTTCAGAATGTTTTGCTTTTGTCTCAGTGTCTACATACTTAACATGGTTCTTATGTCCCTAGAGGGCTATATAAAATAGCAGAAGAGAAGCGAGCCTCATGAGAAGAAATTTTCACATTGAGTAATGGTAACTAGTCTAAGTAGCTGAGGTTTTCTGGTTCAGAAAAATCAGTCTAAAATTTGGCTACTAGGACAAGATTGCTATTACTCAAATATGGAAGTTTTTTCAGACTAAACATAGTTCTTGATCTTGAATAAGCATGTCTAAAATGGAATCAAAACTATGAGAAGCAACTTAATAGAAAATAGATGTTATTTTGAAAAGGATATGCTCTGCACTCTCTACTCCCTCATTATTTTCCTTAATGAAATGACCTACTTATATTAATTAAAGGTAGTTTGTTATAGATGGCCTCGACCATATAGGTATTGGCTTTCCCCTTTGACTTCTTAATCTGTGAACTTAATCGGCATTTCTGCATGAACTGGTTTCTTCTCATGAGGCTCATTTCTCTTATGCCATTTTATGTAGCACTCCAGGGATGTAAGAACAGTATTAAATATGCAGACACTGAATCAAAAGCAAAATTTATAACTTAACTTTAAGGGGAGTTTGGGGTAAAGCATATGATTGTGCTAAAATATTTTCCTTTATAGACATATCACATTTCAATACTACATACATGACATATATTTAACATGATAAAGTAAATTGCCAAACAAACTACTAAATAAAGGAATATGAATATATCACTCCATTTGATGTAATGCTTAAATCATATGACATCATTTGATAGATAAGTCAGGAGGGAAAGAGTTAATTATTTGGACTAAATCTCTAAAAGGTCAATGGTTAAAATGTGACAAACTAATCTATGTAGCTTTTTTTTATATAGTATCAGTGTTATATCATATAATATAAACCATATTCATTAAATCAGTCATTTGTGGATCAAGATCCTTGAACAAGTTCAACATTAGAGATAATCTCTTTGCAGCAGTTGATATTTTAGTGATGAAGAAAATATTCAAATGATCTGGACAGATGAAGTGGTTTTTCTTTCTTCTTTCACAACTCCAAGTATACCTCTCCAATTTTAGGCTCATTCCCTTAAAAAAAACACTATAGCATAACAATTTGCCACCAATGTCGACTTCACCTAATAAAGATGGTGTTTATGCATTACATGTCATTTCCTGATAGCTGAAATCATAAAACACAGTATGAAACCTTTAAGCATTTTAAACTTTGAAAGATGGAAACTAAAGGCTTTGGGCCTAAGGGTCATGCAGACATAAAATAAAAGATAAATTTCCTATGCAAACATTTAATACCATATGAAAGTCATGCAAATGCTATTTTCAGGGGGGAAAGGCTTTCTCTTTCTTTCTCTCTCTCTTTCTCTCTCTCTCATATTTGGTTCCTTCCTTAAAGTAAAATTGCAAAGTAAAGATTTACATATTTTTGACTGAAAAAATAATTTACATATCACATGGTAAGTGGATTCACAATGTGAAGATGACACTGATTGCAAATAACCACCAGGTTATTAAAAAAGGAGACGCAGTCTGGGTTATTGGTGATTTCACTTAGTCATTTGCTACCAAAATCCTTCAAATCAAAAGTAACTAAACTTTAAATATCTTGAGTATGGAATGGATTCAATGGTGTTTAGAGATTAAACTTGATCTAAAAAATAATGTTGTTATATGAAGGTTGTACAGAAAAGAAACATTTATAATAGGGAATATGCCAATATAGTAAAGTGAACATTTGGAAAAAATCATCTAAAAGAAGCACAGATTCATCCATTCTGTCAACAAAGAAGAAATCAAGAGTGAGAAAAGGAAAGAGATTTCCTCTGCATTGCATCTGTGTGAGTATAAAAAGATTTAAAGTTTGTTATATCAATGAACTTGCTGCAAGGATTAAAATGATGACATTTAAAGATAAAAATGTCAAATATTAGATACTATTCATCAAATTCAGCAAGTCTGGAGTCATAAAAAGAAAAGTTACTAGCTATTCATTTGGTAGCATTTGCACAAAATAATATATTGCCACAGATTATCAGAGAACTGACACTCTTCTAAGTAGCCTTTGATTCTATTTTGTAAAAGAGTAAGATGAACAAAAGAAATCAGACTCCACAGGGAGAGAAAAAGTACAAGACATAGAATTATAGAACGCATATTTTAGAACCAGAGGGGATGTAAAAACTGATCTTATCCTTTTACTATATGCTTTATGAAAAGCAACTAGAACAAGTAATAATAAGATAAGGGCACACAGCCAGTAGGTGGTAGATTATCATACCCTAAAGTAATGAATTATATAAATAAAATGTGAGAAAGAGAGAAAGTACATGAAGCATATAAAAGCATATTGAATCTAAAATTACTTTTTCTCTGTCTACATTTATATATAGTCTAAATGACTTGGGCAGAACTTGAAAGGATAAGAGTACTATTTTTACAGTATTTAACATTTTAAAAGGTATATTAGTATTAGTATCTTCACTATTCTTTAACTCTGTATTTTAAAAGTAATTTTGAAAAATGTGTTCACATACCATCCTAAATAAAATTAAAAGTTCTATAAAATAATTTATACACACCTAATTTGTAATTTAGGAAGATTTTTGTAGCGAATACATACATTACGAAATCAAAATGAAGCAGTATCAACATACTAGTGCATATACTGGCACGAGTGGCATATTAATACTTATGTACATAAATTACATAACATGGGTACCATACTCTAAAAATTTTTTTTTAAGATTTATTTTTTATTTATTTCTCTCCCCTTCCCTTCCCCCTAGTTGTCTGCTCTGTGTCCATTCGCTGTGTTCTTCTGTGACCACTTCTATCCTTATCAGCGGCACCGGGAATCTGTGTTTTCTTTTTGTTGCGTCCGTCATCTTGTTGTGTCAGCTCTCCATGTGTGCGGCACCATTCCTGGGCAGGCTGCACTTTCTTTTGCACTGGGCGGCTCTCCTTACAGAGTGCACTCCTTATGCACGGGGCTCCCCTACGCGGGGGACACCCATGCGTGGCAGGGCACTCCTTGTGCGCATCAGCACTGCGCATGGGCCAGCTCCACACGGGTCAAGGAGGCCCGGGGTTTGAACCGTGGACCTCCCATGTGGTAGGCGGACGCCCTAACCACTGGGCCAAGTCCGCTTCCCCCATATTCTAAAATTAATGACACCAAATGCTGGTAGCTCTTTCCCTGGTTTCTAAAATTTATCATATTCTACAACGCTAAGAATTATTAATATCTTCACCATAAATATGCATTTTTAAGATCAATACTTTACTAGTCCTAGATCATGTCGAAATATCACATTATCTGGAAAACCTAATCATTAAACTTAGAAATGTCAAGTGGGCCTTTGGACTTATTAAGAGGATGCTACAGTTTTCCATTCTGTTTGAAAATAAATGAAGTAGTCATAGAAATCTTGAAGTAACATTATTAATCACTTCTGCTAATTGCTTCTGAGCCAAGCCCATGCTTTGTGGAAGAATAAAGAGACCCCACAGGACCTCACCCCTTCATTCTGCTGCTCACATTTCCCCCTCCTTGGGCCTAGTCTCTGGCTTCCCCAGAATGGCATAATCTGTCCAAACTTTGGTGCTAACCTTAACTGTCTGTGCTGGCCCTTCTGCAACACTGTCCTCACCCAAGTTTGGTCTTCTAGCAGAAAGGAGAGAAAGATAAATCTAAAGGAGGAGACACTCCTGTACCAAACATAATGTACTTCCCCATTTTGTCTAAATTAGTTCTGTCTTTACTGATGAGTACTATCGTTTAGGAGCTATTCTAGTACCTGAAATGATATTGATTCATCATCATACTCAGCACTGCTCAAGCTTAGGAGGGAAATTATCTATTGCTTGTTCAACAATTTTCTGTAAAGTAATCCTTCCATGAACTGTTGCAGATACTTAATAATTCCATATCATAAACCCACAAGAGAGAACTGCTGGTCATTTTCACTTGAACGGAAGACAGAAATAATGTTTTATGTAGTCAAGATGTTCATCTCTTCACCAATAAGCAAAAGTCAGGTCAGGAGTCAAACCAGTTTAAAAGTACAACAAACTCTTTAGCATGTGAACCAATTCCAATTTTTTTTTACCAATTCATTTTCAAAGTGTTTATTTTAAATGGCCTTCAATTGATATTTAAAACATATATTTTCTATTTTGCTCGTTCCCTTAGCTTATTTAGAAATAAGAAAACAAACAAACATGGATTTTGGTTATGGGAAAGAATCTCACAAGAACCATTGCTAAAACTGACTATGGGTGCAAATTGTCAAAATGAGATAAACACCTGGGTAATAAATAACACTTGCCTCAATATCCTTCCTTACTTTAAATAAGGAATTCATTAAAATGAGACGTTGTGGTTAAATGAGACCAGCATGAGCTTAAATTCTTTTCTGCTAGCTGTCAGTTATGTGAATTCAGGCTACTTTTCTGATTTGCTAGAAGTGAGTCATTTTAGATATTTTATAGTACACCTGAGCAGATTAAATTAATTCCTGGACATAAAACTTCTGCTACAATGTTTGACATGTAGTGGCATTTAATAATTGGTGGTTCCTTTTCCACTTCAATTTTGACAAAAGGTGTATACAAAATGTAGTTTTGCTCTTTATTACACACTATGTGCCTTCTTGTAAGTATAATGGAGTTTAGTTCCTTGCATCAGTCATTGAACGATTCTGCTTAACTATGTACTAACATCAAAGTTGAAGCTAAAGCTGTATGTGTAGAGACAACCTTTGGAATTTAATACACAGGAGTAGCACACAGCTCGGACTGCTACCACAAGGCAGTATAGTCTAAAACCTGAGAGTGCTGGGGGAATCTGGAAGCAAATGGCCAGGATTCTAATCCCAGCTAAGCAAACCAAGGATGATTATTCAATTCTCCATGACTCAGTTTTTTCACTTTAAGAAATGATAATAAAAGAGAGCTGAAGGAGGATGTTCATTCAAGCCTTACAAGCATTACTTGTGGTGACTGGGAGATGGAAGCATTTAGGCACAGGGAAAACATGGGGAATGCAAATGCTGAAGCATTTTACAATAATGAGAAGCAAAGGACACATAGCAGCATAGATAGATCTTTTTAAAAAGCACAAGTTGGATGAGAGACATTAAAAAGCAGGATGGAATATATAGCATCATTTGTTTAAATTAAGATACATGCATACAAAAGAGTAGTAGACATTTTGCATGAATATATGCACAGAAGATAGTTCACATGACAACAGTTGTATGGGAAGTTGAGAATCAGGGATTTGTATTAAAAGATAATGAAAGAGTAAAATAAAGTAAACTATTTTCAATAGAGGAAATAAAAGAACCTATCATAAAAGATGGTTTGTAAGGATTAAATGAGTTTTTAAAGTACTTAAAATGGTGTCTGGCACAGACTAAATGCTAGGTACATATTATTTCCTACTATAGGAGGTAGAGATTATAAAAACACTTCCCTGGAAGTCAGGAGTCTAGAGCATGAACTAAATGCATTACTTTGGGCTAAATCTTTTAACCTCTGAAACTTTCAGTTAGCTTGTCTGTGAAATAAAAGGTGAGATTAAATGATTTCCAAGGCCTCTGAAAGAGTCCTGACTCTGTCATTTAGAAAAATAGCACAAAGTCAGTTATACCTAGAAATGCCCAGGAAAGTTTGAATCAGGTATTGGTACGTCTATTTCCTTTTGCTCCTAAGAAGAGGAGGACTAGAAATAAGGCCATGTTGCCTTCTGCAGTAGGAGTGGGACCTCCAACAAACACTGTGGAAAAGCCTCTCATATGTTCTACGTGGTGCTCTAGACAGGACAAGAAATCGTGCTCTTCTACCGAGCGAGTGAATGCCTGGGTCTCAGCTTCCTTGTGGGTCAAAATAAAGATAACGAAACTTAATTCTTGGCATTGTAATGAGAGAATCTCCACAACAAGATATAGTAGGAATGCAAATATGCTAATTCTCTAGCTCAAACAATTAAAAATACAAATGAAAGTGTGTGTATGTGTGTGTGTGTATGTGTTTTTAATAAGCTGTTCAGACTATCCTGGTAAGAAAAGCAGTTGCAAGCTAAACCAGGGCTACCAAAGAAGGTCTAAAACCTCATCGGAAACTGACCTTTATGACTTACTATATTATTAATTTAATTTCCTATTATCAACAGTTTCAGGGGAAAAAGAGAATAGGAAACAAAACAAATTAAAAATAATGAAAATTCTTTTTCTGCTTGACTAACTTTAAATTAATCATCTGTATCCTTCAAGTCTGGCTAGAAAAAAAATCATAAAGGCTAATTATAATGCTTAAGGATTTACAAAAATTTTAGTCTTCATGTCATTTATAAACCCTACAATTAGCATATTTTCAAAGAATAGACTGTATAGCAGGTAATATTATCATGACTTTTTGCTTTAATTTATCTAATTAAATATCTATTTTAAGTTCGAAGTCCCATATTAGTGACGTGAAGTTCTAATATTTAAATTCTAATGCTGAGGCTTTACATTGTTAAAGTAAGTTTATTAAAGTTTATAAAATCAAGGCAATTTTTACAATAAAAATTATTCTATTCTGTGAGATATAGATTTCTATTCAGTCTCATTTTTCTACTTGGCACCCATTTAGAAGATGAAAGAACAATACACCTTGATTTTCCAAAAGAAACTCTTTAAAACTGTGCATTACCTACCGAAACCACCAATTTAATTACTTTTCACATTCCGAAAATTTTTTAAATGATGAAATTTATAATTAGCAGTTTTATGGCAAATGTCTAATAAACTTATAATGCTTTGACATTAGGGCTGAATTTTCATTGAGACTAGTGGGAACTTTTATGATTTGGGGCTTTTCTGATACTCAGGAATATTAATGAAATCCAGCACAAATATAAAATAATCTTCATCCTTGCTGTTCTCTGATTATAACCTTAAATACTAAGCACCAAAAAACATATAAATAAGAAAGTTAATGATACTGTATAGAAAGGAGCAAATCCTTATTGATTTTATTTTTACTCCATATTGTGTCTTATGAATTAAGGGAATATTCATATATAATATGAGCATAATGGTGAATTAAAAGATGTATAATATGTCTGTACAACCTTAATATAATTCAATCTATTTTCTCAATAATTCTACATACACACACTATGGTATAATATAAAGAAGTTCCCTGATCTAAGGATACTTTTTACATAAAAATAAGTTTTTCATTTTCAATACTTAGAGTCCTCCTTTTGAGTAGCACATTATGTTTACTTAAAATGGGGAATGTGACTCCAAATGAAGGAGCCCAAGAAACAAACACCTCTCCACATGCAGATTATAGCAAGAAAATATTCCATAATGTCTCATTTTTAAAAAAGAATTTAATGCAGGTTTTTATTATAATGTCCTTGTAACTCTGCAATATGTTTCCAGGAAATTAAAAGTGGAACACCTAATCCAATATCCTGCCCCTTGCAGAGGACTACAGCTGATACTTCCAGGGAAGTTGACAACTGCACAGACTTTCCCCTCAGGTATCTGTGTAGATGATTTAGCTAGAAAGAAGTATTTTCCTTCTTTAGAACCTGAGAAGATTGATTTGACTAGAGAAGCATGACATTCAAATACCTAAGGTTCATAATTTTTTTTATCACGGTAAGGCAGTAATCAAATTAATTATTCCAAACTTCAGAGTTTCCATTCCCACTCCCAGACCAATACTCCTTTCCAACGCCACAGAAGGGGTCTCTTAGAAAGGAGTTTATAAATTTACAGTTCTAGTCAATGGTTCATATTCTTTACTCTTTTTTTCTCCAATTATTTTCCCATTCTGGGTTAGAATCATACTGATTTAGTAAATATCTATGAAATCCTTAAACATTATTCTCATACATAATTGTAAATGAAATGTTTACTCGTCATGCCCCATTGTGCCCTTTTACGACTCACCCCCTTTTGCATCTCCTAGATCGTGTCCTCAGGGTGCTCCCTAATTTCCTAGGATCTCCCACCAATGCTCATCCCCTGTCAACCCAGGATTGCACACTAGAGCACACCCACTTTAATTCCCTTAGCCCTCTCTCTAAGGGGTCCTTCCCCATTGTCTTATTTGTTCACTTCTAACCCCAGCTCTATTTCCTCAAAACATGAAATGTAATTAGCTAGTTCATCCAATAGATTGTTTTAAGTTAGTTTTCAATGACTGAAGTAATTTTCTATGTCAAAGCAAATGACTAAATGCACTGTGGCATATTGAAATGGATCACAGATTGGAAAAGAAAACAGTGGAAAGCCAGGTGAAATCTGGTATATTTTGGAATTTCATTAACGGTTATGTGCAAATGTTGGTTTCTTAGTTTTGACAAATGTACCATGACAATGTAAGGCATTAACAGAGGAAAATGAACATAGGGGTCATGGGAAATCTATACTACCTTCGCAACTTCTCTTTAAATATTAAATTATTCTAAAATAAAGTTTACTTAAAAAGTGTTTCAATTTACAAAGGATACATAAGTTTATTAGCACAATATATTAGGAGGATGTAAATTTCAGATATAATGATGGTGCTGCAAGGAAAGAAGTCTGAGATGAAATTTAACTCAGTCCTCACTTTTCTGAGAGCAGGTGCCTCTTTCATCCTTTGCATAAAGGTTGGCTATGAAGTAAATTGCATTCATTTACATGGCATCTGGTCAGGCCATGACATACTCAGATTTGCTTTTCATAAAATGAATGTTGGTGCATTATGGTGTGTGGACTTTAGAAAGGCAAAAGAGGACACCAGGTGAGCAGTTAAGAGGCCATTGCAGAAATGTCAGGTAGAAGCCGAAGTAAACCAGTGAATGTGAAATGAATGAAGTGGGAGATATTAAAATCTTAGATTGGATTGTAACTCCCAGATTTTTATCTCAGGTCAATGAGTAGATGATATAAAAATTGGCCGAGCAAAGTACAGCATAAGAAGGAATGATTTGGATAGGGAGAAATGATGAAAAGTCTATGGGTGCTTAGATGTTTGTGGAAATTTTAAATAGAGACGTAAGGATAAGCAACTCAGGACAAGGGTCTGAACTACAGATGAAGATTTGAATGTCATCTGCCTTAAGACAGTAGCGGCATATTAAGATGATCAAAATAATGATTGAGATCACCCAGCTAGAACACATAGATTTAAAAGAGAAAAAAAAGTTCCAAACCATAAAAGTGAACACACAGTGATTATTATTCAGATTATTACAGAGATTCATGGCCTTATGCTAAGGAATTTTTTGAAGTAGCTTATAGACAAAAAAAAAAGTGATTGCTAAAAACTAATTTTGTCTCATGTAAATGTTTATATCGTTCCATTTTTTATCACGAAGAAATCCCACAATAGGTAAAAAAAAAAAAACACATATATACAGGTATACACACAGGTAAAAATTTGTAGCTATTAACTGCTCCCACAGACACTTGTATTTCTCTATGCTCACATTTTCAAAAATTCAGGAAAAACAATTTCTTTAATATGAAATGTAAAGTCCATAATAATAACTATAATAAAATTTTGACTTCAATGAAGTTGGTAAAGCCCTAGGATGATGGCAAATTTTTGCAAAGCACTTAAATAATTTTCTCACTAGGAGAGTTTTCACTTCAATTTATTATTTGTCTACATTTGGGTATAATTTCCCCCTTATGTAGGTTTTCCTGTGAAAGAGATCGATTTCACAGACAAATAAGGCATCAGTAGTTGGATTTAGCAGAGATTTCATGTTGCACTACTTTTGGAATTGAAGTGAGAGTCAAGAATAGATCTATTATGATGTGCTGGTCCTTCAGGAATATTATTTTACCTCAATGTGAATTTCACATTGGGAGTAAAGAAATAATGATTGCATTGCACTTCAAAATCTGAACATAAAAAAACAAAAGTATACACAGAAGAATATATAATATATATATATATTATAAAATTTGAATGTTAAAAAATCTCTACCCATAGAAAAAATTATGGTGGTTTCATCCATATTTATCAAATACTCTTTAGATTTCTTAACTTTAATTGTGAAAAATAAATTATATTAAATCTAACCAGGCGTAACCCTGCAAAGTCCATCCTATAGGACAAATGTTTTAGTCACCTGTTAATCATTCAGTAGCTGAACTGAAACAATGGGAGCCATGTGTCTAAAAGTAGACGGGGAAGGTGAGACATTTTGAAGCTGTAAAAAATCATTTGATAATGACAGGGATACATTTTGACCTCTCCCATAGGACTTTAAGTTATGCTTTCCCTGAGAAAGAGAGTGCTTTGGCCTGAATATCTTACTGTTCTGGCTTTAAATTGTTTTTTGATAGTAAGAAGAATTTTGCTTTCAATAACTGGAGACAGATACTACAGGAAGAATGTAAGGTTTTTTTAAGTTATTTTGTGAAACAGGAACAATATCTTATTTAGAAATGTGAATGTAATTACTTATTATGTTATGGAGATAAAATATATCTTTTCTATTAGTAATAACTAATATCCAAAGGCTATGGATACTGAAAATATTATAACTTAAGTACTAAAAATATGGTATTACTATAGTCTATATGGACAGAAAACTCTGGGAAGGCTTTGTGGGACTGGGTTTGGAAAAATGCTAAGCATGACTTTAAAACAGGGTTATTCACTTTTATGTTATGCCCCCTGATTGCACACAAGTCATTTTTAAATACATTAACACATCTGTGAGACAAATATTGTCATAGCCATCTAAATTCCTTGGATGTAGAAAGGAGGAAATTAAACCAGATCCCTCCAAAAACAGTTAAACAACGTTAGGTTCTAATTTTTTTTTAAGATTTATTTTTTATTTATTTCTCTCCCCTTCCCCCCCCCCCCCCCCCCCAGTTGTCTGCTCTCTGTGTTTATTTGTTGTGTGTTCTTCTGTGTCCACTTGTATTCTGGTCAGCGGCACCCGGAATCTGTGTCTCTTTTTGTTGCGTCATCTTATTGCATCAGCTCCCTGTGTGTGCGCCACCACTCCTGAGTGGGCTACACTTCTTGTGCTGGGCAGCTCTCCTTACAACTTACTAGTTTTTTTTTTTTTTTTTTTAAAGATTTATTTATTTATTTAATTTCCCCCCCTCCCCTGGTTGTCTGTTCTTGGTGTCTATTTGCTGCGTCTTGTTTCTTTGTCCGCTTCTGTTGTCGTCAGCAGCACGGGAAGTGTGGGCGGCGCCATTCCTGGGCAGGCTGCTCTTTCTTTTCACGCTGGGCGGCTTTCCTCACGGGCGCACTCCTTGCGCGTGGGGCTCCCCCACGCGGGGGACACCCTTGCGTGGCACGGCACTCCTTGCGTGCATCAGCACTGCGTATGGCCAGCTCCACACGGGTCAAGGAGGCCCGGGGTTTGAACCGCGGACCTCCCATATGGTAGACGGACGCCCTAACCACTGGGCCAAAGTCCGTTTCCCACAACTTACTAGTTTTATGACCTACACAAATCAATTTCCACATCTGAAAAAAATAGAGATAATATTTACCTCAAAATTATTTTAACAATTCTGAAATAACATAATTTTTAAATTAAAAAGTATTGAAAATATATTTTTTATTATTATTTTTGTCATGCTGTCTAACCAAAGTGAAAATAAAGAAGGCTGTTTTTCACTTTGATTAGTTAAATCCATGTATCGGCAATATGGTCAATATCCCATATCCAATATTCTGAATTTTAGAAAATGAAGGCATATAAGTCATACAAGTTTGTTGAAATTAACACTGATTTCATATGCTAAATGTGTTAACTCAATTTTAAACAAAGACTACTTTATCAAATGCAATATTCCCCTGAAGCTTTAGGAGAAGTATATCCATGTGTAGACCCATCATTTAAATCAAAACGGACATAAATAATATCAGTTCCTTGCTTATTGCAAGTGAATGGTAACAAGAAATTGCTTTCCAAATATTCATAATCCCAAGATGAAAGACATGAAGTCAGATGATCTCATCAAAAAGTTCTAACAGATAAGGGCTCTAGTTCCCTTTGGTCCTGCTTTTGAAGACCATAAAGGATGGTAGGAGACCAAAGATTTGCTTTTTTGACCATGAAATGTTTTTCACAAAGATTCTAGGGAAGTCTACTATTTCTTTCAAAAGTAATAGCAAAGTCTCTTGAAAGACATAACATGTGAATCAAATAATAAATAAATTGATAACTTTTAAAATTAAGTAACCTGCCTAAGAAGTTGTTAGGATTCTGACAAAGAGCAGACAGCTTTAGTGAGAAGGTGGGTATCGGCATTATCAAGTACCTAAGAGCAATGAGTAAACAGAAAATAAATGCAACATAAAGTGAGCAGAGTCCGGGAAAATGACAGCAGTCTACTAGAAAAGGTTAGAAGGATAAGAAATGGCAACACAACATACTGCGAACAGACAGATTATACAATCCACAAGTCATTTAAGTGCAAGAAGTCAGAAAGTTAAAAAAATACGAATTCAGAATCCAAAATTGGTTTAAATAAAGAACGTTGAATTTTAAAGAAAAATGGAAAGTATTCCTAAAAGGATTTGTCATCTGGGAGAAAAGGTCTATTAAACAATTAACTGAGTGAGCATTTGATAAACATAAAGAATCTGTTAAGTCCTCCATCATATGCATAAAATGATGATATGAAGGAAAACTTATGATAAAAACTGAGAACCTGATTTCAGCATCTGTAGCAAGAGAATATTTATAATTCCTTATGAGATGAAGGACAGGAAATGCAAGTTAAACAGAGGATCATCATTTACCTGAAATTAGTGGGTTTTATTATTTGGAATATATGTGCTTAGTAAATTCCATTAAGAATCTGACCCTGTAGTGTTGTGTTTTCCTACATCCATGATTTACAAGTCCAGATAAAAGGCCCTCAGCAAGTGACCTATGATATGTCATTTCATCACTTTCTTCAATGAGAATGGCAAAGATATTTTTATATCAAAACTGTTGAAAAAGTTTTGAGAAATGGATATTTCATATGTTCTTTGGGAAAAATTAATTGGTGAAAGTTTTCTTATAGACTGTTTGGCAATAAGCATCAAAATATAAATTGTACCTACAATTTGATCCAGCAATCTCATTACAGAAATTTGCAATGAGGTAATTACATATGTGCAAAACATGTCCATCACAGTATTATTTATGATAGGGTGAAAGAGGAATCAACCCAATGTTTAACAGCAGACTGATTAAAGAAATCATGAAATAATGTGCAGACATTAGCTATTAAGATCAAAATATATATTTATTGATATAGAAAGATTTGAGGTTGGTATGAATAGGATCTCATACTTTCAAATGAAAATTATTATTAAATTCAATTAGGTTACTTTTATAAAAGCATCCTACAATTTTAAATATTCAAAAAGATTAGCTTTCACAACAATTCTGTGAGCTATTTTTCTCTTAAATAGATGACCAAAATGAGAGTGAGAGGAGTTAATCATCTCACTCAGAGTAAGATCAATAAAATCACAAATTTAATATGAATGGACTTTGCATGAACATTTAATGGTTTAATACTAGTAGGTCTAATTGAAAATATATTGACAACACTTCACTGATTTCAGCAAAAATAATAGATATTGGGCAGCTAAAACATACAGTACTGATGCCAGTAGTATAAGCATAAGATCCCAATTATCCTCTTTTTTGCATGAATATACGTTAGCTTCATTATGAGCATAAAATGTAAATTTTAATTTTACTTCTCATGGACATTATCAGGTCTTGGTCCCCCAAACTAATGTTTTGACTATTTCTGATTCTGTGGTATCTATTTTGAAAAAATAAAGAAATCTAAAAAGGTCTTTTAACTTAACTGTTTTTTATTATGAATAAAAAAGAGGTGTTTGTGCAAACTACAGCTCATATAAGAAAGGAAAACCTGTTTAACCAACCACCTGTTACTCTGACAATGAAATATTTGTAACTGAGGAATTAATGTGTTAAGGTGTTTCATATATTCTATTGAGAAGGATGTTTCTCTAATGAGTCAGGGGAACTGAGGTGTGTCATGCAATTAATGTAAAATGTAGCCAAATCTTTGTGCTATAATCTTACAGCCCAAGGCAATAATACAAATGAGAAAAAGAGATCAGCATTGGAAGGTGTGAGTTTAAAAAAAAATGATGCTCATATTTCAAAAATCTACATACACAGAATAGACATTCTTTACCTTTTCCACATTTGAACAGAACTCAATATAGGAAATTATTTATTTAAACATTATCTAACTCAATGACAAATGTCATCTTGCAGATTTGTTTGGAAAGTTAAAGTCATGTTGCTGGGAAGAGCTCTTAAGGGAAGAAGACAATATGAAAGTTATTTTTTTGTTATATTCTATTTGATTATATTTTATAGCTGTTATTATTAAACTTATATGTTGCTATGTGTGAAGTAATATGGTAGGTGCTGAGATGGAATTCAAAGCTGTATAAAGGCCTACCTTTACCTTGCTGAATAAAAAATCTACAATGAAAGACAAGACATTCACACATACAGAAATACACAAGTTAGAAAGTGATAAGCCATCCTAAGAGAGATGAAAGTTTGAGATCACTTCTAGCTACATGGATTAGAGATTGGAAAGCCTGTAAGCCAAGCTTTGATTCATGGGTAGAATTTAAACAATTAAATCTGGTAGAGTTAAAGCAGCTCCAGATGGGGTTTAAAGTATGGACAAAGGTAAAGAGTGGATAAATTCAAGACAATTGTGAAAAAAATCATTTTCTGAAAGTACAAGCTACTTTAAGACAAACTTTGGAAGAAAATCTGGAAAATTAGATTGAAACCAGATAGTCAGATGTTGAAAGTCATGTTAAGAAGCTTAAATTTGTTGGTATATTACAGAGAGACATTTATGGTTTAAGGGAAGAAGATAATGAAGTTATTCCTGTTTTCAGTAAGGCTCTTCTAACATATGTAGAATGGATTAGAGTGAGAAGAATCTGGAAACAGCACTATCAGTTAAGTCAGATGTATTAGTCTCCCCACAAAGAAGTAAGGGCATGGACTGGAGTTACAAAGGTAGATCTGGGAAAGCTGAAGATTCATGGGTGACTTTTTTAAATGAGACCTGATAATTCATCATCTTTGCAAGAGGAATCATTAATGATAACTCTAAAGTTTCATGTCTAAGTGACTCTAGTATCATCTAGTCATAAGCAAAAAGTGAGGAATGAAGCAATTGGATATCCATGGACTAATAAAGAATTAATTAATAAAACTCAATTTAAACTTCACATCCTAAAAAAAAATAAATTCCAAATGGATCACAGGTTAAATGCAAAATGTGAAATTCTAAAACTTTTAGAAAATAACATAGGACAAATCCTTGGTACCTGAAGGAAGATTTCTTGGACATGACATCAAAGCTACAATCCATAAAAGAAAAAAAAAATTGATAAATTAGACCTCACCAAAATTAAACACTTTTTGCTCTGTAAAACACCCTCATAAGAGATGAAAAATCAAGCAACAGGCTAGGAAATAATAATTGCATGTCATATATTTGACAGCGGACTCATATCTAATATATAAAAAGAATTCTCAAAACTCAACAGTTGAAAGGAAACAACTAACAATCCAACCAGAAAATGGGCAAAAGACATGAAGGGACATATTCCAAGAAAGGAGATAAGATGGATAAAAATATAAAAAGATGTCCAACATCAACTAACCATTTAGGAATTAAAATTAAGACTGCCATGAATTATCACTACATACATATTAGAACAAGTATAATTTAAAAAACAGTGAAAGGAAGAGGACATTCAAATGATAGAGCATCCGCCTACCATACAGGAGGTCTAGGGTTTGAACCCCAGGCCTCCTGGCCCATGTGGTGAGCTGGCCCACACGCAGCACTGCTGCATGCAAGGAGTGCCTTGCCACTCAGGGGTGTTTCCCTTGTAAGGGAGCCCCACGCGCAAGGAATGTGCCCCGCATTGAGCCACCCTGCAAGAAAAAAGTGCAGCCTGCCCAGGAGTGGCTCCACACACACAGAGAGCTGACGCAGCAAGATGATGCAGCAAAGAGAGACATAGATACCTGGTGCCTCCAAGAATGCAAGTGGACACAGAAGAACACTCAGCGAATGGACACAGAGAGCAGACAATGGGGGAAGGGGAGAGAAATAAATAAAATAAATCTTTAGAAAACAGTGAAAAAACTCTGAGCTTGCAAGAATGCAGAAAAACTCGATCTCTCATACACTGTTAGTAGGGACGTGAAATGATACACTCTCTCTGGAAACAACTTGTCACTTTTTTAAAAATGCACTTACCATATGACCCAGCAATTGCAATTCTAGGCATTAATTTCAGAAAAATGAAAAGGTATGATCACACAAAGCCCTGCCTATAATTGTTCATGGCAGATGAATTTGTAATAATCAAAAACTGGAAACAATCACCAAATAGTTCCTCAAAATGTTAATGGTTAAACAAATAACAGTAATACCATATCATGGACTACTACTCAGAAATAGAAATAAATAATCTATTCATACATGCAACAACTTGTTTGGATCTCAAAGACATTATGCTAGGCAAAAATAGCCAATCTCAAAAGGTCACACACTGTGTGGTTTCATTTACATATCATTCTCGAAATGGCAAAAACAGTTCAAGATAGAAAATAGTGTTTGTCTGGGTTAGTGATGCTCAGGTGGTGGCGGGTGGGACGTGGGATTGGGAAGATGGTTTACTATAATGGGCTAGCACATGGGGCATCTTTATGGTTAAGGAATAGTTCTGTATACTGATTGTGATGGTGGTTACATGAATCTATGTACTAAGAAATAAACACACAAGACAATGTCAATTGTTTGGCTTTCATATCATACTCTAATTATGTATGATATCACCACTGGGGGAGACTGGTTAAAGAGCACATGGATATACCCTGTTTTTGCAACATCCTATAAATTTATAATTATGTCAAAGTTAAAAACTTGAGCAAAGTAAAATAAAACATATTGCATAGTTAAAAAATAAAACTCAAAATTATATCATTAATCCTGTGGGAAAAGTGAACTACTTTAACATATGGCTCCCTAAACACATTGTGGATATAAAAAGATGGACTTCTTGTATATATAACATTTTCTTTGGGTCTGCATGTTCTTTGCTAATCTAAGTTATATTTTTAGATAGAGAACTTCTCATCAGCAATATAGTAGAAAGCACGTTTTGATTTAGAGAGACCTGAGCTTCAAACTCAGATCCAGCAGTTATTAATTTAAATAGTTTACTAGTTGTATAAGCATGAGCAAAATCTTATAGCATATTCTCATCTTCAGTTTATAATCTTTGAAGTAGACAAAATAAATAGTCATCATTTAGTATTATGGTCAAGGTAAAATACAACTTATGAATTGATTTCTACCAACATTCCTCCATTTTAGTTTTATAATTGAATTGTCTATGTTAAAAAAAATTAAGGCTCTTCATAGAACAATGAATATAATCTACTTTTATGGTTGTATTGGAGAAGACTACCCTAATATTGGCTTATTTTAATTTAAATACTTTATCAAATAAAGGTGCAGCAGCTTGCTCGGTCGGTAGAGGTGGGGTCTGGCTGCGGACGAGGGGTCGGTCCAGCTTGGGACGAGGGGTCGGTCCCGCTTGGGACAAGGGATCGGTCCCGCTTGGGACGAGAGGTCGGTCCGGCAGCAGACAAGGGGTCGGTCTCACAGGGGTTGCGTGGTTCGGCTGACGGGGTCGCCTGGCGAAGCCAGCGATGAAGGGGTCGCCCAGAGAAGCAGGCGACGAACTGGGGACAAGGGAGGCCAGGCCCTTGTCGGGGGCTCTCAGGACTGGAGGGCGCACGGCAGAAGAACTACCGCGGAGACAAGGTAAACACGCATGTTCACTTTATTGAGGGAGAGGCAACAGTTTTATAGGGGCTGGGGAAGGCTGATTGGTCGAAGCCACGCCCTGTTCTGATTGGTTGCCGGCGAAAGGTCAGTGGGCGGTACTGGACGGCGGAGGGGTGGTGGTTAGGGATTGGCTGTCGCTGTTCCTGGGGGAAGGGGCAGGGTTTAGGGATTGGTGGCTGCTGTTGCTGGGGTGGAGGGCAGACTTGAGTTTCCCACCCACGCCTGGCTGTTGCTGCTGTCGGGGGAGGGGAAAAGGGCAGACTGGAATTTTCCGCCCTGCGCCTGCGCAGGGAGAAAGAAGAAGAAGGGTGCCGCCCCATAAGGCATCGTGTGGCGCCATCCGGGAGGAGGGGCGGCCGCGGAAGCATGGCTGCCGAGAAGGGGAGACCCGAGGGCACTCTGCGCCCATGCCGAGCTTCCTTCAGGGGTGGCGGTGAGTTCGACCAGCCACCCTATTATGGGGGCAGCGGCTTGGCCTACCGCGGCCGCTTCCCCGCCGGGCCAGCAAACCACTCTTCAGCCTGAGGGGTGACCGCAAAAGGGAACAATGGACCTCTCAATTATGATGTAATGTATGTGGGAGATTAAAAAAATCTAGAAAGGACTAAAGAGGGAGATTCTATAATACAGAACAAGGTACAAAATTCCGATGAGCCACAAGGAGATAATACCTGGTACTTAATTTTGTGTATATCTTTAGCTTATGAAAGCAATATCCCACATAATAAAGAGCAGGAAGATGTGGAATCATAGAGATAAATTTGCAAAACACATTTGTGCTCCATCTCCTCTCCCTCTCTCCCTTCCTCTCTCCCTCTCTCTCTCTCTCCCCCCCTCCCTCTCTCTCTGCCTTTCTAAGGAACTCCTACTCTCCCTTTTCCCCACCAAAATTGGATCGACACTAGTGTAGCAATTCTTTTAAACTAAATCTTAATCCATGTTCCACTCATGTCATTACAAGACTTGAAAAGCCAACCTAATGAGTTTGCACAGATACTATTTTAAATCGGATTGCATACACTATTCCAAATAAATATTTTTTAAATATTTGAACCTACAAATAGCTATGTATTATAGTATGATACCAAACAAACCTACTCATTACATTATTCTCATCAATATAAGGCTTCTCTAAAAAATCATTTTCATAGATCATCAGAATAATGCTTAATACTTTTGTTCTTTTAAGCTTGTAAAAACTATCTTCCCAAAAAAAGATGCATATAATTTGAAATTTTAAATTATATGCATGGAAAGATTATGGGTTTTGGAATCCACCAAAACCTTGCTCACAAGCTTGCTCCACCAGTTAAACTAAGTGACTTTTGGAAGAAAGAACTGATTCTCCCAGCTTCTTTCCTCACATCTAAAATGAGAATCTTAGAATTCATATAAGAATTAAATTAGATGCTTTATGTAAAGCATCTATACTATACAGTATCTGGCACACAAAAGATGCTTGTTAATGTCAATATTGTCAATTATTTTACTTATTATACTCCTTCCTTATTGTTATTAATTTTATTTTAATCCTTCCATTATGTCCCTGAGCATTACATATTGGTTTCCTACGAGAGCCATTTTATATTATTCATTTTACAAATTTTAAATTGGAATTCTTACGGCACAAGGCACTGCGCCATGTACTGTGAAATGTGCAAGACTACGTCTCTGCCTCAGAGAGGGGAGCAAAGGAGAAGCACAGTGCTGCAGTATAGGAAACACCTGATAGGCTCTCTCTTTGGAGAACAACAAAGGCACTAGGTTAGAAGAAGTTTTTTTTTTTTCTTTTTTTTTCTTTTATTTATTCATTTTTTAAAAAATATTACATTCAAAAAATATGAGGTCTCCATTCACCCCCACCGCCCCCACCCCACCACTCCCCCCACAGTAACACTCTCCCCCATCATCATGACACATCCATTGCATCTGGTGAGTACATCTCTGGGCCTCGCAGCACCCCATGGTCGTGGTCCACACCATAGCCCACACTCTCCCACATTCCATCCAGAGGGCCATGGGAGGACATACAATGTCTGGCAATTGTCCCTGAAGCACCACCCAGGACAACTTCAAGTCCCTAAAATGCCTCCACATCTCATCTTTTCCTCCCATTCCCTGCACCCAGCAACCACCATGGCCACTTTTTCCACACCAATGCCACATTTTCTCGATTATTAACCACAATAGTTCATGCATAGAATATCATTAAGTCCACTCTAATCCTTACTGTATTCCTCCTTCCTGTGGACTTTGACTTGGTTGTGTCCATTCCACATCTATGTCAAGAGGGGGCTTAGATACCACATGGATACTGGATGCAATCCTCCTGCTTTCAGTTGTAGGCACTCTAGGCTCCATGGTGTGGTGGTTGACATTCTTCAACTCCATGTTAGCTGAGTGGGGTAAGTCCAATAAATCAGAGTGTAGAAGCTGAAGTCTGTTGAGGCTCAGGGCTTGGCTATCATATTGTCAGTGCAGAGATTCAAATCCCCTAGATATATCTTAAACCCCAGCACCAGCTACAATTCCAGTAAAGTAGCATGAAAGGCTTGTGAAAAGAGATCCCATCTGAGTCCAGCTCCATCACGCAGAAACACCAACTCCAAAGAAGGGTCAACTGACATAGCAGTGAACTCCATCTGCCATGACCATAGAACCTGTGGGAATCTTTAACCCTCAAAAGAACCAGTACCTGGGGTTGTATCTGCTTTATCTGTCTCTGAGACTCTGCTCAGGTGTGCATAAAGCTATGCCTCACAGAAATTTCACAGAAGAAAAAAAAGGTGGAGAATTCCAAGTAGAGGAAATACATGAAGAAGAAGAGACTGTTTAGAAAGTGGAGACACCTTCAGGGAACAGTAGGCAATCAATGGTGTGTCTCAGGAAAAAAAAATCTGTGTTCTTTGAGGACTGGTTTACACCTGCCATACTAAGGATTTTTTACTTATTTGGTAAGAAACAGGAAACAAGTGAAGGTGTTTTTTCTAGTTCAGAAAAGTATATTCATTGTAATGGTATCTAGGTTAACAACATCAATAATATCCTGTGTAAAGCATATTGTCTAAAAATCAATTGATTGAAAATTAATGTGTATATAACATTTCTGAATTTCCTGTAGGCAGTCTATAAGTCAAGTCTAAGCACTACTGACCAGAAGATTAAAGGGCTTAAGTAATCAAAAAATGATAAATGCAACAGAAGACTTTGCTACTGTCTATTTCAAGGCAGTGCACATACTTGATGACTTCCTGCCGTCTTTGTAATGCTGAGACTTCTTCCAGCAATATTCTACAAATTAAGAGACACTCATTCAGCCTGTCAAAAAGTAAATGGTTGAATATCCTTTGGTTTCTAGCCAGATATTTCACTAATACTTACTACAAAGAGTGAATAGCTTTTAATTGCCTATTTTTCTCCAGTCTAGAAAAATTAATTTCACAAGTTTACATTTTTTTAAAAAGTTATGAAAACAAAAGTATCATGCAAGGGGAGATACCTGCTTATGAAGAAAAGAAATGAAAATAATCTTGATATGGAATATGTAAAATTCCACTATATTTTATCAGTCCTCATTCTCCTCAACCCCTCTGCGTCATCTGACATTCTTCATCTTTTCTTTTACTGGAAATGCTGTGGCCAATGTTCTTGAATGTTCTTGAATTTACAATATACATTTTTCTACTCGATATCCTTACTCTTTCTCTGACTTCTTGTGTTATGTCTTCTCTCCCAGTTCATTTCCCCTATTTATTCTGGAAATGTAAGCATTGCTCTATATTCAGCACTTAGTAGAGTATTTAAATATTTATTGAACAAATAAATAGTTCAATTCCCCATTTCTCTTATAAGCCTCAATGTAACAGGCTTAGTTATCACCACTAATCAAATAGCAAGTTCTACCATTTATCCTCATACCATTCTAACTCTTTCTAGGTGTGCAAACTTAACCAAGTTACTTAACCTCTCTGAGTCTTTGTTTTTTCATCTGTAAAATGTGGATGATAATAATGTCTTTCTCATTTTATCACAATGGTCCTTAAATTTTAGTTTATTTTCCAAAATGTACCAAATTCAAACATAGTAAACATCAGCATTGCCTAAAGAAATAATGGCATAAAATACTAAAAGATCTATTGTTAAAAGTAATAGAGAAATGCATATTATTTAGCTATTGAAAACTTGCATGATTTTCAAAATATAATGTCTTGTACTAGAATCTTTTACTCCATGAACTAAAAAATACTTAAACATACATTATTAAGATAAGTATATTAAAGGAATGCTACCAAACTCATTTTAGAAAGCTAGCATCACCCTAATACCAAACAAACAAAAAAAAAGATGTTACAAAAAAAGAAAATTACAGACCAATTTCTTTAATGAATATGAATATAAAAATCCTCAATAAAAAACTTGCTAACCAAATCCAAAAACAATTAAAAAATTATACATCACAGTCAACTGAGATTTATACCAGTTATGCAAGTGTGGCTCAACATAAGAAAATCAATCAATAATCATGTTGTTTTTAAATTGAAGACTAAAAATGACATGATCATTTCAATTGATGGAGAAAAGGCATTTGAAAAAATACAACATCCTTTCTTGATAAGAACTCTCTGAAAGATAGGAATAGAAGAAAACTTTCTCAACATGATAAAGTGCATATATGAAAAACCAATAGCTAACATTGTACATAATAGTGAAAGACTGAAAATTGAGATTGGAAACAAGACAAGGATCCCCATTCTCCCCAGGCTTATTCAATATTGTGCTAGAAGTTCTAACTATAGCAATTAGGCTAGAAAAAGAAATAAAACTCACCCAAGTAGGAAAGGAAGAAGCAAAACATTTGTTATTTACTGATGATATGATCCTGTACTTAGAAATCCTAAAACATCCAAAACAAACCCATTAAAACCCATAGAAAATTTCAGCAATGTGATGAGATATGAGATTAATATACAAAAATAATGTATCTATACATCATTAAAGAGAAATCTGAGGAGGAAAAAAATTCAATTTATAATAATGGTTAAAAGAATCAAAAATTTAGGAATAAATTTAATCAAGGGTATTAAGGGACCAGTATTTGGAAAATGCAGGGAAATACCTCCAAGATCTTGTGCTTGCTGGTATTTTCTTGGACCTTACTCCCAAAGCATGAACAGCAAAAGAAAAAATAAATGAGAGTGCTTTGAAATTAGTTACTTGGTTCTTCAAAAGTCTTTATCAAGAAAGTAAAATGGGTAGTCCAATCTACTTCCCCACCCTGTTCCCCCTCACAGATCAGCACCACTAAACCCAATCATATCGCTGCACCACTGTCACACTCATCCACTGCCCAACCACACCTTTCTATCTTATAGATTTTGCCCATATGGGCACCAGCTCACCATCCTCTACTCCTTTTCTTTCTCCTGTAAAATTTATCTTCCAGACTGTAGCTCTGTGAGTCCACCCAATTTGCTTAATTCAGGTCACGCAAAATTTGAACTATCCATGGAATTAGGGGAAAGATCAGGGGAAGGAGGTGAACTCCAGGGATTTTCAGATCTGTGGTTAAAATTACAATGTTGGGAATGTTCTTTAGGCAAATATAGCAGGGAAGGGTTACTGGTGTAGGATATAAGGTCTGGGGGGTGTATATGGGACAGGGCACACCTAAGGCAGGCTTCTATAGAATATGTAAGTGTTCATCTTATCATAATGTGTTATATTAGTGGGTGGTGACACACACAATAAACACGAAAATATTAAACTCCCATCCTAGGGAATCCTGCTATATTCTCAATTACAGCAACAAGAATCCCTTGAGAAAATAGTCAGTGCCTAATAATAGAAAACAGAACAATATCAAGGTCTTGATATTGTTGAAAATAACTATGAATTTTATTCTTCAAAAATTGAAACTTAGTGGTTACCATAGATTTCAAGGGGAAGGGAAGAAAGAATAAAATAGATGCAACATAGGGCATTTTTTAGGGCATTAGAATTATTCTGCATGATCTAGCAATAATAGATACAGGCCATTTTAAATTTCATCAAAACCTATAACAGTGTATGGTGCAAAAATATAAACCATATAATTTAAACCATTGACCATGGATAGTAGCAAAGCTTCAATATTTGTACATCAATTGTAATAAATGTACCATCTGCATGTAAAATTTTATTAATCGGGGAAAGAGGAAAAGGGGAAGTACATTGGATATATAGGAATCCCCTGTATTTTCTATTTGACTTTTCTGTAACCTAAAGCTTCTGTGAAGATAAAATGAAAAAAAAAAAGACACTAGGAAAATATATAAAAGAAAACGTCACTGTACATATGAGACAGCAGATCTTACAATGATGAAAGACACAATGTCTAAAAAATTGTTTTATTATTTCAAATTTTTTCTATTGTATTTGTTATTTTTAAAACTATTATTTCACTTTCTTATTAATTTTATTTGCTTATTTTGTTGTCTTCATTTTTGGAGATGTTTTGGATCATAGAAGGGTCACAACTGTGACAGGGGAGGACCACTGGTGCAGGGTGTCTGTGAAGGGGTGATATATACAGAGGAGTTCACCTGGGGCATGCCTCTAAGGCATATGAATATGAATATGTTCAAGTGTTCTGGGGCCATTGCCTTGGTGGATGGAGATCCATACAATAACTGAAAGAACATTGATTCCCATCCCTGGAGGTCTACTACATTCTCTAATAGGATGGCAAGAATTCCCTGATTTCAAGGGCAGTGCCTAGTGATGGAAGACAAACCATTACACCAAGTCCTTGATATTGATGATTGTACATATGAAACTTTTCTTGTTATATTGCACCTTAGCCTAGTATTATGTATTACCTAAAAGTTACCTCTTGAAAGCCTCCTTGTTGCTCATATGTGGCCTCTCTCTAAGCCAAATTCTGCATCTAAATGCACTACATAACCCCAGGCATGAGACATGACTCCTAGGTATGAGCCTCCCTGGCACCAAGGGATTATTATCTAGTGCCAACTAGCAATGCATCTGGAAAAAGACCTTAATCAAAAGGGGGAAATGTTAAGTACAAATGAATTATTATGGCTAAGAGATTTCAAAGTGAGTCAGAGATCATTCCAGAGGTTACATTTATGGAGGTCTCAGCAGGATCTCATTGACTTCCACAGTAAACATTGCCTCAAACAGTGGGGTTTCTGAGGGTTCTAGAGACATCTAGACACTATAAGAAGGGCAGACAAACTCAGAAATTCAGCCCTGTTAGTAGGCCTTACTTTGGAATTTATGCTCTCCAGTGTTTAACAGAGTTAACTCATTTATAGTTTTCCTACACATGGTCTTTCTGCTATATCTATTTGAGCCTATAATTAGCAATATATTTGTTAAATATATGTCCCAGACACATAAATCATTGGTCCATCCATGTGCCAATTGAGCCCTGAATCTCAGCAGAATTGCAACATCCACTCTCCAGCTCATTGGACTCACCCAAGACAATTAACAAGGACATGGTGATGGATAATGCCCATCCTAAGGAACAGGGTGTGTCTGCAACTGCAAGCAAGATAGCTCCATCCATCTGCCTCATGGAATCTTAGTCCCCTTTCAATTAGAAACAAAGTGGCTATCAGCATCCTAAACTCCTCAAGATAGGGAAATGAATAATTGACTAAAATAGAATTATTATTCTAATATAGACTTATTATTATTCTAACAATGGAAGAACTTTTATTATTGGTATAAAGGCAGTGGCCACCAGTGGTTCTGAGGGGAGGGAGAGGGAAGGATATGTGAAATATGGGGGCATTTTTGGGACATTGAAATTGTCCTGCATGATACAGGCCATTATATATTTTGTCATAACCTACAAAATTGTGCAGAACAAAGTGTAAACTATAATGTAAACTATAGTCCATGGTTAGTAACAATGCTTCAATATGTGTTCATCAATTGCAACAAAGGTATCACACTAATGAAAGATGTTAATGTGGGACAGTGTGGGAGAGTGAGGGGATTAGGCATATCGGAATCCCCTATATTTTTTACACAACATTTATGCAATCTAAAACTTCTTTAAAAATTGAAAAAAAATAATTTAACAAAAGTAAAAAGGCAGACTACTCAATGGGAAAAAACTTCTTGGAAATCATATATCTGATAAGGGATTGATCTCCATGCTGTATAAAGAGATCATACAACTTAAAGACAAAATGACAAGCAAACCCATTTAAAATGGGTAAAAGAATTGAACAGACCTCTTATGAAGTGGAACTATAAATGGCCAAAAGACACATGAAAGATGTTCAACATTACTAGCTATTGGGGAAATGCAGATCAAAACTACAATGAGATATAATCTCACACCACACAGAATTGCCATTATTAAAAAAACAGAAAAATTTAAGTGCTGGAGAGGATGTGGAGAAACAGGAACACTCGTTCATGTTTGGTGATATTGAAAATGGTGCACCCTTCATGGAAGACTATCTGGCACTTCCTCAGGAAACTAAATATAGAACTGCCACATGATCCAGCAATCCCACAACTAGGATATAATCAGAAGAACTGAAAGCAAGGACATGAACAGATATTTGCACACAGAAGTTCATACCAGCATTATTCACAATTGCTAAAAGATGGAAACAACCTAGTGTCTGTCAACCAATGAATGGATGGATAAGCAAGGTGTGGTATGTTTATATGATGGAATATTACTCAGTTGTAAGAAGAAATCAATTGGGGAAGCACATGAAAACATGGAAGAACCTTGAGGATATGTTGATCGAAATAGGCCAGATACAAAAGAACAAATATTGTATGGTCTCACTGATATGAATAAAAACAATGAGTAGATAAGAAGTTGGACTGTGAAGTATAAGTTGGTGGGAAATGGAATGTGGGATGAGAAGGAGGAGAAGATGCTGGATGCACGCATATTGTTTAATAAGGTCAAATGCAAACATGTGATGATGGTTGGACTTGATGGTAATACATTGTTATGAATGTAACAATTGCTCTTGATTTATAAATGTGATTGTGGCTGAAACAAGTAGTCTAGGCTACTTGTTAGTTGGAGATAGCTGGAGGATAATATTGGGAATGTATAACATGATTTTGGAAGTAAACGAGAATTTTGGTTAATATAAATATAAGAATGTTCTACTACAAAGTGTTAAGAATGTGGTGGTGATACAGGGGGAAGATATAATTAATGTAATTTATAGATTGTTGTTAACAACAACATTGTAATGTTTTTGTAGCAAAAGCAAAGTTGGTAAAAAAATTAATTCTAAAGGTAAAAGAAGCATATGGAGTTTAGTTTTGTGAGATAGAAATATGATTAAGCATTTTTTCTCTTCATTTTCTTTGTTCATTAATAAGGAGACCTTGACTATGTCATTTAATTAATCTTTGTTCATCTGTGTATCTTTCTGAACACTAGAGAAACAACTGACTTAGCAGTTTTAATTATATGAGATTAGAGTGCCTGAAAAAGAATTTTTTAGGAATATGGTTTCCGTAACTTGTTGAGCTGCTTTTTTCTGTTCTTTAATTTTTGTGAATTTGAAATAAAGCTGTTTAAAAAAAAAGGAAAATATAAGTCTATTAAAAGAGAAGTCTTCCTCAGACTTTCTGAAATCAATGAGCAAAAGAAAACAAAATAATCGCTTAGGTTAAAAAAGTAAATGTGAATGTTTTAAAATATATCGATTTTCTGAGTTGACAACCTCATGTGAACAATAGTCATCTTTAAACTGATGTATATAAACTTCAGAAACCAGACTTTTAGATGGAAATCATTTCAGTTTTGTCATAGAACTTGGAGAAATGTCACATTTATTCAATTATTTATTTGTTAGTTTAAATATTTTGACCAGTGAAAAGTTAATAATAAAATGAAAGAAAAAAAAAAAGCCGAGACTAGCATGATTTAAAGAATGCCAATTTGTAACCTTGGGGATAGGTATTTGCATACTAATCTTAATATTCCTGCTGTCATATTACCTTCAGCTTGAAGATCAGTCAGAAAGAGAAATCCGGCATCAACTGTGACAGTCAGACAGTGGAACGAAAAATGCCAGTGAAGTGAGTTGCTGTTTAAAGCTATTTTTATCTCAGAAGATGTACAACTGAAACACTTGAGTCTTCATTAGTCTAGGTGCTTTTCTCCCTTCATTTATGATAAATATGCTAATTGTTGCCTTTGATTTTCCTTTTTCTTTCTCTACTGATTTCTTCTTTTCTAAAATATGTAAACACTTTTCTTGCTCTTCCAGCTAATTTTTTACACTTGTAAAGATAAACCAAGGTTATAAAGTGGAAAAAGACCACTGAGATCTCTTTATGTGAAGTTTTCCCAAATTGTTAAATGAGTTATATGCAAAAGATATATACAACCTTGCAAAAATTCTTTATTATCACAATATTTATTGAGGATCTTTAAAATGAATATTAAGTGTCAGATAAGACAGCAGCTGTCACTTCCCGTAGCACATGGACTCCTTGCTTGAATTTTTCATTCTCCAGCACACTGCTAATTGAGTGTGAACAGCTAAATTGTTGGATTCCACATTTTTAATGCAATACAACTGGTTTTAGCTGGCACAATTAGCAAGATAACTGGTAGCATCCGTGCAGTTCCCATCTGGCCTGGCTCTTATCCGGACACATTATGTGGGTACCGCTGGCCTTGATGGCACTGGTTTAATGAAGAAAACAGAAAGGGAACCATCCAAAACCCCATGAACTATGCAGTGCAGTTTCGGCTCCCAATACATGGTGAATTTTCATGACAAACCACACCAATAAATAAATAAATAAATAAATAAAAATAACAAACAACTTTGCACTAATTAGACATCACAATTTCACAGGAAATAAAATAGCACAAAAACGAAACAAGCCAGACAAACCGTCTATGAAAATTATAACTGAAGTTCAAATAAAAGGAAACAAACAAAAAATGAGGGAGTAAGCATACTGTCCATTTATTTAAGGTAACATGTCAAGTAAAATTTTACCAATTCGGTAGCGTTTAAATCAGCCACCCTCTTTTTTCTCTAAATTTTACATAGTAGTTTTATTTCTTAGCATTTGTATAATTGTATTTTTTAAAACACAAAATCCTATTTTTCAATAACAACTAATATAGAAAATATTCTTTTTTTCTTTGTTATTGGTCAAATTTTTAAAATCTTTGCCTTCTGAAAACTTCCTTTTTAGTAGCTAATTACCACAATATTATTCTTATTTAGAAAAACTTATGACATGTGAATAAATCTCTTACAGAAAAATCACTTTGAAATTATTTATTATATATTTCCAAAACATGAGTAAAATACAAGCATATTTGTATTAACTCACCCATTTTAGGAAAAAGTGTAGAAAGAGTTTGGGTTAAGAGCACACACAGCTATGTTTGAACTCTAACTCTGTCGATATAATGTATATTGATATTGTACCACTTTCTTAGCATAATGTGCTATATTGTAAACATTCAATACATTGTGGTATATTTTAGTATTATAGACATTATCTTTCAGTTTATTCATATACAGCACTTATTTGCTATCCCATAGAATTATAACTCAAGAGGCAGTTAACAAATATTAATCTTTAAAATAGTTACATTTCAATTAATTTATGAAAATTGAATACTACAGTGCTACCAACGCTTTCAGCATTTTTAACATCAGAATTGAACTTACTGGGGGAGAAATAGAATTACCGAGTAGTGTGTTGAGGGTACTCCAGGTATTATCACACACCAGTGGGAACATTCCTTCAGGAAACTTAGGGACAGCTTTCTCCTTTTCACAATGCCAGCATTTTGTGGACCTTAATTAATAGTAGAATATTCCAGTATCTCTAATTCTATCATCTATAATATTACATAGCTGTATCTATATAATATCTATAGTATTCTAGTATCTGTCTCTAATTCAAAACATTAAGGAATTTTCTTTTGTCCTTGGTTCCATAACATCTCCTAGACTTAGCTTCATTTTTCCAGCTTTTACTCTTTTCTTGTATTAATCAAGATAATAAAAATAATACCGTTTATTGAACATTTCCATTCCATTCAATATACTCTTTAATATCAATAAGTTCTTCACTGAATTGTCCTTTTGATTTTGGCTTAGCCCAAATCTGGCTTTCCCTAAAGGACATGTCTCCCTCTGAAGTCTTCCAGAATGGAAACTACTCATTCTTCACTTCCTTACAAACCTCTGGACTGAGAGTGTGGTCTATGGTCTGTTTTTCCCTAGTTATGTCTTCCCATCATTTCTTCTCTACCCTAGTACAGAACACTCTAGGTTTTTGAAGCTCAAGCGATTTGGCTGTATTTTCTCTCATCTTCTTACCACTGTCATCTACCTACATCTTGATGGCATTTACCCTCTTTCACGGAAGACTAATATCTGCCATTGTCTGGGGTTTGGTCATTCATTTGTTATCTGTCTGTATGCTCAACATATTTCTTGGGCCACACAAACTGTTCTTGGTGTTGGAAATACCTTTACTCTTATCCTCAGGGAACTTACATACTAATGGATGTAATGGATGTTCATCCTTAGCAAGATGTTTTGATTCTATTTCTCAATATTTTTCTTTAATTGCTATCACTCATTCAAAAATGGGTATAATCTGTTGCCAAGCTTTAGCTCAAGCTCCTCCATTCCCTAGTGATTAACATATATTCCACCAGTGCTAAGTAGCATTTAATTTGAATACCCCTAACTGGCCCAATTTCAATCTACAAATTGAGGCAACATTTTAGAAACATGTGCATTTTAAATGGCAATATTATAATGTTGGCACTATCTATTTGATAGTATTCCTACAAGACCTGTTATTTGAGTCAAATGAAATATAACATAAGTGTCTAAGGATAACAGGTTTTATGATGCACAAAAGCTCTTCAATGTAACATTAACTCTGGGATTGAGTCCCATTCACTGTATTCGAAAGATAGAAATTGAACAACCCAAATCTTTTAAATGTCAATTTGAATGACAAAACTATTTCAAAATGGTCTAACAGGTAATCGTGTATCCACAAGATATAGTAAATCTAGGAAAAAAGAAAAATCAGCTGCCTACCACTGAGAAAGGAAATTTGAAGTATAAAATATATGTGATGGAAGATACATATGCCCCTCTATCTGTTGTCTATGAGGACAACCACCATTATCTGGAAATATAACCACATCACAACAAGAGAAGAGAACACAATCAATCCTAACAAAAATTATAAAAACATCATCAAATTTCAGGAAGTAATAGGATATGACAGTATAGAGATTGTGTTGCACTTGTGCGTTTATGATTAATTACCTTGATATAGAAATGCAAAAATTTTTAGAATGACTGGATAGACGCTCTCTGTTTTATTACCAATAATTTTAATAGCAACCTTGCACTAGATCTTCCTTTGCCATAACTAAGTAATTTGCACAACATAGCTACCTAATCCAAGATGCTTTTCCTGGGCCGCAGATGCTTTCTATGGATGGGGGCTTACTTCATCAGAATCTTTGTTTATGAAGGGGAATAATTTATGATTTATTTGCATCTCAGAAAGTTGATATTGTAATCCTGATTTATTATTTCTACATCAAATCCCCAAAAGGATACCTTCTTCAGAAGACTTAAGTCTATAAATTTTTTCATGCTTTTGGGAAATATATAACTCTGTCCTGACAGACTCCTAGATTTAAATAAATCAGCCCAGAACTAGAACTTTATCAGTCTAAGGAAATATAAAAGCTTCCTCATAGTGGTGTAGAGACCTCTAAAAATACTGGGAATAAACATTTTCAAGACCATTGCTTGTTAAAGATTCTTGATCAAATCTTTTTTTTAACTTTTATGAGAAGCATGACCGTGAAATGGATATGTTTGTATACTGTGAAACTTAGAAAATCGTTCATTCATCACCATCACTATCATAACATTTTTTTACTCTTTTAAATTTATTTCATTTACTTTTCTTTTTTAAAAGTATTTTTATTGAAGTATATCATTCATACATGGACATACATAAACAATAACTGTATAGTAAAAGTTGTAAACTTGCAAAATAAACATGCATAACATCACACAGGGCTCCTATGCATCACCTCTCCACCAACACCTTGCATTGTTGTGAAACATTTGTTACAAACTATGCAAAAGCATCATCAAAATATTACTACTAACTATAGTCTATATCTTACATTTGGTATATTTTTCTCCCAACCCACACTTTTATTTTTTAACTTTTTAAATAGAGTAAAGCCATATAAATTAACAATATATTCATAGTTGTGAAGAGATTCACTTCTACTCCACATAGAAATAAGCAATATCTCTCTTGTGCTTTTCTTAGAATCCAGGAATTTCCAAATATTATCAACACTATTGGCTACATTATAAATGATTTGTTGGTGTCAAATTACATCCCTCTTTGTGTTGCTATAGCTGGACACTGTGGAAAGCATAATTTTTGTTGACCTTTTGCTGTTTGATTGATAGTACAAAGCTCACTTGAATGATATAATTCAACGAAAACACATAACTCAAATATTACTATAGGTTATAGATGAAAAAGATCACAATGCTATTGTCAAGGGTAGATGTTGTTTCTACAGGTCTCCACCTGCAGAAGCAATGGCATGGTCTGAAAACATGGACACACTTTTAGCCAACCAAGGTAAGATCCAATTAATAGTGGGTTTAAGAATAAAAAAATTAAATGGTCACCAAAATATCTCATTGCTTTGTAACTTGAGGGTAGGCCTAACTTGAATGTAATTTCTACCATCTATTGCTGGCTTATTCCATTTAACAGCCACCATTGGTTCTAACCAGCAGTCATATCATACTATGGAGACTGCCTTCAGATAATATTATTTTAATTGTGTGTAGGAGATTATTCCAAAATAATTTGCCCTCTTTTGAGCATTCAAATTGTATATATAGCAGCAGAGTTCAATAAAATACTGTATTTTATTGACAATCAAGACAATCAAAACTAGCCCAGTTTTAGTTGTTTATTCTATTTCAGTACATTAAACCGAATGATAGGAAGAGGAAAGAAGAGGCTAACAGTTCAGAATAGGCCTACATTAAAAGGGCAGGATGGCAGAAAATAATCATTGGTTCCTGGTCTCTAACATCCCAGCTCTCTGGAATGTATTTAAATAATCCTAAAAGGGAGAAAGCTTCATATGCTTTAATGGCACACATATAAATTATTGCCAACCATGAATCTACAATATTCTTTCAGGATTTTTAAACTATAATTTATAATTTTATAAAATAGATTTTAGCAGAGATCTGCTTAGAGCCCCCACAAATTCATCATTGTTTAGAACAAATTCCATGGATATTCTCATTCATTATTTCCAGAAGGATTTTTTATATTACACAAGCTTCTTGGATATATTTTAAATGCAAGAAACATGCTATTAATTAAATTTTTATATAGTGCTCACATAAGAAATGAAACTCACTCTCAAATATTACTACTGAGAATTTTTAATTGGTACTTGATAACCTTTTGCAGTGACTTGTTATTTCACCTTTATTTCAAATTTAAAAAAATCTTTGAATCCATTGTAAATCCAGAGTTTTCAGATGCTATAATCTTAACTCCATGGAGCTCCTTTCTAGTTCCCTTGCTATACTTCACTTTTTCTTCCTACCTGCAGCAACTTCCAAACAACTGACTGAAGCCCCTTCTCCATAAACTTTTCTCATATTTTCCTCTAGTCAATTTTTCCTGTCTCCTGATAATCCATGTATGCATTTCTCCCCTGCTTTGGAACTTGAAGGATTAACTCTCTAAGCCAGCAGTCAGGGAAGAGCAAGTGGGCCCTTCTGGCAGGTGAAGGAGATAACCACCGAGGTTTTGAAAGGCAAATCCCTCTAAGTGGCAAAAGGACTGATATGTTTTCATATCGAAATACACAGTCTTACTTGTAAAACAGATACTGCCATCAGAAGGGTACAAACTGTTAAACTGAATAGCATGGCTTGAAGCTACTGTCTTAACTCAGTCAACAGAGAGGGATTCTCTAAATTGCTATCTAACTAGAGACACTTGAATAACTGTACTCAGCCCTTAAATATTTAACAAAAATTACCTTCCCAAGTAAGTGCAAGGTACACCAAAGAAGAATATTTCTTTGTGTAAACTTTAATGAAGAAAATAGTGGTCTAAATTAGTGGTCACAAACTCAAAAGGAAAAAGGGAAAAAAATAAAGGTGTAAATTGGACTGAAAGTGAGATAAAGAGTAGAAGTAGGACCTGTGGGAATCACAAACTGCAAGCCCTATTTATGGCTATTAAACTTAAAAAAAAAAATGTAAACAAGTCTACAGGTAAAAGGACCCTAGTTTGCAGTTCTGGTCTAAAGTATCTGGAGAGTGCATGCTTAAGGAGAATACCTGGGAGCAGAAGGTAAACACCAAGCACTAGAACAGGTACCAGGAGCTAGATTGTACGACTTCACTCTTTTGCTTAAGGCAAAGCTGGGCAAAAACCCACATATTTGCCATAGGATTTAGAACTGCATATTACCACACAAAGGGGAGAAGCAGTCACGCCAAATGTATCCACCAGTTTACTCAGGTTTTGAGATTGCAGTTGGCCAATATTCACCCAAAACTAAAACCAAAGCAATACAATCTAATTCCTTTGCATCAGATTATGCTTTCTTGCTGACATTTTACAGCAAAGATATTGTTACCCTGAAATTAGTACAACATCCTTAACCTGATCTGGGGTTAGTGCATGAATCTAAAAGCAAAGTCCATTAAGTTTCCTAGGAAGGAAGTACTGTTAAGAACTTATTCATAAACATACCTTAGACTTTTCAGATCTAGGGAGATAAAGTATAGATATTCTTTGTCAATGGAACTAATTATAGAAATATAGATATAAATATTTTATATTTAAGATTACTGATTCAAAGTGTGATTTACTGAATTTAGAAACTGAAATATGCAAATGTTATATTTAGAGGGAGTAATAACTATTCGCTACAGAATACTCGATAAATACCCATACTATATGATGTACTGGTTTTGGTCATATTGCTGCTATGTATGATAGTATGTAAATGTTCTTCTTATATATTTTATAGCTGGTTTGGATGCCTTTAGAACATTTCTGAAATCAGAGTTTAGTGAAGAAAATGTTGAGTTCTGGCTTGCCTGTGAAGACTTTAAGAAGACAGAAAATGCAGAAAAAATTGCTTCCAAAGCAAAGTTGATTTATTCTGAATTCATTGAAGCTGATGCTCCTAAAGAGGTAAGTGAACTATTTTAAGATAGTGAAGACTCATTACTGGCCCTATCCACAACAAATCTGTTCCCCATTAGAAGACGGTAAATCCTTCTAAGTACTTCACTTCTAGTGTTCATCAAGTTGTCAATATGTATCTGGATAGAAAACGTCAGTAGACTCCAAAAGAATTACTTAATATGATACTTCTATCTTTCTCCAATTCAGCAAACATTTTTCAACACCTGCCATGTATGTGCTGGTGATTCTTTCTTCTTAACATTTTATGCAGGATCTTGAAAAAAATAGCTTTAATACATCAAATCAAGCAGCTCTAAAGTTGGTCCTACAGAAATCCTACTTACATGTGCGACTGTATTTCAAGCTCAGTTTCTTTTTACCTTTTGTAAATCATGGAGCTAAATAAGTCACTATGGGATAGTGTTCTTGAATATGTATTTGAAAAATAAAACATTAAAATGTGGTAGAAAGAAAACAACAATTTCTTCCCTCATTGAGTTGATTTAGGATACTTGTTTGGAATCCTTGATTAGTTGTTCCATGTCTGGATCTCCTCCTGCTTTTTAGTTTGTTCATTAGACTGCACTATAACTCCCTATTTCTTAGTATGTCTTGTAATTTTATGTTGATGTCTAGGCATTTGATTATCTTGATGGTTTTTTCCTGTTGGTTAGTTTCTCTCTTGTCTAGGGTTTCATTTTTGTTTGGCTTTGTGTCCTCTTTGACAGCTGGTTCCACTTATTCTAAATCACTGTAGTTGCCTGTGTTCAAATGAAAAAAAAAAAAACTAGTCAAAAAAGGAAAAAAAGAAAAAAAGAAAAAAAAAGGAAGGGGGAAAGAAGGAAAATGAATAAAGAGAAGGTGAAAAATAATTTTAAAAGTTAAAACAGGAAAAAAGAAAAAGAAAAATGGGAAGAGAAGAAAGAAATGAAGAGAAACAGAAGAAAAAAAGGAAGAGGAGAAGAAAAGACAAAACAAAAACAAAGCACCTGGACCACTCTCTCAGACCACCAGGACCAGCTAGGCAACTCCTCTCTGGCTGCCTGACAATGATAGAGAGACAGAGAGAGAAAGAGATGGAGAAAAAAGAGAGCCCATAACGCCCTGGCTTCCCTTATGCCTGGCAAACCTGACTACCTTTCTGCAGTTTCTGGAGGAAGAGTGCTCTTTTCAACTTCTTATGTCTTTATTTGCTCATCTATGAAATTGTTAACATTACAATAATTTTAATTGATGCAAATTAGACAATTTACAATTAGACTACACTAAATTCACTAAAAGATCCCTGTCTATAAACTGGCATTACTAATAGCAGTCAGTTTTCTGCCCTAATGGGCAAAGATGGCACAAATTATTAATATTCAGATCTCCATGAGAGATGGCAATAGTTTCAGCTGAACTTTATGCCCTCTTCCTTACACTGTTGCATTCTGTTTGGTTTCTAATTAGCAAGGGGTTAGTGTGATGTAGTAAAAACCCTAACGTTAGAAGTCACCTAGACGTGGGTTCAAGTGCTGATTCCTTCATCTGTGTCATCTTGTGATAAGCTTTTTGTCCCTCTGAACTTTAAAATACCATCTACACAGGACAGATACAAATGATAAATGAAATGTGTCTAAAGTTTACTTCATACAGAACAGGTTTAAAAATATCATAATCCCTTTCTTTCTATAAGTGCTCAAATTTACCTGAAAATAACCATTAACTAATATCAAAGAACATTTGATGACAAGCAACTCTGACTTGATAAATGTGTATACATGAGTAGTTACAAAAACATGTTAAAAAACACCAGATTCAGATAAAAAGAGCCACTCATTGAATAAATTTTCCCCATGTGGGTTCAGAAGGAAACACTGCAGGAAAAAAAAAAAAATAGATGTGAGCCAGGTATTTTGACTGAGTGACTTCAAAGTGAGAAAATTGTTAAACAAACAATGTATTTTTTAGTGTCTCTAATTTATGTACAGTAAGAATCTATGAATGACAAAGAATAAAACTTATTAAACTTGTATTTATTCTTGCCTTCAACTTAGAACATTAATTTCATAATATTTGGAAAATTTCAAGGAAAAATATGACTTGATTTCAAGAAAATATTTATCTTTAAAATTTTTAAATAATGCCATTTTCAAATTCAGCTAGCTAATACAATGATATTTTAAAATACATATCACATATATATAATATTGCCTATACTGAAAATAAAGTGGTCATAACAGAATGAAAACTATGTCATTAGGAAGAAATTGTTTACCTCAATTGTCATTGTATGAGATTAGAAAACTAATACCAAAGTCATTCCATAACGTAATGTTTCAAAATTATGTAAATTCAAATTCATATTCATCAGTCCAGGAACAAATATATTGGCAGTTTCTTAAGTAAAAAATTGGGGCAAAATTTATAATTCTTAAATTTATTTATATAATTTGAGAGCATCCACAGTCATAAAGAAGAAATTATAGTCATAAAGGAGAGGACATCATAATAGTTCGGTATACGACACTTCAATATCTGTGTCTAGTTTCTTGCCTTTATTTTTTAATGTAGTACAATGTCATTTATTAGCTCATATTTTATTTTACTTCATTAAATGCTTATTATGTGCCATCTATTCACCTTTTAATTAAATAAGATCCCTCCATGAAAGAGAATCTGTCTAAGCATGAGAACAGATACAGACACAGAGGATAACACCATATGTTAAGGCCAGTGTTCTTAACCTTTTGTGTTCCACGGACCCCTTTGTCAGTAAGTGTGGACTTACTAAGTCCCCACTCAACTGTGTATTATTTAATAAATATATTACACCCACTCCAATCCGTCCCTACAAGAATAATGATTTTTTGAATTTCAATTCAAGCTCACAGGCCCCTTGTTAAGGATCCCTGCGTTTAGGGTTTACTAGGCATTTGTTGAAAGGAAATGTAAAAAAATAAAATAAGTGAAAACTATAGTTTGGTCCAAAAGAACCTTTCAATCTAGTTGAGTAAAAAATGAAATTAATAGAACTAGGAAAAATGGGAAAGCAACAAATGATGACGTGCAAGCAACAAAAACAACAGCCAGATGAAAAATTGTTTGCATTATACCTCAAAGAAGATAAAGATTTAATGATCGTGAGACAGGATATTAAGCCAAAACCTTTATTTTAAATAAATAGGGTGAGTTTAATCTGAGCCTTAGGGAAGAGATGGATATATAAATTACTAGAGAAGAAAACCCATGAACATAGGAATTTGGAAGCATTTCCTGCTGTAATGCCAATTTTAAATCATTCATTTTATATTCATGTAGTTTTTCTTTTTTAAATGCCACTCCTCCAATTAGTAGACTTTGACCTGCCCCACAAGCTGCTCCTTACCAACAGTGCCCCAAATATAGACTCATTTCTAGCTATAAGGTTTGCTTATTTACTAACTTCCTGAATTTTAGTCACTAACCAATAGTTGAGTGTCTACTAAATGTCAAGCACGGTGCTGGTGCAGCTAAGAAAAAGACAGGCACAGACTTGGAATAGAGAAAGCCTTGGTGTGCAGGCACCAGTTAAAAAATATTCACAATAAACTTTATGAGCGTCGTGACAGGGAAATACAAAAGGATAAGCCAAGTCTAAGGTGTCAAGAAATGTATCTCAAAACAAGTACTTATTAAACTCTGACCAGAAATAAGAGTAGTGAAAAAACAAGACAAGATGAAAAGGGAGAAACATGGAGAAGAAGATTCAAGCAAAGAGACCAACCAGAGTCTAAGAAGGCTTGTCTAGTAAAGAAAGAATGAAAGAAGTTAATACTGTTTGCTCCAGGGTAAATTGTGAGACAACATCATCTTCTAGATTCTAATCATTTCCACATCCTTATGTATTCCATCTGAAAATAAAGGGATCTCAAAAGAAAGAGGGAAAAAGAAGGTAGGGAAAGTAGAAGGAAGAAAGGAAGGAAGGAAAGGAGAGCGGGAGGGAAGAAGGGGAGAGAGAGAGAAGTAAAATTACAGAAACAATCAGTAATATCTGCACAATGCTTTTGCATGGATTATCTCATTTGACCATGATGTTCATTATCATAGGAAGGTATGACAATCATCCACTTTTCACAGGTGAAAAAAGAGCTGTCTCAGAGACAAAATGATGAGCCCTGCAGTCAGTCATTCAGACATAAGCATCATAGGAAGAGAGTTCTTCAACCCTTACCTTTAGGTCTCAAATTCTGTGTTCCTTCCTCTAGTTCTCATATTTATATTACGTGTTCAGGACACAGCACAGCAACCTTGATATTTACGCGAAAGGATAAAGCGTAAAATTATCTCTGTGTAAAACAGAGAATCTGTGTTCCTTTTTACCAAAGCTTTATTTCCCTTCTCATAGTCTCTTTAATTTGTATAACTTCTTAAACTATGAAGCCCAGATTCAAATACAGCATTAGATGCTAAAAATGCAGGAGTATTTCTTCTAATAATCTGCAGTGTCATTTTGGCCCTCTGAAAAATCAGTTGCTGCATTTCAAATCAAAAACAAGAAACACTGCTGCACTTTAAACTTTCCCACATATCAGTGCCACATAAGCTAACCTTGGATTTGCATGCTGGGGTGGTAAAAGCTACCAATCAATCTGATTCCCTTTTAGCTGCTCCAGCATAGCCTTAGCCGGTGTACATCTATTTTTAGCAATTAGTATACCTTATGATTTTAGATGTTATCTCCTTTATCACAACAAAAAAATAGAGGCATTTGGTTTCTATTCAATTCCATCTTTGCTTTTAACTACTTGTCTAATTATTCAAGATGGTTTTGATTCTATTTCTTTCCTTTCTCTTGCCCAATTTAAGGTGTTAGTGCTGCCTCTGAACTTGCGTCTATTTCTGTCTCCACAGCCGATGATCATAGAAGGATACAGTCCTGCAGAGTGATGGTTTCTTCTAGACGTTCCAAACTTTTCTATTCTCAACTTTAATAGTCACCCTTGATGGTATATTTCTGTATATCCACCTTTAATGATGTCAAAAATGAAGTAATACTAGAGGCGTTAGTGGTGATTAAATCAAATTACGTAACCAAAACCATGATTATAGATGGTTTTAATTTGAATAGTAATTTTGAAGCTCTGCTGTGAATGAGGGCTAAGATGCTGCCTGCTCCATTTTAGCAAGGGGTTTTACATATGCATGCACACACCCTTTGCATAATGACAGTCTCCTGCTACACTAGACATTCTAAATGAGGAAAGGTTACCTACTTTGAATTTGAGAGCACAATTGAAAACTTCTCAACCAAATCATGTAAAAATATAAAAGCACAGCTTAGGATCATTAGAGGGCCCCCCCATTTATACTTTAAGATGAATGCATCCTGCTAAAATATTTTGTCATAAACCAGAAGGAAAAAACCTTAAAACTGCTAGCATAGAAAAAAGGATTTTGGCTTGTAATTTCCAGTTAACAAAATCAGGTGAGTAGTAAAATACCCTGGGCCTTTATAATAAAATTATTTTTAAACAATTACCACCAACATCATTTAGCAAGCCATCATTTAAATGCCATGGACATGGGTTGTTGTCATTGTCAGTTATGTCAAGGCCTTTTCAAAATTGACAGGATTTAAAAGTCTGTAAATGATGGCAATGACATCTCAGCTGTCATTCCATGAGAATTACATTCCTGTGTTTTGTTTTCTGTGGCTGGCAGTGGAGTGGCCTCAGATATTTAAGATAACTCATGACCTTTTGAAAAATAACTACCTGAAACTAAATAATATCCTATACAAATAAAATAGAAGTAACTATTCATATTAGTAAATAACATGGCTATAACCCATGTTTGTTTAATTGTTATTGATTGATTAATCAATAACAATGTTCAGCTCTGCCCTGGACTTACTAGCATTTGAGATGCTTAGCAAATTCTAAGCTTCCCCATAGCTCCTAAGTAGCTCAGGAGTTCCTCGAGGTACTGGATTGGAAAGTTTCTAGAGTCGCCTCCTGATGGAGTCCCACCTTAAGTCTATTCCAGGCTCAAGTCTCATCTGTCTCTCTTTTTCAGATAGAAATTTACCGAAATATCTTTTGGTAGAACCCAACCAAGATCAAATTTGAGTTGAGATGACTGTTGGGGGTGAAGTTTTTTGGGACATAGAATCACATGTCAAAATATATATTGGGTCTCATTTTTTCACTTTTTTCCTATTACTGAAAGTTCAAGAGAATCGAAAAGAAAAGACAAGTCACTCTGGACAAATGATTCCCATACCTCATCTGAACTTCTTGGGAGCATTCAACAGAATTTTCATTTCCTTTTAATTGAAATAATATCTTCAAATTGCATCCAGTTAAAGAACTGGCTGTTCTTTATCAATGTCTTTCCCTGTTTCTACTCCTATTGCAACATTCAATCTAGTTGAGATAGTTGTCATTTATTTTCTCTGTACACTCAATCTCCCAGTGATCTCATCAGTCTAATGGCTTTAAAACAGCATCTGAACTTCAGTAAATCCAAATCTGAGTCCTAATTTTCTGCATAAAACTTTCTTCTACCCATGCTCTCCACATCTCAGTTAATGGCAGCACCATTCGTCCAGTTGCTCTGGCAAAACAATTTAAATCGTCCTTGATTCTCCTCTTTTCTTATCCCCACATCCACTCCGTCACTATTGTTAATAATTTTCTCCCACGCCCCAGTTCATTACTAATCAATCACATGTCCCATCCATTCTACTTCCTGAATAGTTTTGAAATTGATTTACTTCTCTTTATTCTCTTCAACATTACCCAGACTAATTCACTATCATTTTCTACCTGAACTTCGATTATGGTGACATAACTGTTCTTCCCTTTATTCATGCATGGCCATTTCACCACGTGGCATCTTTTAAAACATGTGTTCACATCATTCCTTGCTTAAAATTCTCCTGATTACTCTCAGAATAAATGGAAACTTCTCTCAAAGACCTACAAGTTCCTACATGATTTGCCATCTCCATGCCTCTCTAGATTCTTGTCTTTCTTCTCCATCCCAAGCCCAAGTTTCTTTCTTAATATTTAGTATTAATAATAATGGTCAAGGATCTCATATTCTTTAGAAAGCATTTCTTTCAGAAAGCATATTTTCCTGTTTGGGTTGCTTTAACAAAATCTGTCTTCTTGATTGACTTTTCATCTTAATCACCTTTGTATCTTCAGATCTTAGTACAGTTCTTCAGCAGTCATACAATAAATATCTTGAAATAAATAAATTCAAAGAATGATTGCAAATAAAATATTTTTTCATATATATAACTTATTTTTTTTTTGAAAAAAAAAAATGGAGATAACAGAACTACTTACCTTATAGGGATAATAGCCATATAAAGACGTGGCATTTCAGATACATTTAATAAATAATTATTATTATGTGGTTAAAACAAGAATCTTTAAATATCTTTTTGATTATTTTAGTGACAAGGCCATTGCTCAGGATATTTACTATAAGAGAAGACAAAGTCACCAAAGAAATAAATACAGGGAAAGAAGTCTTGGGACAGAACTTGGGAAATGCATCTGTTTTGTTATATTTTGAGGGGATACATAGAAGGAAAAAAACTTAGTAAAAGAAATAGGGGAAAGATGGTATATAAAAGACATTAATTTCATGTCATTAATTTTTTTTTAAATTTTGGTAATACGGGGACATAATTTACTGTTTCTACCTTTCTTCAGTTTTGTTTTTTTTAAAAATAGGTTGGGGGCCCACTGGATGGAACGTGGGAGAGTGTGGGCTATGATGTGGACCATTGACTAGGGGTGCAGTGATACTCAGAGATGTACTTACCAGGTGCAATGGATGTGTCACTATGATGGGAGAGAGTGTTGCTGTGGGAGCGTGGGGGTGGGGGTGGTGGGGTTGAATGGGACCTCATATTTTTTTAATGTAATTTTTAAAAATAAATAAATAATTTAAAAAAAATAGGTCGGGTGCCATAAATATTCAAATAATCCATCTTTTGAAAAGTACCTTACAACATCAAAAGAATTAGGATGAAATATAAACCTTTCTACTTAACAATTTTTATGCAAATTAACCAAATCACAAATACCACAAATAAATGTTAAACTCTCACAATATAATGAATAAACATGCAGATTCTTAGTCTTTCTTTAACATTTTTTAACTTACCATTATACTAAATAAGCTATGCAGAGTTTTGAGGTACAATACTAACAGTACAAAGCAGATACAAAGCACTTTCAGAACTTTATTGAGTGCCTGCGTGGAAATAACAGCACCAAAAAAAAAAAAAAAGTCAATGAGCTTTAAGAACACCTGGTGCAAACCTTGGAATTGTTGATTTTTGCCTTTGTAATGAGAAATCTTTCAATGACAATCATATTGAAAGAGATTCTTAACATTAGCAAAAGCTTTTATATCCTAATATGTTCAAGCAAGAAATCAAATTTCATAAGATTTTTAAATCAAAATTACATATAACATTAAGGGCATTGCAGTGACTTTCCTTCTGTGGTTAAGGAAGACCTCTTGGATGATATTCAACTTAAGCTAAATCATAAAGGATGAAGAAAATGTGTACAGAATGCAATTGGATCCAATTGTGGTACGAGAAGTATTTTAGACCATGGAACATCAATATAAAAGGCTTTATGCACAAGATTTGCTTTGGGAACAGAGAGTAAACAGACCAGCTTTATGGGTAACACTGAATACAAGTAGGAAATGATTTTGATACAACACATTGAAGTAAGGGTGTGGGGTGTCTCAAACACCAGGTGGAATGTTTGTTTTATGTTATAGAAGATACTGAGTTTTCAGTTGAACATTCATATGGTGAAAGTGATGTTTTGTTAAAATTGTTACAGTAAACTTGGTACACACAGGTATAGAAGGGAAAGAAATGGTAAGAAGCATCAAAGAAGAAGTCTACTCAATAGTTTAGGAAAGAGGTTATAAAAGCCGAAATTGGAGAGATAGACAATGAAAAAGATCATTTAGATATTTCTAATAAAAGACAGAATGAGGAGAATATATAAATACATAGATTAGAGAAATTCTCATACGTAGATAGATCAGGGTAAAAAAAAAGAGGTGTCAGAGATGATTCCTATGTTTTGAGCTTGATCAACTTGGAGGAAAACAATGTCATTTTTTAAAACACACGTGAAGTTTTTTCACTGACATTAAGCTGAATAGTCAAGACATGACTTCTTAAGACCACTGATTATTTCCTGAAGGATCTTATCTTAGCTATCAATAGCTGATGTTGGCAGTTCTTTAGTAGGAAAATGTAATTTATCAGATAATTGAGAGGTATGTCAAAAGTAAAAGCCTAATATATTCAATAATACCAGTTATCACTATTATATCAAAATGGAGGTCAGTTCTCTTTAAAAATTAATCGTGATTTTAACAAACCTAGAAATAATTTTTTGCTTTGTTTGCACAACATATATTTATTGACTTCTCACACTACAAGGCACAATAAGGATACAAATATGCAAATATCATCTAAGTAACACTAAATTCTGAATATTCAGCAAAGAAAAAATTCTGTATGTAAACTTTGTGGAGTAGATGTTATTTGAGGTTAGTCTTAACATAAAATACTTATAGGAGGCTTAGGTGAAGCAGAGTGACTTTCATCTAGACTGGAAGGTATGAGAAAATGTCCCTAGCTGGGAAAATACAAACGAGGGGAATAAGTCTAGCTTGATGAGAAACAAGGGCACAGAGAAGAGAAGAAACAAAATTAAGGCTTTTTAAAAATAGAAAATGGGAGTTTTTACTGGTGTTCAATTCTGATTACAACAACAATGAAAATAACAATAATAAGCCAACACTGTGGCCAGGCACACAATAGCTCTGCCATCCATGAAAATATAATCAATGAATGCCCAAGAGGGTTAAGTCACTGTACTTACCATTAAAGGGGATATAAAGTTAAGCAATATGCAGATGATGATACTACAGAATTAATGCATTTTATTTTTATTTTTTAAAATATTTATTTTTTTTATTTATTTCTCTCTCCCCACCCCCGCCCCAGTTGTCTGTTCTCTGTGTCTATTTGCTGCATCTTCTTCGTCTCCGTCGTCTTCTTTGTCTGCCTCAGTTGTTGTCAGCGGCACAGGAATCTGTGTTTCTTTTTGTTGCATCATCTTTTGTGTCGCTCTCCGTGTGGGTGGTGCCATTCTTAGGCAGGCTGCACTTTCTTTCGCACTGGGTGGCTCTCCTTATGGGGCGTGCTCCTTGTGCGTGGGGCTCCCCTACGTGGGGGGCACTCCTTGCGCACATTAGCACTGCGCATGGGCCAGCTCCACACGGGTCAAGGAGGCCTGGGGTTTGAACTGCAGACCTCCCATGTGGTATTCAGACGCCCTAACCACTGGGCCAAGCTCGCTTCCCTTAATGCATTTTAAAGGAGGAAACAGGCAACACATATTCTCAAATCACTACAACAGAAGATGAGTCTATGAAAAATGTTATCATAGGTAATTTAAAAATTGCTACAAGATTTTGATAATAGCCATGATCTATCTATTCCCACTACGAGGCAAGCACTATACACATTAAATAACTTATTATGCTGTTTCCCAGCTTAAAAACTTTCAGTGTCTTCCTGTTGTTTTAGTAGAAATGTAAGAATTCCTTACCAAAGCACATTACTCCCAGAAGTCGTGGCCTGCACCTCCACTTTCAACCTCATCACAAGTGCTTCCTTACCCATATTCTACAATCCAGACTTTCAGGTATAATATCTCTTCAGAACACAACAAATTCTTTCTCATACCAAGAACTCTACATTTCTTGCTCCTTCTGCCAGAAGCATTTTTCCCCAGATTCTTAGAGAACTGACTTCTTCTCATCCTTCAAGTTTTAATCTAAAATAATACTACTTTTTACTTGTTGGTTGCCTTTCCCCAAATATAGACAGCATTTGGCACATAATAGGCACTTATAAATATTTGTTCAATCAATCAGTGAATGTATGGATCATCTCATTTTCATTCTTATAGAAATAGCAACTCTGAGTAAAGAACTGTCAATAGTTTAATGATGAGGAATCAGAATCTCGGAAATATTAAGACAATTCTCCTAAGGTCACCAAGGGCATAAGTGTCAAAGCACAGATTAAAAAATGAGTCTAACCCCAAAGTCTTTCCACTGCCCAGCATGCTCTTTCTGTATAAAGGAAGAAAAATCAATTCCACATTTTGAGGCCTGCAAGGGAGCTGTGGCATTTGATTCCAGGCTGTGTTCTGGGATCCCTGAGTAACTAAAATCCCTAAAGAGAGAAAATATTCATGAGCAAAGCATGGCTGTTTGATTATTTTTTTCATAAACAAACAAACAAACAAAAAATATTTTCTTTTCTTCTTCCCAGAATAATAATATTAAAATAGCTTGATATTGCTTATCTCATTTAATCCTTATAACCACACTTTAAAATGGGTGCTGTCTTAGTTTGTCTGCTGTACCACAGACCAGCTGGCTTAAACTAGGGATTTATTGTCTCACAGTTTTGGAGGCTAGAAGTCCAAACTCAAGGTGTTGGCAGCACCATGCTCGGTAGCATTCTGGAGGTGGGTTGCCATCTGTCCATAACTCAGTCTGTTCTTCATCCCATGGCCAGCTCTCTCCCTGTTTGTCTCCCACTGTGTCTAAATTTACTGTTTATAAGGATTCCAGGCATAATGGATTAAGGCCCACCCCAGTTCAATTCGGCCTCAACCTCACTAATAGAATCTGCAAAGATCCTATTCACAAATGGATTCACATCCACAGGACGGGGAGTTAAGACTTAACTCTGTCTTTGTGGGAAACATGACTGAAACCATAACAAGTGCTATTCTCTTTTGTACCATGGAAATAAAAGATTAAAGGGAATTAGAGATTAGAGATTAAACAGAATTGCTGGAGTCATATGAACAACGAAGTATGGAGTTGAGGAGGGATTTGATTGCAGGTCTGTCTGCTTATCTTTTAACCTCAATTCAATGCAATATACATTATCATTTATAAAGGTTTCCTTGAAACAGATGCAAAAATTCTAGCATTTTTAAAATAATAAAACAATACGAATTTTAAAATTCTAGCCTTTTAACAATACTCCCTGCTTTTCTAAGAGACATTTTAATTCTATTCACTGCCTATTATGTGCCAGGTATTTTGCTAAATGCCAAAAATGGAATGACGAATAAGACAGATATGGTATGTATGATGGAATGTGTTTAGAGCAATTCACGAGAAAGTTTGGGGCATTTTATGTGGAATGGTGTATTCTAATATAATATATCTCCATTAGACCTTAGACCTGGCTGGGGATACCTGAGTGTGATAGTGGTATGGGGTGTGATATTGTGTGTAGGGATGTCTGTGTATTATTTTGCTCATTTTGGAAAAAAGAAAAAGGAGGTATACAATAGAAAGAAAAGCAATATATGGAAGGCAAGAAGCAGAGGCACAGATTGTGGGAGTGGGGTGGTGGAAGCCAACCTAGTAAATTCAAATTTCTGTCTATGAAAAGTACTTTGTAAGTATTAAGTTTAAAATGCAAGGGGAAAAAAACACACATAAAGGCTGGGCAAAGTAACTTAGAATCATAAAACATGATGTTTGCTTTTTCACTCTTGTTGTTGTTGTTTTTTTTCAAAATAAGACCTTAACTCTTTTCCTTGCCAAAGCCTCCCCTCTCAACCTAGAAAAAAATAAAATATGTTCTGAATTCCAGACAATGAATGAATGACCTTCCTGCTGTTTTGCATCAGATCAGCTTTGTATTTGGAAAAAATTCAAATAATGCATGTATGTATCATCTGTATAAACCATGTATTCTTGGTTAAATTAATCTAATGTTATGAAACCTTATTTCCACAGATTAACATTGACTTCAGTACAAGGGACCTCATTTCAAAGAATATTGCTGAACCAACTCTCAAATGCTTTGATGAGGCTCAGAGATTAATCTACAGTCTTATGGCCAAGGACTCTTTTCCTCGATTTCTAAAGTCAGAGATTTATAAGAAGCTGGTAAATAGCCAACAGGTTGGAAATCATAAAAAATGGTTCCCTTTCTTGTGATACAGTACATGATAAGTTAATAATCAGGTTATAATTTAGAGGAAAAACAATGATAATAAGAGATCAGCTCCCAAGCACTATACTTCAAGACTATATATATATATAACACACACACACAAGCATACTATCAGTTTTTCTATGATTTAGAAGCATTTTTACTCCTACTAAAGAAATATTTTTTTAAATATACCAAGCCTGAATTTCTAAGTCATTTAGTTAGGATTTATTCATGTTACTTAAAAATCTACTGGCATAGTACAGAGAGAATTTATATAGATATAAAACACTCTTAAACTCTAAGTGGATATTCTTATGATATTATAAATTCAAAGAGCTGTATATATTCATTTTACAGAGTGAAGTACTTTTTATCATCATATATGTGATTTTAAACACATTTGCATTATTCAAAACCTCACTTCTGTAGAAAGAAAAATTCTGAACCAAAACACAGCACTCCATTTAGTGTATTCAACTCTTTCTTTACAACCAAGTTCATAATAATATGGTGGGGGTCTAACCTGCAATGACCTTCAAATTAATTTAAAAGACACATTGCAGAAATTTATGCATATATACACTCACATATGTGTGTGCACACATACACACTCACTCACACACATATATCTCATAGTACCATGGATCAACCTTTGTCAAAAAATACCATTTAGTTCAATTCAAAGGCATCATATAAGCATATGTATGAAAAGAACCCTGAGAATATGGAAAATTGATTCTCTTATGTTTAAAGGAATACGAAGGAAAGAGGAATAAGGAACATGAACCAAGCTCTTACATAACAGAGATTTTTCCCATACAATGAAAAAATATTGCAACATTAGCTATACAAATTAATTTGTAGTTAACCATCTATTCACTCATTCAACACTGGCATTGTTTATAAAACTTAAAGAAATTTAGAAAATGCATTTATCTTGAGGTGTTCCTAAAATTATTTCTTTATGAGTAATTTAACGTTAAGTGAAAGGCCATAAAGGTTCAATAGATTTTCCATCTTTCTATTTTATTTGCACTGATTTCTTTATATTTCTGTTTATCTATTTTGGAGCTCATGGACATTAAAAATGGAAGAAAATAGCAAGACATGTTTTCACAAACAATTCATTTGATAAACAAAACTTTGTCTTCCCTTCATCAGGAATAATAAACATTTAAACACATGCAAATAGAATAATTCCCTATACATTTGTAAATTCTTTGAAGGAAGTCAACACAAAACTGGTTCTGAAGCAGGCAATGCATTTTAAGGTAGATTCATTTAGTGGAAAATAGCTACATACTTTTCAAAATTTATTCTTGAGTAAGCTCTCGCCTTAGTTTAGTCTCTATTTAAATGGGAATTTAACAGTTATTTCCAGAGATGAAATAGACTTTTGAAACTAGAAGGACTCTTAGAAGTGAAAATCACCTTCCTCCTTTAGACACGAAAAAATCAAAATCTCAGTTATTTCCTAAGCTAACTGCACTAGTAAGGACAGTGGCTTTCCTGCAGTGCTGCACTGACTCCTCGCTCCCACAGAAACAGTTGCAGTCCTTCCTTCCTACCCCCAATTCAGAACCAAGCTGAGTCCCGGAGTCTGATTTCCAGTTAACCTACAACCTTCCATGGCACTATTCCTTTCATCGTGTGGTCACATATCCCCTTACTCTCTCTTACTATCCTAGAGCAAGGCTTCGTGTTCAATGATTGCCTCTCAGCTTTTCTCCCATGACCCCGAGAAAGTCACAAATCAAATCTTCACCATCCATAAGAAGGAGGTGGTGGATGGTGCCTAAAAATACAGTAAGCATCAAAAGAATTTGTTGAAATTAGTTATCAAATGTCCCCTCAATTCACTTGCTATAATAAGATATAATTCTAAGTTTTCTTATTTAACAGGGCAGAAAATAAAACAATTGCAGGTCTTTTGAATATTGGTAAAGAAGATTTTCATTAAAATATCCAAGGCATATCTCCCATGTGTGTGTTTTTTTTTTAAATAAATTTTATTTTTAGAGAAGTTTCAGATTACAGAAAAGTTACATCAAAAGTATAGGGGATTCCCATATACCCCACCCCTACCCCTCTCACATTTTCCTCTACTAATATCTTACATTACTGTGGTATATTTGTTACAACTGATGAACCAATATTGAAGAATGGCTACTAGCTAAGGTTTATGGTTCACACTTTGCACTGTACATGTTTATAGGTTTTGACAAAATGTATCTTGGCCTATATCTGCCATTGCAATATTACGCAGAAGAATTCCAATGCCCTAAAAATTCCTATATTCCATCTATTCTTTCCTTCCCCTCCTCTCCCCTCAGAACCTCTCTTAACCACTATCTTTATATTAATGTTGTAAGTTCCTCCACTACTACAATTATAATAAGTCTGCTTTGATTCATGGTTGCATTCCCCCCCACCCCCTTAGGTTATTTCATTCCTCCATTTTGAGGCTTTGGGGATTATGTTGCCCACTCTATTTCAGAATGGGATGGGGTTTAGATCTTATGGGGCAGATTGAAGGAATTGTTTTGCTTGCAATTGTAGATATGCTTTGATTTTTGGAATGGGAATTGTCTATCATCACCATTTTTTAATAAAATTGTATTGAAATATATCATTCATACGTGAACCTATATAAACAATAAATGTATAGTAAAATTTGTGAATTTACAAAACAAACATGCATATCATCATACAAGGCCCTCATACATCTCCCTATCCATGTGTAGTTCTTTTATGTTTCTTTCACATCATGTGTTATTTTATTTCATCAGTTAATATTAATGAGTGATTTTATGGATGGAATTTTTAAATTAAAAAATTAACTTGCAAAACATGCCTGATATTTCTGAAAATATTTACATCAGATTTCAGAAATTAAGTGCTTACATATATAACAAAACTAAATAGCAAAACATTAATAAAATTACAATGTAGCTAAGTAGAAATGACCTCCAAATTATGAGAATAGTTTTCCCAAGCATAATGTTTGCCATTTTCAGACAGTTTCTACAGAATGTATTTTAAGGGAATTTATGTTTGTCCTCCACAATTCAGAAGAAATTAAATGATATGTCCCTAAAGGAATTATAGCTGCTTTAACAATTGTGGAGCTACAATGCATTCATTTATCCAAACTTATTTATATTTCAAATATTAATAATTTCTCCAATAATGATTCCTATGCATTTATCCAAAAAATATTTCTTATATTTGCTAGAAAGTTTCTATTTCAGCTGCAAGATATATCCACCAGATTTTGTTTTTGTAATTGTATATTGTAAAAATCCAAAACTTTTAGTGCATTATAAACATGAGCTATCCTCAAACGTTATCTTTCCAAACTTAAAAAAAAAAAAATCTATCTATGTACAGAATCCATTCCACTTCCTTTTGTTGCTTTAGTTACTTTTCTCTAGAGAGTTTCTAATCCGTGAGATGTGGCATCTATGTGCAACTATAGTATTCTTGTTGAAAACACATGTTGATACATAAAAACAGTTAAAACTGTTTTCTGTTTCCTTTCCAATGTCCTTTCTAATGAAGCTTAGGATCATTTTGGCATTTTCAACTATAGCAGCATTCTGGGCCATGTCTTTGGGGAATTTTCTAGATTGCTTTCCTGAAATTTCAAGAAAAATTCAAGACCATTATCCTGGACCTGAAATTTAGATTGAATGTCCTTGCCTTTTTTCTGTATGTAAGCTGATCAGCTAAACTTCCCAATCGTATAGGCTATTCCATAATATAATCATTAAGAATCATTAATATAACTCTAAAGAGGTTTATTCTTAAAAACAGAAAACTCTCTTTAAAAATAAAACAGGCAATTTGGTCTTGTTATCACTAGCTTTCAATCATTTATTCATTTCCATTGCAAAGCTTCTTTCTCTAATTTTCTCCCATACAATCCCTATGGAATATTTTTACTCCAATTATATCTATTGTGGGCCTGATCTGTATCCCAACTACACATTCATGTAATTTATTTCATGTTGATAGGAATTATTTTACAGTGAACTATTTTTACAATTATGTGAAAAAGATGGGATGTTGTCACAGCAGTAATCAATTATTATAAAAATAAAGAGTTTCACAGACTATGTTCTTCTCATTGATTTGTCAGTTTGTCATTGCATTTTAATGGAGAACGATAAGGGAAGAACATTAAGTGATATCTATTCATTTTAGATATACCATTTCAGAGGAGTTTTATATGTTATATACAGTTATTGTTTATAGTGTGTATTTGAATAGATTATATATGCATAATTAATTTTAATGAAAAATGAATCGATATTGGTACATTTTCAAGAATAACAGATGGTGGGAAATAAACATTTTTTTAAAAAAACATTTTTTTAATGAGAGCACAATTCTTTTTTCTTCCTATTTTGTTTAAGATGCAAAAACAGGACTGTATGTCTGATACAGAAAAAATTCTCCAAAGGAAATTTAGCCAGGTTCTTTTTTAGCCATTGAATATGTATATCATCTGTTATGCATCAATTAAGTCGGTCATGAATATTTCTGAGAAACAAAAACTATCTTGTTCAATTCATTTTTTTTTCTTGAGTGATGATTGTTTAATAACTGTTCCTGGATGTGCTACTTAAAACCTCATTTCACTTACTTTTTTTATAAGTAAGAACTTTTTTTTTTAAGATTTATTTATTTATTCCCCCCCCCCCCCAGGTGTCTGTTCTCTGTGTCTATTTGCTGTGTGTTCTTCTTTGTCACTTCTGTTGTCAACAGCATGGGAATCTGTGTTTCTTTTTGTTACATCATCTTGTTGTGTCATCTCTCTGTGTGTGCGTCGCCATTCCTAGGCAGGTTGCACTTTCTTTCATGCTGGGCGGCTCTCCGGCGCACTCCTTGCACGGGGGACACCCCTGCGTGGCACCGCACTCCTCCTGCTGCCGTGCGCATCAGCACTGCGCATGGGCCAGGTGTACATGAGTCAAGGAGGCCTGGGGTTTGAACTGCGGACCTCCCATGTGGTAGACGGACGCCCTAACCACTGGGCCAAGTCAGCTTCCCTATAAATAAGAATTTTTGAAGCAGTTACTCCTTTCAAACATGGTGTGACTCCTTCCCTCTAATGCTTGTAACATTTCTTATGATTAGTATTGTAAATAATAATGACTTACAGATAAAAATAATAAATAGTTGACTTCTTTAAAAGCTAATAAGAAAAAAGTTTGTTTCATAATACAAATATGTTTATTCCTCACATGTATTTCATATAGATTTTGAGATATAAAATGTCCATTTAAGTCTCTAAAAAAGGAAATATTTTTATGCATAAAGCCTTTGAATTATTGAATTATTGTTTTTCTCCTTTCCAAATATATCATGTTTACCAAAAAGACATAATCAAAATCATGAGGCTATTTTCCTTACTCCATACAAACAAACAAACAAAAACTTAGAAAATGCCTATTATTTGGCAGGAAAAAGATTTTAAAATTAATCATCAAAAGCAGTGTTTGTTTAATATCTGAACATGAACCTTTTATAAGAACATACCATAATCCATTGTTAAAAAAGAACATTTCAAGGGAAATTTAAACCGTTCAGTTCTTGATCGATCCAAAATTTTCCTTTTAAAGGTTTATTTCTTGCCAACAATTCTATAGGTTTCTTTGCAGGTCTTTTTTTTTTTTTTTCCTCAAAAAAAGTATACATAAGTATCTTTGAAAAGAATATATAAGCCCCAACACTAGAAGTTTACAGATTGACTGGAACCTTCAGACATTGAGCTCTTGGGCTCTAACTGGGTTTTTAACTGCATAAAAGCATTTTTCCAAATGTAGTTTTTTAGGAAGTGGTGTAAGCCAATGGAGAGCACAAAAGTATCATTACATAGTGTCTTTAAGTAAATTTGGAACTTTGTTGAGAAATATAAAGTTATATGTATGGATAAGTGCATGTGTACATTTAAGGAACTCTAGGGGTTTAAAAAAAAAAGAAGTTTCTGTTAAGGCTATCTTTTGAGAAAGTTAAAGACATTTCAGTTGGCTATTTTTAACTCCATATAAATTGTGTTTTAAATGCTTTCATTTCAAATAAAAGTAAAGCCCCAGAAAAACGTAAAATAAAAGCAAATGCTAATCAAATCAGAAGATGTATTTTTTTAATCAATAACTTTGGTAAAAAAAAAGCTGACTGTAACCATTTTTTTTGTCATTCTGTGATTAATTAAAGTACCATCATTAGCTCTGAAACAAGAATGGACATTTTCTTAGGTCAATGTTAAAAGACTATAACTGTAGGTTCATGTTTCATAAATACTATCTAACTAGTTCGATTTAAAGAATTCTCACTGAAGTAACAATTCTTAGGCAAGCAGTGTGGAAAAACCCAACAGATGGGGGAAAAAATCTTTAAGAAAAGTTTGCCTTATCTGGAAAAATAGTAGTTTGCACAGCAAATAGTTCATAGTTTAATTTTCTCTTGGTGTAAAATATACAGCTAAAAGAACCATAGCATAAACAGCAATTGCCAGATATTGCACATCTATATGTATATTATTAATTAATATGGCAATAAAAAAGAAAGGAGCTAGTTAAAATGAGCTCCTGAGTCTTAGAAAAGAGAAACTGAATCAATGTTTGGAAAATTCAGCAGCTATTAGAGAATGGGAGAAAGCCTGTGTGAAGCAAAGGAAAGCAGTTGAGAAAAAAAGGGAATGGGGCAAAGTAAAGAGGTAAGCAGGACTGGGAAAGAAATAGTGAATGGAAGATGACTTTGTAATGACTGATTAAATGAAACAAAGATAGCTTCCAAGATTTCAACCTTGGAGGAATGGAACAATAATGCTGAAATGAATACAAAGTATCATGTTACAAAAATAGACTGCTGGAGGTAAGGTCCTGAGTTCTCATGTTAAGAGTAATAAACTTAATACAATTTAAGGAGTAATGTGGTAGTACTACCTATGTCCTGTGGTTTGGAAGGAGATATTTTAAAAAGTGCAAGCTCTCCTCCTATCTAACTTAAACGTCTTCCTCTCTACCAGCTTCCCTTAGCATTTAGAAATGCACATCTCCCACTTTTGAATGAAGAAACTCTCCCTCCTGTCTCGTCCCTGCTCTGTTCTGCTTTATTTGTACTCTTCAAAATCAACATCATGAAAAGTTTGTCATACTCACATTCATAATTGGCTTTACTTAAATTCAGTACTTAACTAAGTAGAAACCTTTTGCCTTTTTTCACTGATACTGCTGTGGATGTTTGGGACTCAATCTAGTGGCCAATTTTCAGTACTCTCATCTGACCATTTTGTAGTCTTTAACACAGTTAATTTCTTCCTCCCTTATTAAAACTCATCTCCCATTCGTGTCTTCATTTCCTATCTGCTCCTTTCTCGCCAGCTTCATGGGCTCCTCTTTCTCTGCCTGCTCCTTAAAGTTCCCCAAATTTGGTTTCCATTCTAGTCCTTCTTCTCCTATCACTCAATACAACTACCTAAGGGCATCCACATCCCAGAATCTTTACTCCTATGTACATTTTGAGTTCTGAGTGATTCAAGTGCTGTGGAGTCTGAAGCTTACACAACTTAGAAGGCATGATTTAAGTAGGGGAATTCAAAATTCTAAGTACAAAAGTAGATTTAACAAAGTGAATGCATACTCAGAATGAAAAGGGATAATCACAATTTTTAAAAAGCTGCCAGATCCTGCAGCATCACAGTATCCAGAAAACAAACATAAAATTTTTAATTATCTCACACATTTCTATAATTTACTTCATTTTTGTTGATTATTTTGTTATTATTATAGAAAGTAATAAATCAGTTATTCCTCAAGGGTGGTTGATCAAATAGTTTTGTAATTTTTGTGCTAGCTGTGCTGTATGTTCTTCCATGTCTGCTTGTCTTTTTCTTTTCATCTTCTCTTTAGGAGGCACCAGAACCAATCCCAGGAATGATCCCGGGACCTCCTGTGTGGAAGAGAGTCACTCAATTTCTTGCACGACTTTATCTCCCTGGTCTGTTACATCTCTCAGTGTCTCTCCTCTGCATCTCCCTTTGTTGTGTCATCTTGCTGCACCAGCTCTCCACGACACAGGTCAGCTTGCCTTCACCGGAAGGTCCCAGGAATCTAACCTGGGGCCTCCCATATGGTAGATGGGAGCCCAATCATTTGAGTCACATCCAGTTCCCAGTAATTGATACTTGAAATGCAAAAAGCATGGGATTTCTCACACAGATGGACTCATGTATAATACTCTTACAGGTTCAAATCCTTACAAAGAGAAGAATTTAGTAAAGTTCATTTTCTGCAGTTTCCTTCAAAAATATAAAAATATGGTGTATTTATAATTGTGTGTTTCATTATAAACTATACCAATGAAAGAAGAAAACTTCTGTTTTAACCAAGTATTATAAAAGCAAAATCCTCCAATTGTAATTTTACACATCTGGATGATTGGAAGCATTTTCCACAGAACAGCTTGTGGTTGCGTACCTTTCAGACTTTATTTCTCCTTCACTAGACATGTATTCACAATACCAGTCACCTCAGGACACTGAGTCCTGCACCTCTGTATCAAAACATCAGGTGAATTGACACAGTGGGCAATAGAAGCATTCCTGGAAGACTTTCCTGGGCTGGAATGGCTAGCAATAGCTCCACTGTACCAGGAAGTGATTGTTAACCTCCTAAGTATTTCATCCTATACCTAAACTAGTGTCTCATCAGCACTCGCTAAGTTGGATCACCAAAACTGCACCCAGTTATTCTAACGCAGAGTCAAGAGAGAAAGTGTGAGGGAGGGAAGTCAGAGTGCAAAGGGACAATGGTCTTAGACAATTATGGTTAAAATATCTTATCTTTGTACATTTTTCAAAAACATATGATCATGCGAATACATTATTAGGATTCCTCCCTGAACCATGGAACTGAGGTGGTCTAAAGTTTACCCTTTACATATACATACCCCACATGAACATCTCCAACTGACAGTTACACAAACACCTCAAATTCCAGAGTACTCAAAACTTTGATATCTTATTTCTAGATGAACTTTTGATACACAATTTGATATTCTCTCACCTTCCCACAATTATGATAACACTCAGATGCCTAGGTCTAAAATCTGAGAGTCGTTCTTAACATTTCTCCTTCAGTTTTACATCTAATAAACGTCTCAGTGCTACTGATTCCCCAACTATTTCTGTCAGCACTTCCACTACTGTGGTTCAGAGCTCATCAGTTTGTGTGCCTCTCCAGCAGCCACCTAATTGGCTTCCTTCTTTGCTTGTCTTACCATGCTGAGATCCACATTTGTATTTTGCCAGAGAGAGTTTTCTAAAACTAAAAATCTTAACAGGTCATCTTCTTGCCTAAATCCTTAAGTGGGACCTCATTATGCTCAAGATAAATCCCAAACTTCTTATTCTGGCAAATAAAACTATCTACTTCCTCAGCCGCACCGCTCATGTGTCCTCTACTCCTCTATCTCTATACCATCCTACCTTGCAATAATATTAAATCTTTATGGTTGCCTAAACTACTTGATAGTGTTTATGTTTTATGTTCGTTCTTCCTAAAGCATCAATATCTGAAAATTTATGTGTTTAAATCCTACTGGTCCTTCAGAATTCCTTTCTGAGATGCCTCCTTTCTCCTTCTAAGCTAAATTAAGTTCACCAGATGAACCCATTTGACACTTTAAGGTATGATTCATGTATTGTAATTGATATCCATATTCATAGTCAAAAAGTCCATTAAGTTATTGGTCAACTTGCTGACCCCTGAGAGGAATTGTGAAAATTTTAGGTTTGCCATATTTGTGCATCATATATTGTTAAATATTCTTTAGGAGCTGATAAATTTCCCACTAAGGCAGAAGTTTTGTAACTGTTATAAAAAGCTGAGATTAATAAAGGAAGCATCAAAGTATCAGCTTTTTCCTATCTTTCTGCCTATTTAAGTATTATCCTCCTTATCAGGCTGGAAATCTTGTTCAACATGATCAAGACCAAATTAGGGAATCATAAAATATTCGATATATATGTATTACCTAAAACATTTTATTTCCCTTTAATTTACATCACAGACTTTTTCTCTGCGTATGTATCTCTTCTTTTGAGTTCAACTTCATTACTGTGTCTTTTGACTTCATACCCATAACAAAAGTTTTAGAATTTATAATTCTATTTCCTTTAAGTAGGGGTTCTTAACAGGGATCCATGGACCCCCAAAGGATATGTGGAAAGATTTCAGGGGGTTCATGAGCTTGAATTTTAAAAATTCAACTTATTCTCTTTATTTTCTCTGACCTTTAATTGAAATCTAGCATTTCCTTCACTTATGAACATATGCAATAGATAAATTACGGTAGTATTCATTTCACCTGACTGGCAAAGGAGTCTCTGGAATAAAAAAAAAAGTTAAGAATCCCTTCTTCTATAAAGGGTGGGCATCACCAGTCCAAATCCTCAAGATTGGACAATGAACAATGGACTAAATTAGACATTATTATTCTATTATAGACATTATTATTCTAGCAATGGAAGAACTCTTATCTTGATTTAAAGGCAATGGCCACCAGAGGTTCTGAGGGATGGGAGAGGGAAGAATAAGTGTGAAAAGGGGCATTTTCAGGACATAGGATTTGTCATGCATGACATTGCAGTGATGAATACAGGCCATTGCATATTTTGTTATAACTTACAAAGTTGTAAGGAACAAAGTGTAAACTCTAATGTACTCCATGGTTAGTAGCAATGCTTCAATATGGGTTCATCAATTGTAACAAATGTACCATACTAATGATGTTGTTACTGTGGGAAAATGTGGGAGGGGGAGGGAGTGGTACATACGGGAATCCCTTATTTTTTTTTTGTATAACATTTATGTAATCTAAAGCTTCTTTAAAAAGAAAAAAATGTACATTAAAAAAATCCCTACTTTAAAGAAATAATCTGAATGCAGGAATCCTCCAGATTCTTAGCTTCCAAATATGGAAGCACAGTCTCACTACTAATTGAGATGTCAGCATTCAGGAAATATTACTCCCTATATTTACTTAACATGGGTAAGGGAAAGAGTTCAGCTATTATATTTAGGGCAAAGAGTACACCTGCTCCCTCATGCCTTCTGAACACACTGCAAAATGTGTACCCTGGATCTGTGGGCTGATGGGTTATGAGAAAGGAATATCCCTGTGCTCAGTCTTTTAACCTCAATTAACCCCATTACTCCCAACCCACACCTACAATGAAAATGTAACTACTTGCCATTACCACATCACACAAAAGGCAATAAACTTACTGAGCCATAAGGAATAGAGATTTTCAGGTTTAACAGAGGAGCTTTACATGCAGCACAGGTGTTTTCAAAACTAGGAATGTTACAAACAGGCCTGGTCATAGTGAAACATATCAATCTTTGGCTGCTACTTCACTCACCTTTAATTGTGTGGCAGTTATTTAGCAATTCACATTTGTTGAGTATTTTCAGAGAATTCAATTTAGTCTTCATTGAAACAACTCTTGCTTCCTGCACTGATTTTTATCTGTTTGTATATTATTTTATTAAATATTGCAGTAACTGTAAGTAAACCCTGGATTAATGAGATGGGGAAAATGTCTCTTGAAAAATATACAACTCTAATTGTGTGAGCTAATCAGCACAATCTGCAAGGGTTCACTATTACACAGACATCAAACAGTATGTTTTACAAAGAGAAAGAGAGGATTAATCCAGAGAGGCTATCAGTTGGAGATATGTTAAGAGAATACCTGCATCAGTTTTTAAAAACTCTGGTAGAGGAATAATATAAGGAAAATCCACACCTAGTTGTCCAAGATCAGGTTGTAATAAAACCCTAAAAGAACTGATAGCTAAATAGGAAGAGGAAGATTGTCATTTGTTGTCAAATTTTAACTTTCCAAAAGTTAAAAATATACTTCTCAAACAAATATAAAGTACATACAAGTCAACAAAGTTATTTTACTCATCAACAAGGGAACAGCAGGATACTAAATCTGTTTCACAATAGAATGAGAGACTACTTACTTAATTATTGAAGATTCTGAAATATGATTACAAAGTTATATATGAAATGGGTTAATATTCTAGGGAGCAATACAGCGATAACCTTTGGGGTTATCTTTTCTACCAGATAGATGGAAATCTATTGCTCTCCAATGGACCAAAATCATTTGCAACTTATTAGGCTACAAGTTATCATTTACCTTCATTGAGTCTGAACCTGGATCAATATTAAATAGTAAATGAAACAATGCTTCATTCCCCTAAAGCAGGGATCAGCAAATTTTTTTCTGTAAAGGACCAGATAGTAAATATTTATGCTCAGTAGACCATATGAAGTCTCTATCACAGTCTTCTTTGTAGCTGTTGTTTTATAACAACTCTTTAAAATGTAAAATTCTTTCTTAGCTTAAGGGCTAACAAACACAGGCTGGGGCAGGATTTCACCTGTAGATCATAATTTGCTTATCCCTGTACTACAAAACAAAATAATCCTTGGATAAAGTCTGTTACAAAGTTTTCTAGTGCGACATTTATTCACAAGTTTTGGATACTTTGTAAAATATACAAATGAGGAAGCAGAGACAAAAAGCAAAAAGTATAATTACCCTTAAGTCACAAAGCAAGACACATAGATAGGATTTGAGTTTGACATCAAATTCTATTTGCCTGATTGTTTTATTATACCATGCTCTCTCATCTCTCCTAATCACATTCATTAATACAGACCCACAGGCACACAAATATACAGTTTTGATGAATTATTTTATAAAATATTTTATTTTAATTACACACGCCTCTTATATTGTCATACAATGGATGTTGAATAAGGAATTCAACTGATGTTTTCCATATTGCTGTGTTGGGTAGTTAAAAAAAGAAGCTGTTCAACCTATAAAAAGCTCAATGCCAATTTAGAAAAGTAAAAGGCAAAGAAAGAAGAGAGAAGGAACCTGAAGAAAAAAGAATATAAAGAAAGAAAATAGAAGTAGGGAAGAAGCAAGAAAAAAAGAGAAAACAAGAAAGAAGAAAATACAATCAATTATGTTGACCTTTGTTTTAGTTTGCCAAAGGACTGCTGATGCAAAGTACTAGAAATGGGTTGGCTTTTTAAATGGGGATTTTTTATTAGGGTGAAAGCATACAGTTCCAAGTCTGTGCAATGTCCAAATCAAGGCATCAGAGGTCCTGGGAAAATGGCTGCCAATATCTGCCAAAGATTCTGCCTTCACCTCCAGGTTGACTATCTCCCCGGGCTCAGCTGTGGACAACCAGACATAGGGCTTGTCACTTACTGCACCTCCCCTTTCAGTCTCAGCTGCTCTGCTTTCTTCCTCAGTCCCGAGTTCAGCAGTGAGTTATCAGGCATATGGCTCACCTCTCCCTGAGCCTCAGCTCTTTGAGTCTCATGGGGCCTCTCTCATGAGCTCAGCTGTGGGGCAACTTGTAGCCCATTCTCCCTAACCGCAGGATCAAATATGGTAGCTTCCTTTTCTTCTGTGTCCCTGGTTATATCAGATCCAGTTTGGCAGTTTGAGATTATTTTATAAATCCCAAAAAGAGAAAGTATATGTTTGTTTTTTTAACTAATCTCTTCCTGTGGGTGTGATACCCTTCAATTGCATTAAATTCAGTTAAGGGTCCTTTAATTAGATTACTTGATAAGACTACATCAGTGAGGCCCGACTCAGTCTGAGTCTCCACCCCCCTTGCTGGGTCTTACATAAATAGAGGCACAGAGAATCATAGACACAGGGAAAGGAAGTTGCCATTTTTTATCCTGCCACAGGAGAGAGGACTAGAGGATTCCTTAAGCACAAAGCCCTCAAGAGCCTGGGCCCACAGAGCTGCTCAAGAGAAGAAAAGCCTTGCTATATGCCTGATAGCTCACAGCTGAACTTGGGAAGACAGCGGAGCAGCAGAGACTGAGAGAAGAGGTCCGGTAAGAGGCGAGCCCTATGCCTGGTTGCCACAGCTGACCTCCTAGAGCTGGGCTTCGAGAGCCAAGGAGCCCTGAGGGGAAGGCAGAGACCTCGGCAGGGATCCTGTGCCCTAACGAAAGCATCAACAGGAATTTACTTTGGTGAGAAAGGACCTCTTATAGTGTCTGATTTGGACATTTCACAGCGTTGGAACTGTAAGCTCTTACCCCAGATAAATCCCTTTCATAAAAGCCAACCCATTTCTGGTACTTTGCATCGGCAGCCCTTTGGCTAACTAACATATCCACAAAGAAGGCTGAGTCTTAACCTGAGCAGGCCTCGCTGATATAGTCTGGTCAAAAGGGTCTCATACCTACAGAAATGCATTAGTTCAAAAACATAATCCTTTCTTTGGGATTCATAAAAGAATTTCAAACAGTCCCAAGCACAAATGTAAGTTTTATTTCCACACAAAAAAAGTTGTCAGTCCTTAACCACAAAATTAACCTACGGACAGTATTTTTTAAAATCTTTGAAATATGCATAACTCAATAATTTCAACCACATTTATCACTATTAACATTATAATCATCAAATATTGCCTATTCTAGGTTAACATTAAAATCTATTAAATTTACGTAATGTAAAAGAACACTATACCTCCCTGCATTTGTAGTTTTTAAGTGATTCAAAATCCTAATATGATAAAATTTTGATACTTCATTATTTTTATTAAATATTCAGTATGAAAAAAACATTTAAATCCTTATGTAATCATAGTGCTATTTTATTTTACCAAAAACAAATATTATGAATCTATATTTAACTAAGTGTTATTTAAGACTATTAAAATCTAAATGCTTACTTTCAAAAAGAAGAAAGATCTTATAACAGAGAGCAAATCTGAAAACCAGAAGAATTAGAAAAAGAGAACAAACTAAATGCAAAGTGAGCAGAAAGAAGAAAATAAAAAGATGAGAGCAGAGATAAATGAAATAGAAAAAAAATAGAAAGAACAAAACCAAAAGTTGGTTTTTCAAAAAAATTAATAAAAGAAAGAGAGGATACAAATAACTACCATCAGAAAAGATAAGGAAGACAGTATTACTGATCCCATTGAAATAAAATGGACTATAAGAGGACACTATGAACAATTTTATGCCAATAAAATAGAAAAGCCAGATGAAATGGAGAGATTTTTAGAAACACACAAACTACCTACCTTGACTCAAGAAGAAATAGAAGATCTTAACAAAACAATCACTAGAAAAGAGATTGAATCAGCCATCCAAAACCTGCCAACAAAGAAAACTCAGGACTAGATGAGAATTAACTAAACATTTCAAGATTATTAAACTCCAATCCTGCTCAAAGTCTTCCAAAATATTGAAGAGGAAGGAACACTCCCTAATTCATTGTACGAGGTCAACCACTACTCTTATACCAAAGCCAAGTAAAGATACCATAGAAAAGAAACTCACATACCAATACCATTATGAACATTTTTGCATAGTTGCAAAAATCCTCAACAAAGTACTAGCAAATCGAGTCCAACAGCATAGTGAAAGAATTATTGTTAGAGAAAAAAGGAGCTCACTGGGATACAGAGACTGACAATTACAGGCAGGAAGTTTATTGACAAGCTCTCCCAATGGAGGGGGTCTGAAGATTAGACTTCAGCCCACTAGCAGATGGTGGTGAATACGACTTTATGCAGTACATCAATAGGCAGGAAACAGTTTGTGGGGAGGGGGTTAGAGTTCAAGTATAGCCTAGGGTCAATAAAGGACTGTAAAAGTTAATTCTTCTCATGTATGGTTTTGGGGTAGCAGGATAGGAGATAGGGTATTCTTGGAATGTGACAGGGTTTGATGGGCATGGGCCTGGGCCTGGAAAGGATGAGGGTCAGTATCTGCTCCATTCCCACTGTGATATGACTCGTTCTTGGGGGGGGGGGGGGGGATGATGTGCTGTCTTCTGCACATAGGCAGCTTGCTCAACTGATAGGAAAGAAGTCACAGCCTTATGACCAATCATTGTAAACCTTGTAAGGGGGAACCTCTAACAATTGTATACCATGATCAAGTGGAATTTTTCCCTGGTATGAAAACATAAGAAAAGCAATTAATATAACACATTAACACAGTGAAGGAAAAAGAAACCACTTGATTATCTCAATTGATGAAGAAAATGCATTTGACAAAATCCAGTACCACTTCTTGATGAAAGAACTTAAAACACTCTAGGAATAGAAGGAAGCTTCCTCAACATGATAAAGGCATATATGAAAAGTGCACAACTAATACCCTACTTAATGGTGAAAAATTGAAAGCATTCCCTCTAAATTGAAGAAAAAGACAAGGATGCCCACTATCACCACTGCTATTCAACATTGTACTAGAGGTTCTAACCGGAGCAATTAGGCAAGAAAAAGAAATAAAAGACAATCACATTGGAAAGAAAGAAGTAAAATTTTCCAGATGATATGATTCTATATGCAGAAAATCCTGAAAAATCTACAACAAAGCTCCTAGAACCAATAAATGAATTCAGCAAAATGGTTTGGCAGAAGATCAATACCCAAAAATAAGTAGTGTTTTTGTACACAAGCAATGAACAATTAGAAGAAGAAATCAAGAAAAAAAATATTCCATTCACCATAGCAACTAAAAGAATCAAATATCTATGAATAAATCTTACCAGGGATGTAAAGAACTTGTACACAGGAAAGTATAAATATTGCCAAAAGAATCAAGGTAGACCTAAATAAATGGAAGGATGTTGCATGTTTGTTCATGGACTGAAGGACTAAATATCATTAAGATGTCAATACTACCCAAAGAAATTTATATTTTCAATGCAATCTCAATGAAAATTCTAACAACCTTCTTTAAAAAACTGGAAAACCAATCATAAAATTTGTATGAAAGGGCAAGGGGCCCCAAATAGCTAAAGTAATCTTGGGGAAAAAAAGAATGGGTTGGAGGAGTCACACTTCCTGATCTTGAAACTTATTAGAAAGACACAGTAATCCAAACACCATGGTACTGGCACAAGGAAAGACATATACACCAATGGAATACATTAGAACCCAGAAATCAACATTCACGGTTAGGGCAATTTGATTTTTGACAAGAGGGCAAAGACCACTCAGTGGGAAATAATAGTCTCTTCAACAAATTTGGAAAACTGTTATTTCCATTTGCAAAAAAAAAAAAAAGGAAGTAAAAGAAAGACCCTTACCTTACACTATACAAAATTCCACTGAAAATGGATCAAAGTCCTGTATATGAAAGCTAGGACTATCAAACTCCCAAGAAAATGTTGGGAAGCATCATCAAGATGTTGTTTTAGGCAATGATTTCTTAAACTTTACACCCAAAGCACAAGCAACAAAAGAAAGAAATAGATAAAAGGGACCTTACCAAAATTAAAAACTTCTGTGCTTCAAAGGACTTTATCATGAAAGTAAAATGACAGTCTAAACAATGGGAGAAAATATTTGGAAACCACATAATTGACAAGAGTTCAATACCCAGAATATATCAAGAAATCCTTCAACTTAAGAACAAAAGACAACCTAATTAAAAACTAAGCCAAAGATCTGAATAGCTATCTCTCCAAAGAAGATAAACAAATGGTCAAAAAACACATGAAAAGATGTTCAACACCATTAGTTATCAGGGAAATGCTAATCAAAACCATGAGATACCATTTTAAACCCTTTAGAATGGCTGTTATTTAAAAAATGGAAAATCGTAAGTGTTGGAAAGGACACGAGATAAGGGAACACTCATTCATGACTCATTCATTACTGGTAGCAAAGTAAAATGGTGCAGCTGCTGTGGAAGACAATTTGGTGGTACCTCAGAAAACTGAGAATAGAACTACCATATGACTTAGCAACCTCACTAGTTGTTATTTGGCCTGTCAGATTTTATTAAATTTATTTTCTCCACTCTTCCTACACTCACCTCTCATTATTTTATGGTGTGGTTTGCCTCTGGAATTGTGATGTGGTGCTACAATTCAGCTTTCAAGATCCTGGTGGTATAGCAATCACCAAAAGAACTGAAAGGGACTTGACAGATATTCACACACCAGTGGTCATAACAGCATTATTCTCAATCGCCAAAACACGGGCACATTCAACGTGTCCACAAACTGATGAATGGGTATGCAAAATGTGATATATACATACAGTGGAATATTATTCAGCCATAAAAATACAAAAAATGTATAAGTCCTGATTCATGTGACAACATGAATGAAACTTGGGAACAACATGCTGAGTGAAATAATACAGTAGCAAAAGGAAAAATATAATATGCTCTCACTGATTTGAAACAATTAGAAAAACGAACTCATATAGTCATAATCTAGAGTATAGGTTCCCAAGGAATGGGGTCGGGATGGGGAGTGGGAAGTGGTTCCTATTTGGAATGATGGAAATATTTTGGTAATGAATGGTGGTGGTGGTAACACAACATTGTGAATGTAATTAACAGCACTGAAATGCATATATATGAATGTGATTAAAAGGGGGAAATTTTAGATTATATATATTGTAGCAAAAATATGTATTTTTTAAATCCATGGAACTACATTACACAAACAGTGAAGCCTAAACCATAGACTATAGTTAATGTTATAATTATAAAAATGTGCTTTCATCATTAGTAACAAATATTCCACACCAGTATAAGATGTGTTAATAGGATGGCATAAGAATACTGTATTTCATGCATGGTGCTCTGTAAACCACAACTTCTTTAATAAAGAAAAAATATTTTTAGAAAATTAAATAAAAAAGAAAACACCGCAGAATTGTGGAATACTCAAGGTTTCATAAACTGCCTTGGGAAAAGTAATAATAAACCAACCAACAATGTTTAGCTCATGTGTTAAATAGTACTTTTATTAAATGAATCTGTTTAAAAAAAACAGCAACCACAAAAAACTATTGCTTGAACATGGCTTCTTAAAGATTTCAAGAAAATGCTCCCCAAACTTATAAACAAATAAATCATAATGTTAAATAAATTTGACAAGAAATTTCAGTAGCATTTAAATGTATATGTCATCAAAATTTTAATATATAATCATATTTGAATGTGAACAAATACTGAGATTTTTATAAATATTTCAGACACATGACTGAACACATGGAAAATATGGTTTCTTGGGGACATGAGTTATTAAAAAAACAAGGAACTTTTTGGTAGTATCTGAAAATTTTTAGGTTGTAAAGCTCCTCTACTTTAAAATTACTTTTCTATCAATATTAAAATGTTAAACTCAGAAAAGTAACAACTTTTTGACACAAACAAAAAGATGTGGTACACTGGCTCAAAATCTATGCAATACATTATGCAAATGCAATTTTACCATCACTGCAACACTGAATAAATGCACATATCATATGTATCATAATGAAGCATTTCTTCTTGGTACTATTCTAAACTTATCATACAACATCTCAGCGATTACTAAAGGATGAGTTAACATATGTGACAAAAAATATTTGCTAAACCCAAAGCATTAGTTAATTAAATCTACATCACAGTACTTAAAATCATATATCTTACCTTACTCTATCAATTACTGTGAAAGTATGAGATTTTGCCCTATTTTCAAGCTATCAAGTTAACCCATTAAGATTTTATGGATGCAGGAGGAAGACCCACTACTCCTGGATCTGTGACAATAGACTTTATTACTTATATCAATAACAAAGCCAGATTATCAGCATCTACCAGCCCCAATTTCCAAAGGCAAAGATGACCAAGTGAGACCTATACTCAATGGCTGTTATTATAAGAGAAAAAGCTGAGTTTAGGGAACTCAAATCTTTTATAATGGGCAGTTATAAAAATCTGTCCTTTGCTCTGGAGGGAAACACTTTATCTTCAAAGGTATCTTCTAAGGTTGTTTGCTATACAAACATCTTTGAAAAATTTTGGACAAAAGCAGTCAGTGCCTGGTTGCAAAACTGGCAGAAATGTGAGAAACCCGTGGAAAATTGTCCCCCAACAACAACCCAAAGAGCAGAAAATAACTTAGTCTTTTTTTTTTTTTAACGATTTATTTTTATTTATTTAATTCCCCTCCCCTCCCCCGGTTGTCTGTTTTCTGTGTCTTTTTGCTGCGTCTTGTTTCTTTGTCCGCTTCTGTTGTCGTCAGCGGCACGGGAAGTGTGGGCGGCGCCATTCCTGGGCAGGCTGCTCCCTCCTTCGGGCTGGGCGGCTCTCCTTATGGGTGCACTCCTTGCGCGTGGGGCTCCCCTACGCGGGGGACACCCCTGTGTAGCAGGGCACTCCTTGCGCGCATCAGCGCTGCACATGGACCAGCTCCACACGGGTCAAGGAGGCCCGGGGCTTGAACCGCGGACCTCCCATGTGGTAGACGGACGCCCTAACCACTGGGCCAAAGTCCGTTTCCCAACTTAGTCTTATTTCAGGAAACATGAGAAGAATACTCAGCCATTTTTGTTCTTGGAAAGGTGAATGTAGTACAGATTTTGAACTTGTAGGATCCATTTCTTGAGGGCAGGAGGTAAGAGTCAACAACAAAAGGATCTTTTGTTAAAGAAGATCCTCTCTGCATAAATATGTCAAAGTAAATTACTTTGCATGAGATGAAATTTTTTTTCCTCTGGAAATTCTTCTTACAAATGGATAAGAGAAGTGTCCCAGAAAAGAGGCCTACATGTTCTAAAGATGGTAATATGTAAGGTTAAACAGACTGCATTTTAAGTACGTGTCACAAGCGAAATGACTCAATTGAAACCACCTAGCTCCCAGATCTGCTATTTGAGGTCCTCTCACAAGAAGCCATAGTTTCCAATTCTAACTTTACCATTTGCAGTTTTGGTTGTGTCATATCACTGTGGCTCCATACTGTCATGATGCAATATTGCAGTTAACCTAATTTGCTCACTTGAAAGTGAGCTGCATTTACTGTAATATTACATTCCTGGAAGACTTAGGCAGTAAGACATCAAAACAATCATCTCATTTCTGTCTATATTAGGAGCATGGTGATTTGGAGCTGTACGTAGGACTCCCCTCCCCCCAAAAAACAAACATGCTATTAAATTTAATCCATCTCAAGGTGTAGCTCACTTCAGTCAGGATGGTCCTTAAGTCTATTACTGGAGTCCTTTATAAGAGAATGAAATTCAGAGAGAGAGGGAAAGCCACAGGAAGCAAGAAGCTTAAACAAAGCCCAAAAGAGAAGGAAGAAACCAGGAAACTGCTTTGTGCCTTGCCCTGTGACTGAGGAACCCAGGATCACCAGCAACCAGCCCCAGAATACTCTGGTCTTCAGGGAGAAAGTAGCAACTTGATGATGCCTTGATTTGGACATTTTCCCATCCTCAAAACTGTAAGTAAGCAAATTCCCATTGTTTAAGCCAAACTATTTCATAGTATTTGTTGTGCAGCCTAAGAAGCTCAAACAAGAAGTGATATCAAATTCTGGTATTATATACATTTTTAAATAATTAAATACATTTTCTACTAAGAGATCCTTATTAATCCATCAATCCATCAAGTACGATATAATTTATATAAGCACTTAATAAACTATAATAAGAAGCTTTAAGGAAACCATAATCAAAGCATGTGTTAAAATTAATGTTTTCTTTTCTTTTTTGTTCTATTTTTAAAAATTAATAAATTTCTACTCCAAGCCTGACAAAAATCTTTACATAATAGGGAAATGTCTTAAGGAACTTGATTTACTGTTGTGCAAAATAAATGTCTTGGAATGGTAGCCAGAATTCTTACAATAAGGTTTTTTGTAAATGAGTTTTTTTTTTGTTGCACTATTTTTGCTTATTTTGCTTATTCATTTTGCCTATTTTGCTATTACTTCCTTCTTCAGAATCTCATTTTTTCACCTTCCTTTTCTATTGTTGGGACAAAAGAAATTTTCAAGTTGACAAGATAATAGCAAAAAACTGCCACTGCTCCAATCACTTACTCATCCATCCAGCCATTTATCCAGGCATTTATGCAATGCTTTCAACTCTGTATTAATTCATCCTATAGCTCTGTTTCTCTGCGGAACCTTGCCTAATTTATTTAAAAGCTTTTCAAAAAGTATCTAAGGTTGCGTATTTGTGGGGAAGAGTAAGTTATTAAGAAGTTAAAGAAATGGAGTAACAAAATTTCCTTTTAGAAAGATAAATGTCTGTGGTGTTGAAATACCTTGGAAATGAACAAAACTGATAGGACCATGTGATAAATAAAATATCTGTAGTCTAATCTGTAAATACAGAAATATTCAACAAAATGTCCTACTTTTTCTTCAATCTCCTTTCCACATACAAATTCCACATACAAATTGCAGGAAATTCTCCATTCATGAAGCAGTAGGACAGTGCCTTATAAACAGTTAACACATTTCAAATACTCTTGTAATGTTTAATCCAGAACCAGAAGGTGCCTTGATTTAATAAGTCTTTCATGTTTCATATGCCACTGATTTTAAAAACATGTCAAAGTTTGATTAAAGTTCTGTGACCAGTCCTTATAAATATCAGCTAGACTCTCCCTAATCCATTCCCTCTGTCCTATTACTCCAGGACAGTGAGGTGGTGGAGGGGAAACCAACAAACTATAACATTTTTCTGGGATTAACCTCTGCATGAATCTCTCCAGCAAAACCCTGATGAGATTCCAAGTAGAAACCACAAATGGTATTTTACAACAAGAGCAAATATTTCCTTTATGGAAAGAGCGCCTTCTTACCTGATCATTCCACATCAAAATTCGAAACATCAGATATTGCAGGGAAAGAAGCAAGACATTAGATATCCTGCCATAACCCACTGAATGGACTGGGAGAGAGTAAACTACAACGTAAACTATAATCCAGGCTGTGTAGCAGTGTTTAAAAATGTATTCATCAAATGCAATGAATGTATGACACTAATGAAAACAAGTTGTTGATGTGGGGAAGTGGGGGGTGTGGGGAATGGGGCATATGGGAATTTCCTATATTTTGTTAAGGTTTTTTACATTTTGTGTGATCTACATATATTTTAAAAGTAAATAAAAATATATTTTTTAAAAATTCATAACATCAGGGAGAAAAATTCACCTCTAAACTTTCATCCAGTTGGAAGTCTAAATATGGGAGAAAGTGAAAGAGCACCCTAATGGAAAATCTACTGTTTGCTACTAATTAGGTGCCTCCACAATCCCCCAAGGGCAGGCTGGCTAGCCAATTAAGCTTAATTGTGGAGTGCAGGGCCTAGGGGCCTGGCCCCTATGGAACTCACAGCAGGAGCTGAAAAAACTTTGTCATTCGGAGCAATGTTTCAACCCCATGCTTCCCAAACTAATCTCAGTGACACTTTACCCTAATGCACTCACTTTGAGAGGTTACCTCTCAAATCTCTCAGCTTGGGTGCTCAAAGCAAAGCATTAGGGTTCTAAAGCTAGAGGCCTACCTTTAGAATGTTGCCATATCATTTAGGATTGATTTTCAATTAATTTTCCTCTCTGAATTTCAACATATTCCCTAACCTTTGCTACTTACTTATTTAAGGTTATGATAATCAAGAGAAGTGCTTTCCCCTGTGGGGAAGGATGAGTGGGAAACTATCACTATAAAAACCAGACACTATATTTAATGAAAATTAGAACTCAAAGAAATTACCCCTTGTCTCTAATTTAGAAAATATTCAAGATATCGTCAGTTAAAAGAATCTCAGATAACCTGTGGATGAATTTTTTTTTTTTATCTACACCTTTGTAAAGGTATGTTTTTCCATCATCCTATTCCTCCTCTAATGTTTTTTGCCACTATCCTTACATCTAAAAGATATTTCAGGATATATTATCCGTCTAACATTAAGGAGTAAAATTGCAAACCTGTCCCTGACTCGTTCTCTTTTCAGATTTATTTTTATAAATAAGTTGCTCTGTCTCCTAGTCACCATGACAGCTTTCTGCAATGCCTGAAAACACGCCCTTTCACTCTGACACTCTTGTCCTACTCAGATTCCCTTATTTGCATTTAAAATGAACAAAGGCTGAATTTCATTCTTATTCAAGGCCTTCTGTAATCTGGTTTGCATCCAGGTTTCTACTGGAGTGTGAATAATTTCCATACTGCATTCATTAGTCATAGAAACAAGTAAATAAAATTTATAGGAAATGATTGAATCTGGAGGCAATTTCTTTTTACTTTCTGGTGTTATTGATTTCTTGACTTCTTTCCATTTTTTAGTTCTAAGAACACAAATTATAGGCAAAAAATTTGTGAAAACATAATTAAATAATTACCGTCTTTCAAGAAATAATTTTTAGATGAATTGAGACAGGGAGAGCATACATACGTAAGAGAAATACAGAAAAGAAGCCTCAAGCTTAGACAAGTAGGAAGAATAAAGAAAGGAAGAGGCCAAAAAAGATAAAAGCACAAGATTACGATTATAAAAAATGCAATGGATTTTACTTTGCATTATTTTTATACAACTGTTACTGGTCACTGGTTACATACCATCTTCATACACACTATACATTGACAGATATCTCCTATGATGGTAGATTCAGTACTTAAGTTTTTGATTCTCTAAAATTGCATAAACATGTAAAAAAGAGAAAAGTGGGAAGAAAATGAAGTGACATCATGAAGACTATTTTAAATTGGATCCTTTCAAGTTCTTGTTTATTTGAATAAACCATAACATTACAAGTAAACTCATAGAACAATTAGGAAGAGAAATAATACTTTAAATAGGTACATGTGAAAACAATTTCTACTAACCAATTAATTGAATTAGAAAACATCAAGAACATGGAGCAGATTTGCAGAGGAGGAAAAAAACTATCTTTTCATAACTTCGTCAGATATGAACCTCTTTTAAAGGGAAAAAAACAGGTAACCAACATTGATAAATTCTTTTTATTTGAATGTTACCTGAATGAGTAAGAAAATAAAGCATAAATTCCTGTTTTTTAATAATTTACATAATGCAAAATAACCAAACATTTTAAATCACATATAAAAAATAAATTTAAATTAACAAGATGAATTTATCATGATAGAAAATATTATTTTCCTGCAGCCAGATTACAACTAAGGATGTAAATGTGCTTTTGACAGCTACAGTATTAGATCTTTTTACTTCAGTATGGGCCATGGATGAGTCCATTTTCCAACCAGCTTTTTCTACTGTAACCATTGAACGTTTGTATGGAGAGCCTACTCTATCAGTCCTGGTCCCATCAGAAGACAGAAACCACACGACTTGAACCAGGAAAGTTTAATATAAAGAATTATCAGCTATAGCAAGGGATTGGAGGAACAAGAGATTGGTTAGTAAGATGTAATGAGAGCTCTACAAACATAAAACTAACAGATATAAGGAGCATCCACTACCCATAGGCTGAGCTCATGAAGGAGGCCCTACACAGCTGAGATCCAGAACCCACAGCTGTGGTTCACTGCATGACAAAGAAATCAGTGCTATACAGGTAGAACTTGCCAGAAATATGCCCTTCAGGACATTGAGTAAAGATGTTCACAGGGAGATGTCTCACCAGAGCCAGTCCACCACTACAGAAGCACCCAAGGAAGTGTGAGGAGAAGCTGCTAACTGCCAAGCACTGCAGGTAGCTGGGCTCTGGAGATGCTGTACCCCCTACTGACAAATCTTCATAGGCAACTGGTGAAGGAAAGAGAGTTAAAGGGCCCACATCCATTTTCACAGGACAGATAAAAAGGCTGAATTCAAAGCTTAGAGGCAATAAGTCACTAAGCAACAGATGTGGAGTCATTACCACTATCATTGGGTGCACATGCCATTTACATATTAAGGCCAGTCTCTTCTTATTTGCCAACCCGAAATAAAGCAATAGTTGTTCATAATCCCTTATCCTCCCTCTTCACTTACAAAATACTAAAAGACTGAGTGGTTTTCAAAATTCATATGATGGCAGAATCTGACCTGATATGCAGGGATGATATTTATAGTCTTTATCTCCCACTTAGTTGATGACCTCCATACAGGATTACAGAAATTGATTGTGTTGATTTCCCTGGTTTCCCTACGCTCCCTGGAGATACTATACATTTTTCAGGATATGTACTGCATCATCTTTCTCAAATCTAAAATTATGAAAAATGTCAGATAAGGGATTGAATACCTTACTACATAGAATCAATTTCATCTTAAATACAAAAACAGAAATGGGTCCTGAAATGGCCTAACTATACTCAATTACAAATGGTCATCCAGGTGCTTCAGGATATATGTTCCCATTATTTTTTTTAGAAATGTATGTAAATAAAATTAAATATTTTTTTTTCATGAAGGGTCAGCATTCCTTCTAGAATATTTCCAGAAAATGGAGTTGGGGGGGTATTCATACCCCAATTAGGGAAATCCAGTGTTACATGGTAATTCCATATCTTGTCTATGAAAGAGTAAAGTTTAGACACTGCATAATTTCTAAAACAGAACACCAGCTTCTATAGCTAACCCTAACCCTGCCCCTAATTTTAGCTTCTGCCATTTCTTAAATATTTTTGATAGTAAGAAATTTCATTTTAAATTTATATTTATGTTGTAAAGGGGAGCTACAACAAATAAAGCTATTTCTAATGACAAGAAATTTGACTTCTTTTGGATTAAACCTCCTCTATAGTATAAAAATTTCTACATCATGAAAAAGCTGGTAATAATTTCTGTGTCACATTTTCTTTGGTTTCATTGCATTTTAAAATATACTAAATGCTAGTTTTCATAAAATTTCATGAAATTTAAAAGTGTCAAATCTGTTTATTATTGAAAGAGTTTTTCCTGTACAGTTGTTGTAAGTTCAGAGCAGTACTATTTTATCTCCAAAGTGGTGCACAGCAGACATTGCTCATTTCCATATATATAGTTTATCAAGTCTTTTCACTCACTGGTATCACACAAACTTATAATACCAAGTATAACCTCCTCTTACTCTAGTGATTGATCAATTTCACTGCACAAAAATCATTCACGTCATGTCAGATATTCATTAAATAATATTAGACATGCAACATCACATCTCATAGCTGTGATTCTATGATTTAATTAAAATACCATAAAAATAAAATTGTGCTCACAAACTTGGAAGTAACTGAACATTAAAGGAAAGATAACAGTCATTGAAGAAGATGAGGTTCTTTATTGAACATTTGGCAAGTAAATGAGGATAATAATTACTCCAAATAATACCTAGATACCAGTATTATTAGCACATTGATACTTGCAAAGATGACTCAGGTTATTTTTACAAACCATCACAAGTACATAGCATCAGGCATTCATGTGCTTGACCCTTAGTAATTAGAGAGATTGTCTGCTCTTTGAAATAAAACTATCTAATTGTGATCACCTATAATTCTCTAACTAAGGTATAAATGTGCTATTTGCAAATAAAATACATGCCCATACTTTGCTATGGATTAATATTATTAATCATTTCATGAGAATTTGATATATGCAAATCACATGAATGTAAAAAAATATTAAAAATCCTCATTTTATGTAGAAAGCCTAAAATAATAGAAACCTCAAAGTAATTTTAAAGTTAAGAATGGCAAAATCACAAAGTTGGCAGTTCAAATGAATTATAAAGTCTGATTAAGCATAAGCCTCCCATGGAAACAGTACTTTTGCTGGTAAACTGAAATATCTACTTCTAAACTTTGAAAGTATCTTTCCTCCAAGCTGTTGTTTATACACATAGGGAGTTCCACATATGACTTTGGTTACCACAGTACTATGATTTTAACATAAAATATTTTTAAATTCTAATAATTTCATGCAAGCATTCATCAAGTGGCAGTCATAGTGCTGAAAAAAAGTGCTTAAATTAATAACTTTGGAATGCAAGTTAATGTGGAAAAACACCAGGAAGAATGGCCAAAGAGCCAGCACAATTCACTATGCTGTTAATTTGGGAAAGTGCACTCTGTGAAATTTTAGATATAAAACTGAGAAAATAAATACACCATTAAGCCAGACAAACCTTTAAGCTAGCCAAATCATCACATGCCAGAAAAGAAAATGGAGAAAATGCAAGCAAAGAATTGGCACCATGGTTTCAAGTGGAACCTCTTGTTAGAAAATGCCTTTAGGTTTGGTCCAAATCGAAATTCGGACCTCAGAAGAAGCACATTCAGCGATAATATTTAAATAGCAAGAAGGGAGAAAGTGCACAAGATGGAATAGGAATTAGGTCCCATCCCTTGATAGAACAAACTGTTTAAAGACTTTACGGAGGTTGAGAGCAAGTTGGAGACAGCAAGATGGACCTCAGGGCAGGCTAAAAATATGGCACCTGTTCACCTTTATTAAAGGAGGAAGGTGAAGAAGAAATTGCTTTTACTCATTAGCAAATATCACAAAATTCTTAATCTATGGTCAATATGAAGAATTAATAATATATGATTCTCTGAATGAAATGTTCTTGGAAGTCACTGGGTTATAAATTTAGAGAATAAAACAAATCACTTGGTCCAGGTACTCACCAAGCTTCTTCCAGGTTCAGGGTTTCAGTGGATTTCCACTGCTGCATTCAGGGAACTTTCAGCCATTTGTCTTGGGCCTGATGAGGGTCCCAGTAGTTTCTCTGAGCAGCCTGCATTTGCCCTTTGAAACTGAGAAAAGAAAGGTCAGGTCCAATGAAGATAATGTTTCCCTTTCTATGAGAAGGAAATGTCTTCTTTAGTGAGCATGGGACAATAGGTAGTTCAATATTTATGATAACAGCTCTGCATGGAGCTCTATATCAATGCTAAAGGTAAAGAAAGGAATATGAGATTTAGGTTTATTTAAAGATTTATTTATTTATTTATTTCTCTCCCCTCCCTCCCGCCCAGTGTTCTGTTCTCTATGTCCATTTGCTGCATGTTTTTGTTTTTGTCTGCTTCTGTTGTCGTCAGCAGCATGGGAATCTGTGTTTCTTTTTGTTGCGTCATCTTGTTGTGTCAACTCTCCGTGTGTACAGCACCATTCCTGGGCAGGCACTTTCTTTCACGCTGGGCAGCAGTCCTTTACAGGGTGCACTCCTTGCACATGGGGCTCCCCTATGCGGGGACACCCCTGCATGGCAGGGCTCTCCTTGCACGCATCAGCACTGTGCATGAACCAGCTCCACATGGGTCAAGGAGGCCCCGGGGTTTGAACCAGGGGCCTCCCATGTGGTAGACGGACGCCCTAACCACTGGACCATGTCTGCCCCCCGAGATTTAGTTTTATGAGATATGAATATGTTCAAGGATTTTTTTTCAATTTCTTCATTAGCAGGAAAACCTTGTTTATGTCATTTAACCAATATGTGCTCATTTATTCATCTTTTGAAACACTGGAGGAATAATAAAGTTTGTTTTTAGGATTAAATAAGAATAATGTGCTTGGGCAGGATTTTTAAAGCGGTGCTCTATAATTTGTTAAGTTATCTTTTGCCTATTATTTCTTGAAGTTGAAATGTACTTTTTTTCAAAAGAGCTCTGCATAGAAACCTGAATTCACAAGCATCACATTTTTAATATATTCTCTGTTGACTAGAATCCCGAGCTACCTGCATTCTACACTGACTTCGAGTAGGGAAAATTTAAATGAAAGTAAGTCTTCTGACAGACTAAGGTGAATATGGCCCAGGTCACTGAAAAAGAAGGAAAAGAAGGAGGAAGAAAAAGGAGGGATGGGGAGAGAAAAGGGAGAAGAGGAAGAGAAGGTAGGGTAGGAGGAGGAGAAGGAGAAGGAGAGGAGAAGGAGCATTCAACTGTTATTCAGGAGAAAAAAATGTCCTCAGAATATCTGGAACATACCTGAAACCCTCAGTCTAAATGTGTGGAATAATGTCCACACAGAGAAGGGGATTTCACCACACTTAAATGATACAGATGTAAACTCAACAACCAACTTATACCACATTCATCCAACCAATATTTACTGAGTACCTACTATGTCCAAGCACGAATGTGGTAGAGAAGATATAGAAGGAAATGAGATTAACCAAGCTTCAGTTTCCATGGAGCTTACTACCTAGCATGGGGAAATCAGGTGACCAAACAATATACAAAAAAGAAAAAAAAAAAAAAGTAAATAAGAAAGAGTGATAATTGCTAGAAGGAAAATAAGGGTGATTTTAAAAATATATAATTTTATAACTAAACTGGGTGCTCTAGGAAAGTCTAACTGAGGAGGAAGGTAGTTACACTAAGAAGACAATAAGGGGCCAACCATTTGAAGATCAAAATTAGCTAGTATAAAGACCCTGAGACATGCAAGACCATCTGTGCGCTTCCCTGTTGGGGGGGGGGGTGGTTAGGGAGTATATAAAACAGAAGTGAGGAGGGGCCTTAGAGGGTTTTAAGCATGGGAAAAGTCCTGAGTAAAGGTTCTGGTCTGTGGAGTAATTAGCCTGACAAGCCAGTTCCTGGGGGACTGGGACCTTGGGAGACCCAGGTGAACTACCGAAACAACATTCTTTGATGGGTCACACAATCTCTGGACCAGCTACTTTATAAATGTTTTTCCTAAACCTTCAATAAACCAATAAGCTAGGCATTGCCTCATTTTTTTCAGCTTGGAAATTGAAGTTTAGGGAGGTTTGGTGTTTTCACCAAGGCCTCAGAGCAAATAAGTGGCAAAATCAGAACCTTTTGTGATTTTACAGCTTCTGATTCCTTGTTTTCAATAAGGTGAGGCATGAGAAGGATTTAAGAGCCATTTCCTGCTTCACTTGGTTTATCCTCTTTCTCTCATCTGGTCTCCGGAATGAGCTCAAATTCCAGGCTCTTCTCTGCTTCCTTCTATGACAACTCTGTACAGTTGAGATTGTGATACACGTACAGTTTGGATTGTAACTCACTGGTTGCCTAGCCTAGGTGTCTGCCACTCTTTGAGGATATATCCTACTCCCAGGATATATCAGCGTCAGAGGGCCCACATCTTATGAGTTTATTCTTTGAAATTTGCTACATATGTGTGAGTTCACACCTTTTAAAAAGGAGTAGGAACTTTGAATATAAATGTATTTTATAATGATATAATCCTATAAGATTTAATATTTCTTATATAAATATGGTAAAAATAAATACCAGGATATTTGACTAATCAGACATCCCAATTCCCCAGTTTCCTGGAAAGCCTATTGTAGTGTAAAGTATCCTGCCAATAAGTTCACTTATCCAGGTCACTACTGCTTTCCATCTTGAACTCACAGAATGTAGCTTGGTAGATGCCACAGGGCACAACAAAGGCAAGACTGAAAGTTTAGGGCATTAGGTTTACAAAAACATTGCAAAGTAACTTTCAAATTGCATGAGTTTCTCTAAAGAGCAAGGCAAGCTTATTAAAGAAAACTCTTACTTGGTATGAGACTTTATAAGGAAAAAAAATTGCTCTACTTTACTTGTGATTAAGGAAAAACTCATTTTATATAAAGAACATTCCACAGAGTTTTATTTAGCCACACACATTTAACTGAGAGTGTCTGAAGTACTTCAGCACCTCTTGGTATGTCATCATTCTGAACTCATTTAGAATTCAGTGAAACATCACAGAGCATAATATATTCATTTGGTAGCCATTTGGATGTCACATTTATTTCTATAGGTGTTCAATTGTAATTTGACACGACTGGGCACTCAGGAAAAGCGGTAGCCTTAATTTCTATAGTTGCCCCACTGTTAGAATTCATCCTCTGCATCTAAATCAGCATATTTGCATGTACAATTTATTCTTGATCTTAGCTTTATATTTTAAAGAATCTTCCTTTTCCTGATTATAAGGTTTAAATGCAAATTGTTTGATACACTGCTAGACTGTTACAGTTGTAAGGAAATCTTATAGCATAAGAAATTTCATAGGTAAATTAGAGCTGCAACACTTAGCTGAACTTGTGCTCTTTCCTTATTTAAAAAAAAAAAGCCCTCCATGCCTAAATAATGCAAGCATATTTATGCCACTTTTGCCCCTAGCTAACCTTAACCAGAACATGTTAAAATAAAAATATTGTAAAAGAAATTATTCTTAAATTTTTTGAGTTTTGAGGAATGCCATCTCACATTTTGAGTATGACTTCTTTATATTGTAGGAGCTGAGCAGTAATATAAAGGGTCAGAAAATGATTCTGGAAGTGGGTAGAAGGTCTCTGCTCTCTGATTCTCAGAGGTTTTACTGCTAGCAGCAGAAATGAAAAGTGGAAGTAAGGGAAGATTGTTGCTGAAAATTTTCCATTTCTATAGAAATAGATTACAGATAGAGATAAATGTATATATTAATCAAAATCACAACAATTACAACCAGTTGAGCTAAAGTGAAGAGAATCATGGTAAAATATAAGTATTTGGATAAAATTTTCCATTATTCATTAAGAAGTAATATCAAACAAAATCACAATGACAATGAATTAAGGTAAATTCTATTGGACCATGTTAAAACATAAATAGACATGTTTGTATTTGATACAGATAAAATTATCGTTCATGTCACAATGTTATTCTCAATTGTAACATTAAGCTGTTACTAAGATCTAAAATTCTTTAAACATAAGATCTCACACAGAATTCAAAACCCCATTTTAAAGATACAAGATGAAATTTAAACTCCATTTTACAGAAGACAAAGTAGAGGTTGATTTTTGGATTTATAATACCTAGAAATATATAATAAAATATAAAAAGGAAACTTTGATTTAAAAGAGATGGTGAGAGAAGACTTTTAAAGAATTGTGGTGTTTTTTTTTTTTCCATGTACAATTCCTAATCAAAATATCTGTTTTACCATATACCTGACTTTTAATTTTTAAGTCTTTTAGATTGTAATCCACCAAATTGCATAACATTATCACAAGTTCACATTGTTTGATAACACAAAGGGAAATTATCATAAAAGAAGTTGTCTTAGTTCCCCAGCTGCTATGACAAAAAACACACAATGGGTTGGTTTAAATGACAGGAATTTGTTGGCTTCCAGTTTCGTGGTTGGAAGGTTTATTTCCTCTAGATCTCAGTAGGCTGGCAGTTCTTGGATTAACTTGGCTTTTTCTTCTGGGTTCCCACTGACTTCCCGGGTCTGGCTTCTCCCTGTGGCTTTCTCTCTCTATTTCTGAATTTCTTCTGCTTATACAGGGCTCCAGTATTTCAGATTAAGACTTCACCTCATCACCTGGGCCACATGTAACTACAAATATCATTTTTATGAGCTCTTTTAGACAATGAGTTCAAATCCACATGAACATGGATTCAGACCAGAACATGTCTAAATTTGGGGTACCTAACTAAAGCCACCACGGAAGTATTTTTCAATTTCAAAATTTTTCAATTAGAGGTATTCAAGATCCTGCAATGAAGTTTTGCATTTGAAATTTTTCTTGACAAACATAATCAGCCAGGATTCCTAAGTAAGTAACTTCAATGGATTTTTATCTCATTTTTTAAAAATCATATATTGCTATCACAAAGTTTCTCTGAATAAACAAATAAAAAGACAACTATGAAAAATGAAACTTCTTTTCTTATCTTTCAAGATGGAATTTTCTTTGACCTTGAGATGATGACCATGTCATACTAAAATTTCTAACTTTACCAAATATAATGCTATTTGCCTTAGATAGCGATTAAAACTACAACTTCCCCCAAGTAACAGGCAAAACATAGTAGCATTTCTAGCAAATAAATATTAACCCTGTGCCTAATGAGATTAATTTGTTTCCCTGTGGGTTGGAGATATCTGTCCAGAACGATTTCTTTTCAGAGTATTTCTGCTTTATCAGAGATGGCAGGCAAACATTTAATCGCCCCCTCATCTTTTTTCCTTTTCCCTGACTTGTTTCCTAAGAGGGAAGACCTGGTTGCTGAGCAACAGACTGCTCTGAAAAGCACTGGGCTCTCAACCTTCCTTTTTTAGTAAAAACAGGCTAACCTAAACAAGGCCTGGACCCCAGGAAGGGGTTTTGGCTGAGGCCTTCACCAAAGCTGGGACAGCATTGCAATCAGTCATGGAGTTTGGCATCCAAATAATGGCACAGCTGAAGAATATCAAATACCACTCTAATAACAGTCACTAAATTAGAGAAAATTAAATGTTTCAGATGAACTAAAAATAACCTGCCTAAGTCTCAGAAAATTTAATAAATCAAAAAATTATTTAATTCCAAGGCAATAACTTCTGTGTTCTCATGTGCATTAAACTGGAAATTCTAGCAACAACTAATATATACATTTACTGTATTTTATCTATTTATTGATCTATTTATTTAGGATGGTAAGAATAGTCTAGTCTGTTCATTAGCACACATAACAGATTGTGTCTGAAAGTTATTCATTAGATTTTCCCTGACTTGTGCTGTCCTACAGTTTATAAAATTGATTTTAAGTGGAAAATTCATTCAACATTCCAAGAATTGACATATTTCTTATTGTATTTTGTGAACCAAAAAAAAAAAAAGCAATCATGTTTATACAACTCCTACCCCTAAACTGTTTGAAATTATAGAAACTCTTGAACATTAGAAGTGAGTTCCCAACTCTTACTCTTTCGGTAAAGTTGCTGCTCTGCCCAAACTTCTAAACAGATTGAGAAGACTCAATAAACCTGTTCTTGTTCTATCTCAGAACTTAAATGAGCCAAGATTTAACAAAAGAGAGATTTAGCCTCTATATTAACTGTAAAAGATACATAAGGGAACCTTGCATAGTGCTCTATCAAAGTGACTGAAAGAAAGAATTTTCATAGTACCAATTCACTAAGAATCAAGCACTTCTCTGAGTCATTGATCAGTCATGATTAAAACAGACACAGTCTTGCCTTCCTGAAACTTTTAGTCTAGTAAAGGTGATATAATGTACAATAAAAATAAATTGTTATATACCAATTTTGTACCCACACCACCTAGATGCTGAGGATCAGCACTAAACAAACCAGGCAGACATAACCTTTGTCCTTGAGGAGGCAAACAATAAGAAAGACACATACATATGTCAGATTATGGTAAGTTTCATCAAAGAATAAATAAATAAAGCTGATTAAGATGATAAAGAATGAAAGATAGTGCAGGTGGGGATGAGGGATATTATCAGAGGGTTGATTTTTTTTTACTTTAAACAAATCAATTTATTGATACATATTAATAAAGCATACAACTCATCCAAAGTGTACAATCAATGCTATTTGCCATAATCACATTATTGTGTGTTCATCACTTCAATAATTATAGCAGCATTTTCATTATTTCAGTAATAATAATAAATAAAAAATAGACCAACAAAAAGAAAATTCCTTATCTCTCGATCTCCCTATGTTTCCCCCACTGTGCATAGCTGCAGTTTCTGGCTATTCTATCCAAAGTGTATAATCAAACACTTTTAGCATAATCATTACATTGTAACTACATCATCTCAAAAATTGTAGAACAATTTCATTACTCCAAAAAGAAAAACTCCACACCCCTTAGCATTCCTTCCTCAGACCTACATAACCACTAATCTCTTTTCATCTTTATAAATTGATTTATATTTAAATTTTATATAAATGGAATCATACAATATGTAATACTGTGTGACTGGTCTCCTTCACTTAGTATAAGATGGGATTTTTTTGGTCTAATTAACATTTGCACTATTAACTTACATTTGTTCAGCTTCAAAGAAAAACGGTCCTTGGATATCCATATGTAAAAGAATGAAAGAGATTACCAACTCACACTTTATACAAAAATCAACTCAAGATGGATCAAAGACCTAAGTATAAGAGCCAAGACCATAAAGACTTTGGAAAGCAGTGTAGGAAAGCATCTACAGGACCTTGTAATAGGAAATGACTTCATGAACTTCACACCAAAAGCACGAGCAGCAAAAGAACAAATAGATAAATGGGACTTCCTCAAAATTAAAGCCTTCCACACCTCAAAGGAGTTTATCAAGAAAGTGAAAAGAGAGCCTACATAATGGGAGAAAATATTTGGTAATCATATATCTGATAGGAGACTAATAACCTGCATATACAAAGAACTCCTATATCTCGAAAATAAAAAGACAAACAACCCATTTAAAAAATGGGAAAAAAGGTTTAAACAGACACTTCTCCAAGGAAGAAATACAAATGGCTAAAAATCACATGGAAAAAGGCTCCAAATCTCTAGCTATTAGGGAAATGCAAATCAAAACTACAATGAGATACCATCTTACTCCCATAAGATTGGCAGCTATGAAAAAAAACAGAAGACTACAAATGCTGGAGAGGATGTAGAAGAATGGGAACACTCATCCACTGCTGGTGGGAATGCAGAAGGATCCAGCCATTCTGGAGGACAGTTTGGTGGTTTCTCAAAAAACTAGCTATAGATTTGCAATTCCAATGCTGGGTATATACCCAGTAGAACTGAAAACAAGGACACAAACTGTATATGCACACCAATGTTCATAGCAGCATTGTTCATTATTGCCAAAAGTTGGAATCAACTCAAATGCCCATCAACAGATGAATGGATAAATAAAACATGGTATATACATGCAATGGAATACTACTCAGCTTTGAGAATGAATACACTACAAACACATGTGATAACATGGATGAATCTTGAGAACCTTATGTTGAGTGAAGCAACAAATCAATGTTGATTGAAGGACAAATCAATGATATGAAATAATTAAATCAAGCTGCCTCAGAGAGCTAGAGACTGGATGATAGGCTTAAAGGAAATTGGGAGGTAGAGGAAGGATGTAAGCTGACACCTACATGGGTGAAATCTATGATAAACTGGAGATAAGTATTTGTACAAGAAAGGGATAAAATGGGGGCATAGAGTTACCTTTGGGTGAGGCTTTGAGGGCTTGAGGGGGCCTAGGGATAGGATGGGTAATATTGCCCAAGAAATTGAGGGGAGGGTAGGGGAACATATGAACATAGGAGATTGTCAGGTATTTGGTTGAGAGTATAATGCTGAGAAAACTTTTTCAAAAATATAATATGGAAGGTTACCTGTTTAAGATGCTTAAAGGGGATAATCTGATGCAGGACAGGTTCCTCAGGAGTGTGTGAGCACTAATTTTGCCATAGTGGGTTATATCATTGGATGGGGACCCATATAATGAGAGTGAAGGTATACCCACATCCCGGGGAGGACTGATGTTCTCAAATAGAGGGAATTGTATCTATCAAGAGAAATGGTGGCTACCAATGCATTAGGGCAGTTGAGCATGTCAAACCCTCAACACTGTTGCAAGTATCTCTGAACATGGCCCTTCAAGCAATGAAGATTGACTGTCACTGTGGGCCTGAGGGGAGGGGAAAGAGGTACTGAAGAGATGGAATCAATGTAACTGTGTGAGCCATAGAAGTGTTCCACAAGATTACACAAGGATGGATATAAAACATGTTAAATTATACCAAAAATATATAGGGACTGATAGGCTAAAATGTAAATCATAATGTAAAACATAGGATAACTACAACTTTAGAAAATAGTATAGTCTAAAATATAACCACAATGTAAACCCAAATGTTACCTTGTTTGAAAGCTATTGTCTCAATATCTGTACATCATAATATGAATATGTAAACATAATATGAATATGTAAAAAGATTATTGCTGTGGAAGGGAAAAGGGTTTTATGTTGGATATGTGGGAGTACTGTATACTGTATATATGAATTACTGTGATCTAAAACTTTTATGAAGAGAAGTTTAACAATCAGGAAAAAAAAGAAAAAGAAAGGAGGTAGACACTGAGGAAAAAAAGGAAGAAGTTGCCTTGCCAATTTGCATACAGGGCAATACTTATTGCAGTGATGGAAGGCAAAATATCAAAAACAGCTTTTGCATTTTTAAATTTTTTGATACCCCAATTTATTTTTACCTTAATTTTTCTAAATTAATATGTATTCTACATCTAACCTTTAAACTCATCACTATATTCCATTTTACTATTAATGGAACCTGGCAATATATTGGGCTTCATTTTTGAAGAAGTTTTGGATCACAGAGACATTCCACAACGGCAGGGGAGGAATACTAGTGTGGGATGTTATTGACAGGGACACATGGTTGGCAGGGAGTTCTCCAGGGCATATATCCAGGGTACATAAAAATGTCTGGATATTTTCATAGTGGTTACAATTAAAAACAACAACTGAGGTAGTGCTGAGTTCCTAGCCAGGGGAACTCTATCACAGTCCCTAAAGGAACAGCAACAATCCCCTAAGTGCAATGGCAAAGACCAAAAAAGAAGGAAGGTCCAACAATGAGCCCTTGATACTAATGACTATGCTTGTGAGCTTGTGCACCTGAAATAAGAACAAGGCCTAGAGCTGCAGGGTGCCTAAGAGTTACTGCCTGAGAGCCTCCATGTTGCTCAAATGTGGCCAGTCTCGAAGCCAAACTCAGCATGCAAATGTGTTGCCTTCCCCATAGCATGGGACATGACTCTGGGGGATGAGCCTCCCTTGCCCTAAGAGATTATTACAAGTACCAGCTGATGATGTAACTAGAAAATGACCTTGAATAAAAGGGTCAACTCAGACCAGCAGAATATCTCAGTCTACATATAATACCAGGAGTTAAAAACACTTTTTGACCTGAATAAAAGGGGGAAATGGAAAGGACAAATGAGTTTATATGGCTATGAGTCTCCAAAAAGAGCCAGGAGGTTATCAGAGGGGTTGCCCTTATGCACACCTCAGCAGAGTCCCAGAGATAGATATAGTAGATACAACCCCAGGTATTGGTTCTTCTGAGGGCTACAGAGACCCACAGGTTCTATGGTCATGGCAGATGGAGTTCAGTGCCATGTCAGTTGCCCCTACTTAGGAGTTTGTGTTTCTGTGTGATGAAGCTGGACTCAGATGTGATCTTTGTCCACAAGCCTCTCTTGTTACTTTTACTGGAACTAGTTGGCTCTGGGGTTTAGTGTATACCCAGGGGACCTGAATCTCTGGACTGACCATGTGATAGCCAGGCCCTGAGCCTCAACAGACTTGCAACTCCTACACTCTGGTTTATTGGACTTACCCCACTCAGCTAACATGGAGGTGAAGAAGGTCAACCACCACATCAGGGAGCCAAGAGTACCTACAATGAAAGCAGGAGAATTGCATCCAGCATCCATGTGGAATCTAAGCCCCCTCTTGATATAGATGTGGAGTGGACACAACCATTCCAAGGTCCACAGGATGGAGGAATAGAGTGTGGATTAGAGTGAATTTACTGATATTCTATTCATGAACTATTGTGATTAGTAGTCAAAGAAAATGTGGCATTGGTGTAGAGAAAGTGGCCATGGTGGCTGCTGGGGGTGGGGAGTGGGAGGAAGAGATGTGATGTGGGGGCATTTTCAGGACTTGGAGTTGTCCTAAGTGGTGCTGCAGGGACAGTTACTGGACATTGTATGTCCTCCCATGGCCCACTGAGTGAACTGTGGGAGAGTGTGGGCTATGGTGTGGACCATTGACCATGAGGTGCAGCGGTGCTCAGAGCTGTATTCACCAAGTGCAATGAATGTTTCATGATGATGAGGATGTTGTTATTATGGGGGAAGAAGTGGGGTGAGGGGGGTAGGGGGTATATGGGGACCTCATATTTTTTTAATATAACATTAAAAAAATAAAGACTAAAATAAATAAATTTTTAAAAATTAAAATTAAATAAGAGAAAAACAGTCTTATATATCCAATTTTACCCATATTCATATTTCACATAATACATGTATATTTCACATATTTATATATATGTGAATATATATAATATTATATAATAATATTATGTATATTATATCTAATTCATAATAGGGCAATCATACATTATCTGTACTTTTGTGTCTGGCTTGCTTCACTTAACACAGTGCCCTCCTGGATCATCCATTTTGTCATATGTTTCATGAATTCATTTCTTCTCACCACTGCATAATATTCCATCACATGTACACTCTCCAATTTGTTTATCCTTTCATCAGTTGATGGTCACCAGGGTTGTTTCCAACTTCTGGCTATCATGAATAATGCTGCTATGAACATCAGTGTGCAGATGTCTGTTCATGCAGAGGACTGATTTTAACAGGTAATTTTATTGGTACTATAATAGCCTGCCTTCTTTTTGATGTTTGACCACCTATAGCTTTCAGGACCTACCTTACCCTCTTTTCCTCTTGCCCCATTTCTGGGGAAGACAATAAAAAAAGCCCAGAGTGCTTCCTCCCCTGGTGCCAGGGGGAAATTCAAACTACATAGGTTCACGCCCTGTTTGGAAACCTCACTCCACACTACCTCTAACCACAATAAAAACAAAGTCATTTACCCCTCACTTCTCTCAAGACATTTCAGAGCAGCTTGGGAGTCTGTCCTTTTTTCCTTATGTGAGCAGTATATCTCTTCTTACTTGCTTTAGTTTGCTAAAAGTTGCTGAAAGCAATATACCAGAAATGGTTTGGCTTTTATAATAGGAATTTATCAGGTTAAAAGCTTACAGTTCTGAGACTATGAAAATGTGCAAATCAAGGTATCATCAGAGATGCTGTCTTACCAAGGGTTGGCTGCTGGAGATCCTAGACTCCTGTCATGTGACAAGACACAACGGCAGTCCTGCCTGGCTGGGTCTCTGCCTTCTCCTCCAGGCTTACTTTCTTCCAACTCACTTGTGGATGATCAGGCATGTGGCTCTTCTCTCCCCTCTCCTCTTGGCCTCTCTCTCAGCCTCTCAGAGTTTCTCTGTCTCTGCCACTTTTTTCTGTGTGTCTCTGTGTCGTGCTTTTTCTCTCTTCCATTTATAAAGGACACCAGCAAAAGAAACAAGACCCATCCTGGATCATGGGTCCCACATCCATAGGAATAGATTGGCTTCAAGAACATGATCTTTTCTGGCATCTACAAACAGGTTCAAACTATCACAATATCTTTATGATGTGTATGCATTTGTGTCATCAGTCCCAACACCCAGACCAAATTTGGGGTGGGGGCTTGATTCTACCATCTATGGTGCAATCGTAAGGCTGCTACTTTGTCTTGTATTGAACTGGAGGGATTTGTAACATTTAGAACATGGTTTGACTGCTATCTGTGAAACAATCCAGTTATTAACCTTTTAGAACTAACTAGTTAGGCTTTGTAGTAGTTAGCAAAATAATAACAGTAAGCAAACAAAGATGGATACAAAATGGTCTAGAATTTCAGCTGAGAGGAGTTACTATCTATTCAACTCTACTTCTGTGTTTTTACATTTGTTGTGCTAATATCTTATAAGCCACTTTGAAATTTTCATGAAATTTGGCTAAGAAATAATTCTTAATTATAGTGGTGAATCAAACAAAACATTCATATAGAATACCCACCTGTCCTATTGACAAGAGAAACCTGAGAAAATAAAACAAACTTGCATATATTTATTCCAGATATTGAACATTGAAGACAATAGCTCACTGCTCATATTTTGTTTCTCCAAACTTTTGAACTGTCAATTCCTCTCATTACTTCAATAAGAAAGTCAAATATAGGTGCTAATGGATCTTTAAAATCTCTCTATGAAAGGTGTGAATCTCTTTCTTTGTTAACAAGGAAGGCACACTGCCCAGTTCAATTTGTAGTCAGATGTGGCATGCAGAAGTAGCAGGACAGATATTTCAGGAAGAATTTGGTCAAGAAGGGAATGGAAGAGATGATAATCAGGGTAGCCAGAAATAAAAGTCATGCTACACTCTTAGGTGAGCAGCATATATTTGAAACTTCAAGTTCAAGATCTAAAAATCAAGGTTATTTCCAGAATAATATCAGCTTGTGTAAAACAAATTACCTCTTTATCCTTAGAATATGTAAATTGCAGCTACCTCAACAAACGAGACATGGGGTAAGAGAGTTTGTCCAGATGTTGACATTTCATGCATTTTTAAAGCAAAATCTAAGTTCTAAAAAAGGACTATAATAGAGAGAAATGTAGCAGAGCCCCTGGGAATTTCTCACAATCCCTTGTGTAATTCAACAGCATGAATACAAAACCAACTGGCATATTAGCTGTCCTGCCAAGGCTGTCTTGGCACTTTTCAAAACAAAATGAGTATTCCCTACTATTATTTCATCTTTTTCTACTGGTTATATTATGATTTAACACTTTAACATATTTTCAGCCATCTTACTTATATCCAGAGCTTTCTTAAAAGTGCATTCTAGAGCACTCTAAAGAGTTTTGAACGTTGAAAAGAATTATGCTCCAAATTATAGTTATTTGATTTGCAATAATTATAATAATGGAAATTTAGTATTAAAACCAAGTTCTCCTGCCTGGCCTTGAAAGATAAGGGTGAATTTACTAGCATTTTCCTATACCCAAGAACAGAAAATAACCCCCAAATTATATCAATTCTGAAATAGTCTTAAACTGCAGACAAAACAGGCTTGAGATTTTGGTGTTATCTAGTCGCCAGGAAAGGTAAGAGAAATTATCAGATATTAACTTGGAATTTCTTATTCGAACCAAGATACTGTACTCCTATAACCCTTCAATCCATTGTTTGTTTTTGTGTGCTTGTTTATTTTTGTTTTTTTAATGCAAACAAGGAAAAAGAAGCACAGTAAAAAATAATTGGTTTAAAATATGAAATCACATCAAGAAAAAAATTATACTTCTCTCTCCTTTTATCAGACTTGTTCACATAGCTGGAAGTGCAAGGCAATTAAAAACTAAATTTTGATGTTGACATTACAAGGAATTATCCCCTTCATCATAGTGAAGCTTCTTGGATCCTTTCTTCTTGTTGCTACTATTATATCCCTGAAAATCTTGATGTATGTCCCTATTTTTCACAATGACTTCTCCATTGTATGTTATTGTGCTCTCAAGGAAACAATTCGAAATTTGTGTTGAAATTTTTAATACCTTATTCTTATTTTGACCATAGGGAATAGTTTAAATTATGTCTCCTCCTTGATTTTATATAATTCTCAATATTCTAAAATCTGTTTTCTAGACTATATAATATCTCAAGAAATTTGGGGGTGGGGAATTTTTTCTTTAATGTTGGAAAAATAAAAACTTGAATTAGAAAACAAAATTAGGCAAGTACTTCCAGAGCCAGGAGTAGAAGTTAATTTTATGGCAAGCTTCAGTGCTGCTCACCGGTTTTTGGTTCTCCCCTTCTTCTGGGCACTGGGACATCAATAAATATTGAATAAATTATCGAGAAAGTAATTAAATCTTTGAAATAATACATATGGATGTTTCTACAATACTATGAACAAAAATGTAAATATAAGATGTTGATAGCCATTTCTGTGACTATTACTACTATTATATACTCAGTCCATGGTCTATTAATATATATACCAAATGAGTTGTGAATTGTTCATATAAGACTATCAAATAACCTAAACAATTTATTTCTAAATGGAAAGCCCCTACTGTGTCTATACAACCTAAATATCTCTATATTAAGGTTTCCATTTATTTTTCAATAATCATCTCAAGAATTTTTATCCATACTAGATTTTGGCAAATGTATAAAAGATTATTATAAATGTGTCAGGTAAAAATGAAGGTGCAGCACTGTAGAAAACCAATACACAGCCAAACATCTCTTTCCAAACAGGAGATATTTTATGCAAATAATCATCATTTAATGATCTATGGATACTAGTCAAATATGAGTTCATGTCCATAAGGATCAAGAACTAGACCCTGCTCCCTATTATCATCTTTTATGCTTATTTCAAGTAAATTTTCTTCACCTCACCTTTCCTTTGAATGCATTTTAAGAGTAAAGCAAGATCAGATCATTAAGTACAAATGCAATGTTTTACGTTTGTTAAGAAATTTAACATTTTGAGACACTGATGTCCTCAAGAGTAGGTACTGCTGTGAAGGTGCTTGACTAAGAATGCATCAATGGGAATTATATGACCATCAACCATAAGAACATTAAGATCAAGAGGTTTTTCTAATAATTCCAAAAAAACTGTGAAGTAAAAATTCAGAATGGCATTTTCTTATTCTCTCTCTCATTTCATAAGCTAAACATAACAATAAGAACCAAACTGAATTTGGAAGAAAATGAAATTTTTACTAACATTTTTTTAATGCCAGAATTTATCATTGTGCATGGGCACAGGGCACACACAATCAAAGCAGTCATCTTTCAGGCATGATCATATTTTGCATTTACCATTTATTAAGGAGTTATTTTAAACTAAATTTTGGAAATTAAAGTAGAATAAGAATCATTCCCAAGATAACAAATGTCTTACTCTAATACCTATTGCATTTTAAACATATTTAATTTTACTGTCCTTTCAGTATTTCACTGTTTGACAATTCTCTGTTTGAATTTTATAAAATAGAAATATATCCAACAATATATTCAACTCTGACACATCATACCTTTCACCTTTAGACACTCTGAAATTTCTCATACTTGCATATCCAAAAGAAAATTTTGCTATCACTGATGGGACACCTATATATCTGCCTCTAAGTGAGTTACTTTTCATTCTGCCCTCCAAACACACACACAAACACACATTTACCATGTAAATACGCAAATCAGCGTGTCAGAAAAAAGCAACATTTTCAATGTGAAAAACTGGCAGAGTTTTTAATGCCAAAACTATTTCCCCAGACCTTTCAGAATTCCTCCAGGACAATTTTGACAGAAATTTAATCTTAATGACATAAAGAAAGTCGCTACTCAATAATTCATTTCACAAAACCAGAGGGAGAGCCAGAGCAACTGCATGGCACTAAATCACTCCTTGAATCTTAAACGGTATTCACAATAACCAGCCTGGCCATTCTTTATGAGTCTGACGCCTCCTTGGAAAGATACAAATTGTAATTTTAAATGAATGTAGAAAGAAAGACAATGTAAATATTTACACAAACTCTTAAAGATTTATAGCACCTTTATACAACAGTTTCGATTAATTTAAAATTTGTGAGAACCTATATAGGGAATTAATTGAAATTCATCTTTACTCAATCTAATAAGAAAAAAAATTTAACAAATTATGAATGAAATTTTAAGAAATTTTAGCCATTTGATGGATTCAAAATTTTTTTTGAAAACCTTCAAACATTTTTGCCATACCAATTCATATATGAATACCAGACCTAGAGGTTATTAATCATGCTTCACTAACATATTAAAGTCAATGGTGTGAGTTTTAGTTATGAAATATATGTAAAAGAATATTTTCTCTGACTCGGTTTGTATTAGGTTAGTGCAAAAGTAATTGCAGTTTTGCATTGTTGAAATTTGTGTTTGATACATTCTTAAAGAAATGTGGTTTTGGTATACGTAATTTTAACGTGCATGTCTCGCTTTGTTTTTTTCGTTTGTATGTTTTTTTGTTAATGACTTCCTACTTGCTGTTTATATTTATTTTTGACTATGGAAATGATGTTAGACAAAAAGCAAATTCTAGCGATTTTCTTATTTGAGTTCAAAATGGGTCGTAAAGCAGTGGAGACAACTTGCAACATCAACAACGCTTTTGGTGAGGAACTGCTAATGACTGTACAGTGCAGTGGTAGTTCAAGAGGTTTTGCAAAGGAGACAAGGGCCTTGAAGATGAGGAGTATAGTGGCCGGCCATCAGAAGTTGACAACGAAAAATTGAGAACAATCATCGAGGCTGATCCTCTTAAAACCACACAAGAAGTTGCTGAAGAACTCAACATTGACCAGTCTGTGGTAGTTTGCCATTTGAAATAAACTGGAAAGGCAAAAAAGCTCGATAATTGGATGCCTCATGAGCTGACCCAAAATTTTTTAAAAATCGTCATTTTGAAGGGTTTTCTCTTATTCTACGTAGCAAAAATGAGCCATTGCTTGATTAGATTGGGACATGAGACAAAAAGTGGATTTTATATGACAACTGACAATGACCAGCTCAGTGGCTGGACCGAAAAGAGGCTGCAAAATACTTCCAAAAGCCAAATTTGCACCAGAAAAGGTTATGGTCACTGTTTGGTGATCTGCTCCCAGTCTGATCCACTCCAGCTTTCTGAATCCCAGTGAAACCATTACATCTGAGAAGTATGCTCAGCAAATCGATGAGATGCATTGTAAACTGCAATGCCTGCATCCAGTATTGGCCAACAGAAAGGGCCCAATTCTTCTCCACAACACCTGACTGCCACCAATGCTTCAAAAGTTGAATGAACTGGACTATGAAGTTTTGCGTCATCCATCGTATTCACCTGAGCTCTCGCCAGCTGACTACCACTTCTTTAAGCATCTCGACAGCTTCTTGCAGGGAAAACACTTCCCCAAACAGCAGGATGCAGAAAATGCTTTCCAAGAGTTCAGTGAATCCCAAAACTTGGATTTTTATGTTACAGGAATAAGCAAACTTTAAGGGAATAAGCACAATTATTTCTCGTTGGCAAAAATGTGTTGATTGTAATGGTTCCTATTTTGATCAATAAAGATATGTTTGAGCCTAGTTATAATTATTTAAAATTCATGGTCCTAAACTGCAATTCCTTTTTGTACCAACCTAATAGCACTCATTTCACAATTAAACATGTGTCACTGTGGAATTTTTCTTGTTACCCAGCTGCTAAAACGATTATCATACAATAGGTTGGCTTTAACAATGAGAATTTATTAGTTCCTGGTTTTAAGGGTAGGAGAAAGACAAAACAGAGGCATCAGGAAGACTCTGCTTTCTCCTTGAGGCTGGTGGCATTCTGGGACTGGCAGCTGGCATTCCTTGGTGTTTGGCTTTTCTGTTGCTTGGCAAGGCACATGGAGGCATCTTCTCCTTGCTTCCAGCTTCTGGCTGTTCCTCATGGCTCTTTTCTCTATTAAAAGTTCCCTTTGCTTTTAAGGACTTCAGTTATATTTGATTAAAACCCACCCTCATTCAGTTTAGGCAACTTTAACACATAAAAGTCCTGTTTACAAATGGGTCCGCTCCCACAGGACCAGGGGTTGGGATCTGAATATACCTTTTGTGAGGAACATGGTTCAATCCCCAGCAGACATTTTTTTTTTATTTGTTTTAGACATCTTTTGTAAATACTTGTTTCTAACAAAATATTCTACACTTTTAAATTTTTTAGTACATCTTAAAGCAGGAACTATTGTTAGTATATATACCCCACAGAACATATGTAGAACAAATGTTCATTGATTAAAATTAGTTTCTTTAAATTTTATTAAAATGCATAATTATTTAATAATTGTAGCTTAAGTTTTATATTTATTATTTAATCAATTACAATTTTATGTGTCTAAAGCATTGCTTATTTATGTATCCTAAATATTCATGTTCTATGTATGCAATACCTGACCAGAGTTAGTTTTATTTGCTCACTCATCATGAAAAAAATCTAAGAGATTATATTGACTATTTAATTTATAAAGAGAAAGTGTAAAGGACATAATGTCTAAATGGGCTGTCACTGAATGCTAACTGGATTGTTATTGCTAAAAAGACCAATTCAATTGAGAAAGATGGTGCCTCTGCGGCCGAGAGCCTGCCTTCTCACCATATAAAACTGTTGCACCTCAAATCAAAAATTTAAATAAAAATTTAAAAAGAGATGTCACAAAATGGTACATGACTAATTGCCAAATGAGTGATATAAACAATGATTCAGACATCTCTTTTCATGTATATTCCATAACGAAAACTCATAATGAATTTGATAAGCTAAGTAAGAATGATCAATAATCAAAAATCATATGTTCATATATGATTGGACTCTGCAACAATGTTTGAAGTTTTCTGACAATGAAAATTATATATTTACATATAATATATATATACAAGAAGTAAATGATACATAAATGTTGTCTAATTTACATATAATGTTAAAAAGCATAAATAAGATAAATATTTTAAACAATATTCTGTTTAAGTGAGACATTTCACTGATTGTGAACAATGTATTTTAGACAATATTTTTGAAATTCTTAGTTAAAACAAATCATTTTGCTTAATATTTGGTTAAATTATTTCTTTCTCAAGGTACTGAAAAATCACATGCTGTTGAATTTAATTCCATTTATTTTAACAGCTTTTCCAAATAACCCAAACCAGAACTGTTATAGTTAGCCCCTGGATTTTATTTATTTGCACTCAGACACCCTAAAAGTCATACTATAGAAGTATCCAGCTGTTCCCCCTTAATAACTAATTACAGATTCTGTCATGTTATATAGGACTATTTAAAAACAAATATATATCAACTTTTTTATCAAGCTGTATTCTCTGTAACTGTAACTTTTTAATTCCTTAAAGTCTGTTATCTATTGTATCAAGCAAAATTTTACCTCTTTTTTCCTTCTTAAGGAGTTGAAATATGTGCATTTTTCCTAACATTTCAAGATTTTTGTAGAAAAGTTTGTTATCCCATTCCTGATTTTATATATCCAGATTTGATTTCCCTTGGGTTTTTTAAAGCCTTTTGAGCTTAAAAATTTAGACCTACTCTTATCCATTTTATCACTATTGAAAAGAGCATTTCTGAGTGCAGTATTTTTTCATGTTTTCAAAAATTAGCCTAGTTCTTTTGGTTGCTGCATCTCTGTAAATTAATATCTTAGGATACCATCTCTGAAACTAAGATGATTTTCTGGGTCAATATCAATAGCTATTAAATATTTAACTGCTTGAATATAATCAGTAAAAATTTACCACTTTGCCAAACAGAAAACTAACCTAGCACTTTTCAACTGATACAAGCATGGCTTGGCTCTTTAGAACAGTAACTGTGTCTTTAATCCTTTTTTCCAGCTCTAAGCCATTTTCTTGAGAAAATGACTATTTAAATTATAATGATGAAATATATTAAATCCTATTTTTTGTGGAAGAACTAAAATACTTTTTGGAAATTCAGGTAGATTATATAAAGTGGGATCTTCTTCGTTTATATAGGTTAAATTAGCATGATTTAACACTGGAAGACTGAAAAAAATATTTTTTTCCCTTAATTGGCCATTTTGATAAATATTTGGTTGTTTGTTTGTTTTCTGTTTATAAAATATCTGCAGTTTATCCACTGCAAAAAATGAAACTAAAGCCTTTTATGGTGTTTAGCTCATGTGTCAACTTGGCTTGGTAACAGTGACTGCTTGTTTGGTCAAGCAAGCACTGACTTAATTGTTACTGTGAGGACATTACATCTTCTTAAATCATCAGTAAGTTAATTGCATCTATAACTGATTGCATCTACAATCAGCTGTGGAGATTGCCTTCAGCAATGAGCAATATCTCATCCAATCAGTTGAAGGCATTAAAAGGAGAAGTGATGATTCAATAGTAAGAAGAGAGAATTTCCATCTGTAAGCCAGCCAGTCATCTTCTCTTGGAGAATTCATGGAAAACCTTCATCAGAGTTCCCAACTTGCAACCTGCCCTAGGGAATTTGAACTCGCGCATACCCTTGGTTGTGTGAGACAATTTTATAAAATCTCATAATATTTACAGTTATCTCCTGTCAGTTCTGTTTCTCTAGAGCACCCTAATAAACCTTTCTTATGTTGAATTAAATTGATTACCATATTTGAAATATGTCAATAGCCTTTTTATACATAAATTATACATTTTTTCTCATGAACTACAGTTTTTTCTTTAGTGTCCTTCAATTCTCTCAGAGAGATACCATCAAGTTATATTGATTTATCTAGGTCGATTTTGTCTTCCTGGCTTAAAACTTCCTATGAACAGGCCACATCAATCCATTTCAAGAAATAATTTTCAAGAGAGGCCCTATCTATTGTGCACTGCAGATAAGAAATATTCCAAGTCATTGTGAATAAAGATCTATTCTTTCTTCCAGAATGTTGGTGTTTTCCCTCATCTCTAATTCCAGTTTTGTGTCAGTCATCAACATAGAGAAGAGTCCCTCTACCATCTCTAGATTTCTTAAGAAAAGAGTGATAGAACCAGGTTTAAGCACTGCTCTTGCAAAACATGACTTGACTCATTTAGAATCAATTGTAATATAACATCTAGGATGACTTTAAACCAGTATGCAATCATCTCATATTTGCGTTTCAATCCAATATTCCATTGTTTATTTAAATTTAAATGTTCATTTCAATCCTCTTAAAACCTTTGGATTTTTTTTCTCTAAGCCTTTTACATTTCTCCAACATGACCTCTATCATTCGTGGCTCCTGGCCAGAAAATTCACCCTGTACCTCTGCACCTCTGTTTCTGCTAGCTTCAGCCCCTGGATACAAGAGTGAATCATGCTAACTGGCTTCTCAGACTTGAAATTGGATTTGACAAACACTCTCTGGGAGTTATATTGGATAAGAATGTGGACCACAGATAGCAAGGACACCTGTTACAAAGGCCATATTCTAACCTCATTACTCATAATCAGCTCCTGCTGACTTTAGGGAAAGTCATGAGCATGAAAGAGAGAGTAAAATTTGTCACTGGCTTCCTAATCAGTTCCTAATGGCTTAGAGGAGATAGCATGATTTTCACCAAACACTTGGAGTTCCAGGTTCCAGCTGATGATACATTTTTATTTGCTATTTGGATAAAGTCCATTTTGGTATATTATTCCAAATGGATCTCCTTTCAGTCCACAGTGGTATAGGAGTATAGAATCTCAAAAGCATTCTTATAAAGGATAAAACCATCATATATCTATGATAACTGTTGTCGATGTCAGAACTAAAGTCAGCAAAAACTGATGGAGCAGTTTCAAGAGAAAGGAAATTAAAGATCTTTGAATGCCATGTCTTTATTATACCTAAGAGAAAACACAGGTCTGGAGAAGAAAATGTGAGTTTTGGTCATAGATCTACTTAGTAGCAGTACTGAGACTAAAAACCAAGTCTTATAATTTCCATTTTGATGTTTTCGAATTCATGTCAGTGAACTTGAAGAAAAACACATAATTTAAAATAATTTATAATTTTTAATTTCCTGAACTATAAATCCCAAGTTATATAAATTTTGGGTTGCTACTTCACATCACTATTTTATCAACCATATGTTCCTTCTTTATAATTACAGATTCCAAATACTTGCATGTTACTTGGTTTTGGAGTCCAAATTCATTGTTTTGAAAAATATTACTCCTACTAATCTTTGCATTACTGTATTAAAGGTTGCTGCAATGATCATTTTTAAAAGCTGTATCTAGAATGTTTTTAAAGTCCTCTGGTCCTTTCAGATACTTTTATCAAATTCAGAAATCATAGGAGGAAATGTATTTTGTTTTGTACTAAATTGTTGTTAAAGAATGACAAACTCCACTACATGTTCCCTTCAAGCTTCCTTTTCATGAAACTCCTCAAGTGTGCTGTACACAGAAGAAGACAACATGGCAGTATAGCCTTTGGCCTCTAATTATTTTCATGCCTGGTTTCAAACACAAATGATTTTGCAAACCTCAGTGGGCTTCTTTTGAAAATGAAGATACTAGTTGACTTTTGGTTGCTGCTTAAAAAAGTATCCTGAGGAAATGTTGTACTGTTTATACCTGCATATTCCTGACCTCATAAGAGAGCAAGTGCTCCCAAATAGCTTGCAGCATTTTTATTACATTTAGGGAAATGTTGAGCCTCTTGAAAATGCGCACATGCCTGTTGTATCAGTACTTTCAATAATATTGTAAAATAAAATGAATAAATGAATGAATAATAAATGAAATATCACAAATGTGTTTGCCTTGCCTTCTCACATAAATTATGATTGCACAACAATTGCCCTATAATGAATTCAAATAATAAAATATCAATGTTAAAAGAAATGGATGCAATAGAGGGCTGCTTCCAGAAATAACAAGGCTCATTTCATATCAGCCTCAGTAAGGATTAATTGACCAGATACTCCTAAGACTCTACTATTACAGGGGACTTCGTGGTACCTGATAAATTTCCTTATTCAGTCAACACTGAAACTGCTTTTAAAAATAGTTGAAAACTTGGTTGCCACAAGCAATATTTGGATTCCAGAAGCAGAAGAACAAAAATGGTGACAACATTTCAAAGCCAACAGAACAGCGGGCATCAGCTAAATAATTTCTGAAATGGTAAGCAGCAGTATAACTCAGTTGTTTTAAGTTGTACTCCTCTGAGTACTTACTGGGCATCTATGTGCCAAGCCACATGGTAGGGTGATCTCCCTTATATCTCATTTACTCTTTATTACAACTGTATGAATGGGTATAATTATACCTATTTTATAAATAAAAATTCTAAGAGTAAACCGAATGGTCAATTGACCAAGTTTACACAGCTAGTAAGACCAGAGGTATTTTCTTACTCAGTCTCTCCCTAGTAATTATTTGCTCTTCAGTAAAGGTAATAAAGCATGCTTGAAATTTCACAGTCACAAACTCAAATTTTCAAGAAATATAATTCTTATTCTATATCTGAATGGAATTTGAAATTACAAATAATGGAATTACAATATTCTTTTATCACTAAAAGAATTTAATCTTGCCAATTCAAGTTAATACAGGCCCTTCCAGTATAAAACAGACATAAGTTTTCACCTTCTCTTCTTACCCCTTCTTCTCTTCTCCCTAAAAGGAGTTCTTCATCTGTAATATGTTTCACAGCTGCAAGGTGTTAGTGGTGGGGAGCTGTATGGGAACCTTATATGATGATATGCATGTTTGTTTTGCAGATTCGCAAATTTTACTACATTTATTATTTACATATGTTCATTTTTGAATGATATATTTCAATAAAATTTTCTTTTAAAAAGTATTAAGTTCTACATGGCTCTACCTGTTTTCCTAGTACTGAGGCAAGGCTATCTAGTCCATGTTATGTCCTGTGTCATTACTGGCCACCCCAGAGGCCAGCTGATCCTCCCTTGTCTAGGTATTACCTTCCATCTCCATTGTATCTGCTGTGGATGTCTCCAAGTCCACCATGAAATCCAGCTGACAGGTCCGTACTCTGCATCCTCTTCTTATAAAAGTGAGAACGCTTCCAGTTTATTGACCCTTACATCTATTTCCATACCCCTCTAGGAGACACAGTGATGTTTTAAAGCAATCCCTCAACCTGCTTGGGTGTGCAAAACTCTATGATACTGCCTTTGGGAAGGTCCACAAAGTATCTCACTCAGTCACTGATAACCTACAATTCTAGTATGCCATGAAGTTGGCAGTCTTGCTTCGCTGAGAATAATAAGCAATGACCTATTCAGGGCTGATCCTTTCGAACTTTTCTGGTCTTTTCAGAGTCCTGCATTTTTTTTCAATTCAGCAAAGAGGATATAGCAAAGACTGACTCTCTTTCCAAAGACCAAGTAACCATTAAACTGAATGCACTTTCTCTCCAATCTCCTTCCTTCCTGCCCTCAGGTCAGAAATGCATAGCTTCCCTATGCTGAGGGGTGTTGCAGTGTGGAAACCAGGAGGGGAACTTTGGGAAATAAAGAAGCTGACCTAGTTAAATCTCTTTGTAAATATACTAATGACAGTTCTCCTGGCACACAAACTAATGGTATTTGCTATCAAGAGAGTCCTTGTCTCTGAAAGGATTTTAGCAGAATATACTTAGTTTGTCTCGATTGCTTATAATAAACAAACATGGAATTTATGAATTTATAGAACATGGTTCCCTGGAAAACTTTACATGAGCTCTACAAACATCTGAGAATGAAATGGAGATGTGTCATAGCACACATGGCTCTCTTCTGTGTAATTTATGCAGGCATGAATATTACACAGCCCTCTTATATGAACTTGAGGCAGAGCACATCCATATTGGCAAGAATTCACCTGGGTAGCTGCATTGAGGGTTCTGAGTTCCTCCCTGCTTCACTACTGCCTCGTGATTACATGTAGCCTTGAAATTGTTAGTAATACTGTCAGTGGGTAAGATCTCAGAGTAATATGAGTTTGATTTGACAAACCAATCCTTTATGCTACCTCAACTCATCACCAATTCACTCTCACTGGTATAAACCCTATGCTGTGAGTTGTTCATATTAGGGCAATAGATATGTAAAAATATGATTATAAAAACCATTAAATGCTTCTCTATTTGAAGAACTTGACTCTTACCATTAAAAGTAGGGGATTTTATGACAGTTGTGTTCCTGAGGCAGTAGACAAAAAAAGGCCCTTACTGAATGATGATGAGAAGAGTAACTGGGGAGCAGATGTGGCTGAAGTGGTAGAGCTCCCACTTCCTGACTTCCCACATACAAGGTCCCAGGTTAAATCCCCGGTCCCTGGAACTGCAAAAAATTTAAAAAAATAATAATAATAAAAAAGAGTAATGGGAACAAGATTAGTAAAAAGAACTTTTTTTTTCAGATGTTTACAGTGGCAGCATTAAAATATCATCTTTAGAAGGTATTAGCTTCACATTTTTATTAGCTTAGTTCCCTGAGAACTTAAAACTATATAAGTAATATATTCCTATGTCATATATTTTCAAGTGTTGTTTAAAAAACAAATATATAAATTACACCAAAAATATATAAAAGTCTATAGTCTAAAATGCAAACCATAATGTAAAACATAAGGAAACTAAAAATTTAAAAATGTGTACAATCTAAAATATAAACCATAATATAAACCAAAATGGAACCATGTTTGATAGCTATGTTTCAATATCTGCACATCAGCTGCAGCAAATATAATATGAACATGTAAAATTATCATTGCTGGGGAAGTAGGAAATGGGGTTTGATGTTGGATATGTGGGAGTCCCCTATATTGTAGATGTAACTTTACTGAGCTCTAAAACTTTTTTGAAGACAAAATTAAAAATTAGGAAAAAAAAAAAGAAAGGATATAGATACTGAGGAAGAAATGAAAGAAATTGCCTTGCCACTGTACATACAGGGCAACACCAGTTACAGTGATGAAAGGAAAAATGTCAAAAACAAAGTTTCATAATATTTTTCATTTTTTAATACCCCAATTTGTTTTCACTTTAATTTAGTTTTTCTAAATTAGTATGTATTCTATTTCTGGTCTTTAAACCTATCACTATATTTCATTTTCCTATTATTTGAATTTGGCAATACATTAGGCTTCATTTTTTAAGAAGTTTTGGACCACAGAGAGGTTCAACTATGGCAGTGGAGGAACACTGGTGTGGAGTGTTATTGATGAGGGGCACATAGTTGGGAGGGAGTTCTCCAGGGCATGTATATAGGGTACATAAAAATGTTCAGATATATGTCAGATATTTTCACAGTAGTTACAGTTACAAACGACAACTGAGGGAGTGCTGAGTTCCTAGCCAGGGGAGCTCTTTCACATTCCCCAATGGAACAGCAACAATCCCCCAAGGACAAGGGCAAAGACCAGTGAAGAAGGATGGTCCATGATGAGCCCTTGATACTGATGACTACGCTTATGAGCCTGTTTGCCTGAAATATGAACTAGGCCTAGAGCTGCAGAGTGCCTAAGAGTTACCTCCTGAAAGACTCCATGTTGTTCAAATATGGCCACTATCTAAGCCAAACTCAGCATGTAAATGCATTACCTTCCCCCCAGTGTAGGACATGACTCCCCGGATGAGTCTCCCTGGAGTCGAGGAAATACTACCAATCACTAACTGGTGGTGCAACTAGAAAGAGACCTTGAATAAAAGGGTAAACTCAGACCAGCAGAATATCTCAGCCTACATGTAGGATCATGTGTTAAAAACTGCTTTTTGACCTTGAATAAAAGGGGAAAATGGCAAAGACAAATGAGTTTATATGGCTAAGAGTTTTCAAAAAGAATTGGGAGTTCATCAGAGGGATGGTGCTTAGGCACATCTCAGCATGACCCCCGAGACAGCCAAAGTAGATACAATCCCAAATACTGGTTCTCCTGAGGGCTTCAGAGACACACAGGTTCTATGGTCATGGCAGATGGCTCTGGAGTTCAGTGCCATGTCAGTGGGCCCTACTTTGGAATTTGTGTTCCTGAGTGTGATGGAGTTGGACTCAGATGTGACCTTTCTACACATGCCTCTTCTGTCACTTTTACAAACCTGTGGTTGGTGCTAGGGTTAGTGTATACTCAGGAGACTTGAATCTCTGGACTGTCCATGTGACACCTGGGCCCTGAGCCTCAGCAGAGTTGCAACTCCTACTTTCTGGTTTATTGAACTTACCCAGGTCAGCTAACAGGGAGGTGAAGATGGTCAACCACCACACCAGGGAACTGAGAGTGCCTACAACTGCAAGCAGGAGAATTGCATCCATCATCCATGTGGGATCTAAGCCCCCTCTCAATATAGAGGTGGAGAGGACATCACCATCCCAGGGTCCACAGGATGAAGGAATAAAATATGGATTAGAGTGGACTTACTGATAGTCTCTATAGAACTATTGTGACTAGTAATGGAAGAAATTGCAGCATTGATGTGGAGAAAATGGCCAACAGTAGTTGCTGAGGGCAGAGAGAGGGAAGAAGAGATGTGATGTGGGGGCATTTTAGGGACTTGGGGTTTTCCTGGGTGGTATTGCAGGGACAGATGCTAGACATTGTATGTCCTGTCATGGCCCACTGGGTGGACTGGGGGAGAGTGTAAACTACAATGTAAACTACAATCCATGTGGTGCAGCAGTGCTCCAAAATGTATTCACCAAATGCAATGAATGTACCACAATGATGAAAGAGGTTGATGTGGGAGGAGTGGGGTGGAGTGGAGTATGGGGTATATGGGTATCTCTTATATTTTTTAATGTAACTTTTTTTGTGATATTTGTATCTTTAAAAAAATACAATTAAAAAAATGATGGGGGTTGGGGGTGGGGAGTGGGGTGTGTATGAGAACCTCTTATGTTTTTTAATGTAACATTTTATGTGATCTATCAACTTTTTAAAAAGTAATTAAAAATTAAATTCAAAACAAAACAAAACAAATATATATTATTAGTAATATCTGTGAAATCTTTCCTAGGACATGCACACTAAGATTGAGTGAAACATTCAATTATAATAGCAATCAAATTGTGAGAATTAGATTTGTTGTATTCCAAAATGTCTATACAAGTGCATCAGATCTGACCCAACTACCAAAAAAAAAAAAAGACTCATGCACAAATATATTGAAAATAAAGCAAAGTATATTTCTGACTGACCATTTATGAACAAAGCATGCCATGTTCAATTAAAATTCACAAGTCTAATTCTAAAGTTTACATATAACAAAATTTAATATGGAGACTCCTAAAGTTATCTATACAATGAGTGATTCATCGTATGACACAAATAATATTTTCTTCAACTTCAATTGAAACAAGTTATAAGGAAACGAAAAAACATTATCATTATACTAGGCTAAGTTTCAGTTTCACAAGAAAAGGTTTATAAGTACAACCATCGATATCAAGGTCCTGGTGTAATTGTCTGTCCTCCTTCTCTAGGTAATGCCCATGTACTCAGGAGATTCTTGCCACCCTGCTAAGAATGTAGCAGGACTTCCTAGGATGGGAATCCAATAATCTTTCAGTTATTGTTTGGGTCTCCACCCACCAAGACAATGCCCCATGACCACTTGAGCACATTCATATGCCTTAGAGTCTTGCCCCAGATGAACCCTCTCCCATGCATCCCCCCACCACTGACACCCTGCACCAATGATCCTCCCCTGCCACAAAAAGACTCTTTTGTGATCCAAAACCTCCCCAAAAACAAAGTCAAATAATAAACAAATTAAAATAATAAAATGAAATAATAATAAATAAATGACAAATAACATACACAAATAAAAATAAAGAAATAAAATTTTTTCATTGTGTCTTTCATCACCATAAGATGTTATCTTTTATTTACAGTGACAATTTCTTCCATATGTTTCCCCAGTGTCTTATTTTTTTTCACTTTATCTTCAAAGAAGGTTCAGGTTACAGAAAAGTCACGTAGAAAATATAGGGGATTCTCATATACCCAACCTCTTCCTCTCTCCCACTCTCCCATATTAATGCCATTTTAAATGTGTTCGGTACATTTGTTACAATTGATGTACGAATATTGAAGCATTGCTACTAATCATGGTCGATTATGGTTTACATTTTGCACCGTACATTTTTATAGGTTTTGACAAAATTTAAAATGGTCTGGATCTGTCATTGCAAGATCATGCAGAACAATTCCAATACCCTAAATATATCCTGTGTTCTATCCATTCTACTCTTCCCTTCCCCTCCCCTCAGAACCTAAGGTAACCACTAAGTTTCAATTCTACTGTTTTTTTTTTTTAATTCTCAATTTCATTTATTTCTTCTCTAGTCCTTTTTTTATAGCTTTCCTTCTGCTCATTTTGGGATTAGCTTGCTGTTATTCTAATTTCTCCAAGTGTGCAGTTAGGTCTTTAATTTTATAATAGCTCTCTCTTTTTTTTTTAATGTAATCATTTAGGCTCTAAGTTTCCCTCTCAGCGCTGTCTTTAGTGCATCCTGTAAGTTTTGATATGTTGTGCTGTCATTTTTGTTCTTAAGATATTTATTGATTTCCTTTGCAATTTCTACTTTGACTCATTGATGGTGTGTTATTGAGCTTCCATATATTTGTTTCTGTTTATCTGTGAATATTTTAAATTCTCCCTCATTTTTGAAGTACAGTTTTGCTAGATAGATTTTTTGGCTGGCAGTTTTTCTCTTTTCATACCTCAAATACATTATACAACTGCCCTCTCACCTCCATGGTTTCTGATGAGGCATTTCATCTTATGGAGGGTGGCTTGTAAGTCATGTATCACTTTTCTTTTGCTGCTTTTGGAATTCTTTCTTTCTATTTGGCATTTGACATTCTGATTAGTATGTGTCTCAGAATAGGTCTATTAGGATTTATTCTGGTTGGAATGTTGTGTTTCTGAGGTGTGCATATGTATGTCTTTCATAAGAGTTGGGAAATTTTTGGTCTTATTTCTTCAAATATTCTTTCTCCCCGTTTTCCATTCTCTTCTTCTGGGATACCCATGATGCATATGATTGTGCACTTAGTGCTGTTACTGAAATCTTTCTGAAACTGCTCAATTTTTTCAATTATTTTTCCTATCTGTTCTTCTTGCTGTATGATTTCAGTTGTCCTGTCTTCTGGTTTGCTGATTCTTCTGCCTTTTCAAATTTGCTCTTGTATGTCTCTAACCATTTTTAATTTCAACTATTGTGTCTTTCCTCTCCATAATGTCTGTTACATTTCTTTTTATATTTTCAACAACTTCTTTATGCTCACACATTGTCTTTTTAATATCCTTTATCTCTTTATGCATATTATCTTTCATCTCCTTGAATGGATTTCAGATTTGTTTGGTATCTTTGATTAGTTCTAAATTCTTTCTCTGAAGATTTAATTTATTTGACAGAGCCATATATTCCTGTTTCTTAACAGAAGCTTTAGAAAAAAAGTTATGAGCCATTCAAAGAAACTTTCTAGAACTTTAGAATAACTTATATTTAACTAATCAGATTTTCTCAGCTCTTCTTCATCTGATTCCTACCCTGGATATATGGTACAATTTTTAAGATTGTACTTCGTGTGTTAATTGTTTCACTTCCTCTGTTTCTTCTCTGAGGGGTCTTGATCTGTTCTGTTTGTTTTTGTGCAGAATTTTCTTTACAGCTCCTATGATATATTTAAATTCTATCCCTCACTCAGTGCCCCATTTTCCTTACTCTTTTCAGTTCTGGGATCTTCCTATTTTACAGCAGTTCAGTTTAACTCTGCTTTTTATTTTCTCTGTAAATCTTTTCTGCCTCTGGTTTCTTCCCCATTAGGACATTCCACCCCAGGGAGCCAGATGGGGTCAGTCTAGAAGTATGGGTCACTCCAGAAAATTCCACCTTGGACTTAGATGGTCCAGCCTACAGAAATTGGATTAAGCAATTGCAGCACCTCCCAGTTGCAGTTCCTCTGCACTCTTTTTCTTCTCACTCCCATGCCCTGGGCTCCTTTTGTGTGCAGAATTCTTCTGTGGCTTGTGCTCCACCCTGCATCTCCATACCTGGATATGTGTGAGACTCCAGTCCCCACTGTGGGCAGCTCCTTAGTCTCTGACCCTTTTAGGAGGTGGAGGGACCACCTTGCTGCCTTGGAGCAACTCGTAAGTGAGGGAGAGGCAAGTGGACCCATGGGTCAGGATGGAAGTTCCCTACCTGGTTTTTTTCTTTTTATTCAATTCATCATTTGTGGGGGCCTTCTCCAGTCTCTGCCATCTTCCAGAATTCTAAGCAAGTAGGATTTGTCCTTTTACTCATTTAATCTCTGGGGAGTTTTTTTTCAAAGAATGTCTTACATCACCATGTTGATGACATCACTCCAATATTGTTATGTTATTACCACAGGTCCATAGTTTACATGAGGGTTCACTCTTTGTATTGTACAGTTCTATTGGCTGGCTTATTGTAATGACTTACTGACAGGTCTCCTATTTCCTCCCTTATCCACCCATAGTTAACTCTACACACTGAAGTCAGAGAGAACTGACTCAGGCCGGTCTCAGGTTGGGAGGCTGCAGGTCAGTGACTGCACTCCCCTACCCTTCAGTCAGCTGTGGGCCTTAGGCAGGTCACTTCACCCCTCTGCACTTTAGGCTTCAAGTACTCGGAGGGTCTTTTTATGTGCCTAGTCATTGTCAAAACCTTGAAATGGATTCACTTAGCTAAACCTCACATCAAAACCATGCGGTGCTATCATTTTTGCCATTTTACAGATAAGGAAACTGAACCTTTCAAAGTTTAAGCAAATTGCCACCCAGGTAGTAAGTGGGTGAGCTAGCATTCAAACTAGAAACTACGCAATTTCTTTTTAAAGTGAAAATGAATAAAAATAGTTGAAATAATCCCATTTTCTACAATCACGAAATTTTCCAATTTAAAAATTAGAATTCCTATGAGATTCTGCCATGCTTTGTTGCTTACGTAAGGTCAGGGTTTTTTTTTGTTACTAGAAGAAAATGTCAGAATGTGATTTTTTTAAATCCACAACCTTCTATAGGCTCATGAGTAGAGGTTCCATGATAGTGTTCTTAAGGCAGTATTTTTAATAACAGAAAAAGAACATTGTGGCGCTTGAAAAATCCTATAAACTTAAATAAAAGTACAATTCATGCTGTTTGTATACAAAGCAACTATTTTTTGCAAATGATATGCTATTTTATGGTGCCAAGCAGACCTTTGAACCTATATAACACAGGTCTACATACTTCAGAATTAAATGTAATAAAACCAACCTACTGTTTAAATTTACCTTACATTTCTATATAATACAAAAGCTTACCTGAAAATATTTAGATTAAATGCTTCACTGCATAGAACCTATTCCAATTTTAAGGTAGAGCTGCCCAGCCAAAAACCTACAGTCACAAGTGAAATAATTAATCAAATATATGTGTAATTAGAATGGTATTTTGTTGAAAGGTATCACATCACATAGTGATGTGATCTACAGTGCAGTAAAATATAATTCAGAACAACTTTAATACACAACCTGTTGTAATATGGTATGTATTAGACTAAGGACTCTCTTAAACATGATCTTATTTTCCCAATTTTTATGTAGTATGTACATTTCTAAATAACTCATAATATTTTCTACCCTTCAATATACTTGGTATAGTCACTCCAAAAGCAGCATCCTCAGTTTGTGGCACAGGGAAATATATGGTCCAGCTATCAATAAAAATAAAATGCCGAAAATTAAAAACAAAAGTGATTCCAAAGTTCTGATATAAATAACTTCAGATCCAAAGAATAATTTGTTTTTCAGTCTGTGGACACTTTTGGATAGAAAATTCTTTATATTTGTCAGGAAAGAAGGTTTATATTTTGACTTATCTAGTATAGATTGTCAGAACAGTATGGGTTAAACCATTTTGAATTAATTATTTAGACCTTAAATACACAATGATTAATAACTTAAAACTGTTCTAATAAACAATTCAAATCCAAGCAACCTAGCTATTTTTATCACCATGCATCCTGCCTTCCACAATAGTTATGGTAAATCCGTGAGTTATTTTCAATTCCAAATTTTCTTACACACACTGCACATTTATTTATTTTAATAAGCTAAATAAAACACTTTTTCTTTTATTGTGGCCAAAATTATATTAATTCAGTTTGTCAACACCAAATGATTACCTATTACGATCAGAAATATGGTGCTGATGGTTATATAGCAATTTCTAGAGTCCATCATGGGATGGCCAGTAAGAAAATTATCCTTGCTAGTAGACAAGTTTGGGCTCTGGCTCTGACACACCTACTTCTGTCTTCTAGTTATGACTGAAAGACATCTCAGAGCTTAACCCCATTTCCTTCATCAATGGACTCCAAGAATCCCAGGAAGCACCACCAGTGTAAGAAGGATAGGATCAAGGTTCAGGAGAGACTTGCCCAAAAGGTTCCATACAGGTTCACCTCGCTGTCAGACCCCAACCCAAATCTGCTGCAGCACTGGGAGGTCTTGAAGATTCACAGCTTACTGAGGGAGCAGCTGTTCCTTGTCCCTGCAGAAGCGTCTGTGCCAGAGTTCCATCCCAGTCCAAGGGTTCTGTTGACTTCTGGCTTTTGGCTCCTCCCCATGGCTCTCCCTCTGACTATCTGAGTTTCTTCTGCTTCTAAAGACCTCCAGCAATCCTGTCTGGGACCCCACCTCATTCAGCTGGACCACACTTTAACTGAAAATAGGATCTTCGAGAGATCCAGTTTGTAGTGGGTTCACACCTGCAGAAATGCAGATTAAGAACATGACTTAATTGGGGCACATGATTCAATCTACCACAGCATTCCTGGGAGTCTGGAGCCTGGGAGAGAGTACAGAGGACTGCCAGGATGCAGGATCCCTGCGAGGGGCCTTCCGACACCCTCCTCCCAGGAAGACCACAGAAGCCTGTATGGGGAGCAGATCTGCAGAGTCGCACAAATTTGGTTGTCGTGTCTGATGGTGGAGGCCCAGCTTCCAGCAACAACCCTTCAGCAGTCTCCAGAACAGAGAAACCTAGGATCCCCTCCTTGGGATTAGAGGCAGGCTCATCTCCATTTGGACTGCATAGATCCCAAGGAGTTTTTCTCCCATGTTAAAAGTTATGTATTATTTGATCCATGCAAAAGAATTCAATGACATACATGCATATGATACAGCATAATGAAGAATGGAGATTTGTGAGTAATCACTTACCTTATAAAGACCTTTACACCTGCCTGCCCCCCTTCCTCCCCTAAAGGCCACCATAGCCCTCTCTTTCTCTCTCACTTTTAAAATACACTGTTTGCTTTCATATTGTACACCATAGAACTTTCTTTTTCTACTCAACAGCAAATTTCTGAGAGTCATAACGATAGTTCATTTTTCATAGCTGTGTAATATTCTACTGTGTAAATATACTATTTATCCATTGTCTTTCCAACAGACATTTCCTCCGGAGACAAATTGCTGATAGATGATTCTGGAATGTCCATCCAGACCCTCTAGTCCTATACTGCTTTCCAAAGTGGCGGTCCACTTTACCTGCCAACAAGTAGTCGACAAAAGTTCTTTTAGAGCTACATTCTCTCTAATATGTGCTATGTTCCCAGGGTGGTTAGAAAAATGTAGGAGGTAGGCTAGACGTCCTGCTATTCTGAAACATGAGGGCAAAGCCAGTTGCACCATTTGTTGCAAAATCCATACTGTTTCTCTGAAGCCAGAGTCACAAAAATGTGCATCATTTTTAATTAACACCCCTCTCATGAGAGTTTATCCTAAAAACATACTATAAAGGGCAATAAAGAAATATCCATTGATCACTGCCTTGTGCTGGGAGAGTGTATGCACATAATATCCTAAGAGAAGAAAACAACCCCTTCAGGAAGCCATACATGTAAAATTCTGAGAAACAGAAAACAATCTAAGTGTTTGACAATGGAGGGGTGGTTAAGCAATATTCCCTATGAAAAATTATTCTAAAATCATTAAAAAATGATCACATGAAGGCCCATATAGCAAGATGGGGCCTGCTTGCCAGGCATGTAAGTGAGGCCATCTGTATCAGTGTTTGATCTCCTTCTGTGAACTCAATTACTGCAAAACACACACCAGCATATAGCAGAAGGCTTCCAGGGAACAGTGTGTTCAGGGGTGAGATTGTGGGTGCTTTCATTTGTTTGTTTGTCTTCCTCTGGAGCAGGGAGCCTCATAAGAGGTAGATGGGAGTCACATTGGCCCAACCTCTTTTTAGAACAACAGGACAAAATCCAACAGAATTGTGAAAGCTTACAACCTCGAGCTCTTTGATCCTTGTGATGATATAAAGCTGTTTGGACCCCAGAAAAGCCATATTCTTGAAGCTGGTCCACTTCTGTGGTTGTGAACCTAATGTGAGTAGGGCCCTTTGATTAGGTTACTTCAGTTAAGGGCCCTTTGATTAGGTTACTTCAGTTAAGGGCCCTTTGATTAGGTTACTTCAATTAAGGGCCTTTTGATTAGGTTACTTCAGTTGGGTCCAGGGTGGGACTTGGTGCTCAGTTCTCTTACTGAAGTCTTTTGTGAGAGAATGTAATTCAGAGAGAGATAGAGAGTGACAGAAGCCAGAAGCTGAAAGTCATGAAACCTGGAAGAGACGGGAGAGACCAGCAGATACCACCACATGCTTTGCCATGTGACAAAGAAGTCCAGGATCACCCAGAGGTGCTCTTCAGTGAGAAAGCATTGCCTGATGATACCTTAATTTGGACATTTTTATAGCAGCAGAACTGCAAGCTTGTGAGCTAATAAATCTCCACTGCAGAAGAAAAAAGAAAAGGTTGCAAACTACTGCATAGACACTCCAAGAAACATTTATCTCAGGTAGATACCCTGAGAAAAAATGAAGTTGATGATTTATTCATAGTCTCACTACCTAATCTGTAGGAAAGTTGAAACAAGGAAACCTAGCTCTCCTGGTCTCTTTCCACTGTGTTCCTGAACTTCCATCTACTTTCCTTAATATAATAGCACATCAGAATTTCCTACACACAGTTTCATATTTTTCACTGTACTTTCTAACCTATAGCACATTTAAAATACCTAGAGCTAATGCTTTAAAGGCTTGCAAACTTTTAAAGTGACTCATGTGTTCAAAAAATGTGAAACAAGGTAAAACCCACTTTTTATCCAGTCAGCACATCCCTTGGTAACATATTCTGTTTCTTCCATCTAATTTTAAGGAGCCCAGTTGCAGTGGTATATAACAACCTGATAAGGTTTCATTGCAAAATTCAGTCACAGGGTAGGTCAATCTGAAAAAAATAGTGTTCACATAAATCCGACCTGGATCAAAATTTTTATTGCAGACATGAAAGTAAGCTAGGGTTGGGGTAGAAATGAAAGAGCTATAGAAATGCAGCACACTCATAATCTTTCATTTCTGCCCTGGAGAGGCTTGAAACGATGAAGCAAGGAAATAGAATATGATCAAACAACCCTGCTTGTATGTGACTAAACTGATAAAAGTCATGAACACCTAAATCTAAATTATAAAACACATTTATGAAGTCCTACCAGACTGAATTGTTATCTTTATGTGCTTTAAACAGAAATTCTGAACATTGAATAATGGGCCAATAAACGCTTAATGAAGGAATGAATATATGGTTCTACCAATCTACTCTTTATCATTTGTGATATTTGTCCTCACATCTCCAAAATCCACATGAAACCAAGACTTGAATCTACACTGAGAGATTTGTGGGGAAAAGGAAAAGTTACTGTATTGCTCATAGAAAAAACCTCTGCACATTTTCAATATTGATGATTTCTTTTAAACTATGAATACAAATGCAATGTGTCATAAGATCATTTCTTTGCATTAGTGATTTTTCTTTTGTACCATACAAGACATTATCTACTAGTGACAATTGGTAAAATAGAAAATTCAAAATGGTGACAGATTTGACATGTAAGCCAATTAATGAATTTTAAAATGCCATTTGCTAGGTGAAAAAAAAACTGGAAACACGATTTAAAATCTGATAAGCCAACAAAAAGAACCATTATGAATTTAAGTGATTAATTCAAGAAAGGTTATTCAGTACAGATAATCACACTGCAGTTAAAGTTCTGAGAGGCTGGACATTTGATGACATTCTAAATTTAATGATAATACAATAAACATGTCCTTTAATAAACAATTTTCTATGGAAACTAAGGATTCAACAAGTGAAGGGAATGAGCAAAGAGTATGAGTGCCAAAGACATAGTTTTTCCTTAGCTGCTAGGGGGTGAACCTTAACTCCTGTTGAGAAAAGCTTCTTATAGGAACTGTAAAAGTTAAAATTTTCAGGGACTTATATTTAGGAGAATAAGCACACACAGTGCTACTCAAAGTGTCTTCATGAACTAGTACAGACCAGAAAGAAAACTGAAATAGGAGCCTGAGGCAGAATGAAAATTAACTACATAAGCACTGTTTAGTTCAACTGACATATTTTTCATAGCAAGATATCCTCAGTGCACAAAGAACTGCATAGATTTACATTTTGGTATAAGTTATTTACTTCACTCTCTAGATTTGCAATAATTATTCCATCGATCAGTGATTTTGTTTAATATTGAGCCTGCTAGGAGTCAGCAAGCAATGGACTGTAAACAAAATCTGACTCACCACTTGTTTTTGTAAATAAAGTTTTATTGAAACTCAGGCACAACCACGTGCTTACTTATTGTCCAAAGTTGTTTCCACCTACCAAGGCAGAGTTCGAAAGTAGCAGCAGAGACCATTTGGCCCACAAAATCTAAAATATTTAATGGCTGACCTTTTAGGAAGAAGTTTGCTGATCCTTGATAAGGAGGACAAATGCTACAGGGATATTGAAAATTAAAACCGATAATCAACATATACACACAAGTAACAAAACATCTTCATATGTGACCATTAAGGCACTTGTTATTTATTGCATGATATTAATGAAAAATGACATGGAATTCATGAATCCCAGCAATGTAAACCTAATATACAATTTGAGAATAACTCCACAGCTAACCAGACTCTCTGATACAGAATTTGAAAATAATTAAATATTCCTAGAGAAATCATGCTAATTCAGGTTTTAACTTAAACTGTATTCAATCTGAAATGCTACAGATTATAGAGAATTTCTATTCCCTATTCTGAGTGTAATGAATGAATTCTATATCCGGAAGATATTTTTAATCCTTATTAGAATAGCAGAACATCTTCCAAAACTATCCTTAGGGGGCTATTAACAAATAAAAAAATAATACTATATTTAACAAAACTAGAGATATAAAACTATGTTTAACAAAAAGGCATATTTACAAAGATACAAGTGAAAAGGAACAAAGTAAACACGTCTTTGTCATTTATTTGAAATATTTACTTGAATTACTAGATACTTTTACTTCTCTCAAGCCATATTAGAATGTGCAATTCTTTCTCTCAATTCCTTACCTAGGAAGAAGAGGATGCCATGAGGGAAGTTTATTAAAAATTTAATTTAAAAAAACCAGTAATTTATGTACAAGCATATGCAGTTTTATTGTACTTCACTTTATGTGCTTTGCAGATATTGTGTTTTTTACAAATTGAAAGTTTGTGGCAACCCTGCATTGAACAAGTCTATTGGCGTCATTTTTCCAATGGCATCTGTTCATTTCATATCTCTGTGTCACAATTTGGTAGTTCTCACAATATTTCAAACTGTTTCGTTATTACTATATCAGCTATGGTGATCTATGCTCAGTGCTCTTTGAGGTCGCCATTGTAATTGTTTGGGGGCACCACAAACTATACCCATATAGTATAAGATGGTAAACTTAATCAGTGGACGTGTGCCTTCTGACTGCTCTACCAACTGGTCATTTCCACATCTCTCTCCCTTCTCTTTAGCTTCCCTATTCCTTGAAACACAAGAATATTGAAATTAGGCTAATTAATAACCTTAAGTAATGTCTATAAGTATTAAAGTAAAAGTAAAAGTCACATATCTCTCACTTTAAATCAACAGCTAGAAATGATTAAGCTTATTGAGGAAGGCATGTCAAAAACCAAGACTGGTACAATAGTTCGTCAAGTTGAGAATGCAAAGAAAAGATTCTTGAAGGAACTTCAAAGTGCTGCTCCAGTGAACAAACTGAATAATAAGAAAACAAAACAGTACCTGGGCTTCTATCTACTTTAGCTAGATACTTTGGCTGGACAGCCAAAGTAGATAGAAGCCCAGGTACTGGTTCTCCTGAGGGCTACAGAGACCCACAGGTTCTACGGTCATGGCAGATAGTGCTGGAGTTCAGTGCCATGTCAGGTGACCGTACTTTGGACTTTGTGTTTCTGAGTGTGATGGAGTTGAACTCAGATATGACCTTTCTATACATGCCTCTTCTGTTACTTTTACCAGACCTGTGGTTGGCGCTGGGGTTGGTGTATACTCAGGAGACCTGAATCTCTGGACTGTCCATGTGACAGCCAGGCCCTGAGCCTCAGCAGACTTGCAACTCATACCCTCTGGTTTATTGGACTTACCCTGGCCAGCTAACAGGGAGTTGAAGAAGGTCAACCACCACACCAGGGAGCCAAGAGTGCCTACAACTGCAAGCAGGAGAATTGCATCCATTATTCATGTGGAATCTAAGCCCCCTCTTGATATAGAGGGGGAGGATACATAACCATCCCAGGTCCACAGGCTGGAGGAATAGAGTATGGATTAGAGTGGACTTACAGATATTCTGTTATGGAACTATTGTGATTAGTAATGGAAGAAATTGTAGCATTGATGTGGAGAAAGTGGCCACAGTAGCTGTAGAGGGTGGGGAGATGGAAGAAGAGATATGATGTGGGGGCGTTTTCAGGACTTGGAGTTGTCCTGCATGGTACTGCAGGGACAGATGCTGGACATTGTATGTCCTGACATGGCCCACTGGGTGGACTGGGGGAGAGTGTAAACTACAATGTAAACCACTATCCATGTGGTGCAGCAGTCCTCCGAAATGTATTCACCAAATATAATGAATGTGCCACGATTAAGAAAGAGGTTGTTGATGTGGGAGGAGTGGAGTGAGGGGGTGGGGGGTATATGGGGACCTCATTTTTTAATGTAACATTTTTAAAAAATAAAGAAGGGGAAAAAAATAAAGAATGAAGAGTGAGTGGGGGAAAAAAAAAAGAAAGAAAGAAAAACAGCCTTATTGCTACTATAGAGAAAGTTTTAGTGAGTTAGATAGAAGATCAAACCAGCCACAATATTCCCTTAAACCAAAACCTAATCCATTTCAAGCCCGTATTTCCTTTCAAATCTATGAAGACTAAGAGAGGTGAGGAAGCTGCAGAACTAAAGTTTGCTAGTAGAGGCTGATTCATGAGGTTTAAGGAAAGAAACCACCTCCACAATATAAAATTGCAAGTGCTGATGTAGAAGCTGCAGCAAGTTATCCAGATGATCTAGGACCTAACTAAGATCATTTATAAAGGTGGCCACACTAAACAGCAGATTTTTTATGTAGATACAACAGACTTATATTGGAAGAAGATACCATCTAGGACTTTCATAGCTAGAGAAGTCAACGCTTGACTTCAACGATCCAAAGGACAGGTTGATTCTCTTGTTAAGGGCTAACACAGCTGGTGACTTTAAGTTGAAGCCAATGTTCATTTACTATTCTGAAAATCCTAAGACCTTTAGAATAATGCTAAATCTACTCTGCCTGTGTTCCATAAGTGGAACAAAGCCTGAATGACAGCACATCTGTCCACAACATGGTTTACTGAATATTTTAAGCACACTGTTGAGATCTATGGCCTTGAAGAATGATTCCTTTCAAAATATAACTGCTCATTGACAATGCACCTGGCCACCCCAGAACTGAAATTAATGTTGTTTTCATGACGGCTAATACAACATCCATTTTACAAACCATGGATCAATGAAGAATTTCAAATTTCAAGTCTTATTATTTAAGAAATGCATTTTGTAAGGCTATAGTGGCCATAGATAGTGATTCCTCTGGTGGATCTGGGCAACATATATTGAAAATCTTCTGGAAAAAAATCATCCATTCTAGATGCCATTAAGAACATTTGTGACTCATGCAAGGAACAAAATGGATGTATCACGATGATGGGAGAGAGTGTTGCTGTGGGGGGAGTGGGGGGCGGGGGCGGTGGGGTTGAATGGGACCTCATATATTTTTTTAATGTAATTTAAAAATAATAATAAATAAATATTTTTAAAAAATATCAACATTAACAGGAATTTAGAAGAAGTTGATCCCAATCCTCATGGATAACTTTGAGGAGTTTAATACTTCAGTGGGGGAAGTTCCTGCAGATGTGGTAGAAATAGCAAGAGAACTAGAATTAGAAGTGAAGCCTGAAGATGTGACTGAATTGCTGCAATCTCATGATAAAACTTTAATAGGTGAAGAGTTGCTTCTTATGGATGAGCAAAGAAAGTGGTTTCTTGAGATGGAATTTACTCATGCTGTGAACATTGTTGAAATAATAACAAAGGATTTAGAATATTACATTAACTTATTTGAAAAAGCAGTGACAAGGTTTCAGAGAATTGACTCCAGTTTGGAAAGAAGTTATATTTAGGTAAAATGCTATTAAACAGCACTGCATGCTATAGAGAAATTTTTCATGAAAGGAAGAGTCAAGTGATGCAGCAAATTTCTTATTTTAAGAAATTGCCTCTGCCACCCTACCTTCAACAAACAATACCCTCATCAGCCATTAATATCAAGGCAATACCCTTCACCAGCAAAATGATGATGACTCAGTGAAGGCTAAGATAATGGTTAGTATTTTTTAGCAATAAAATGTTCTTAAATTGAGGTATGATTTCTTAGACATAATGCTATTGCACACTTAATAGACTACAGTGTATTGTAAACATAACTTTTATATGCACTGTGAAACCAAAAGATTCATGTGACTTGTTTTATCGCAATTTTTGGTTGAAGTAGTATGGAACCAAATCAACAATATCTCTGAGATATGCCTTACATAAATATCTATATGTATAGACATATGCATGTAAGGAGATGCAAGAAAAGGAAAAATCATCAAATCTTTATTAGTCAGGATAGGACAACAAAATTTCTATACGATTTATCATATGCAGAATAGTTGAATACATTAAACAAACACCAATCTTAATATAGCATCTGTTAAATGTCCAATCTTAGTCAATTTGCTTGCATTAAGAAGTGATTTTTGAAAAATTTAAGCTAGTAGAAACCACTAGTTATGGTTTTGAAATGAAAACACAGTGACAGACCTTCTTTTTCAAATGACCAGAAAAATTTCCTGAGGTGGTAGGTCTGGTATGACTCAGTGACCAAGAATTAAAAAACATACATATATGCTACTTTCTTTCTCAGTCATTGCAAGGAAAGAACATTTTCCACTCATGTGTGTGGGGCTTGGGAGATGCAGCTAATGCTGTTATCTCCAAGGTGAGGTGCATAGCCTCACCTTAACCATACTCTTCCCTGGAATGTTGCATAAATAAATATGATTTATATACTCAAAGCCAGTCTTGAAGAGGGAGCTGTGCAAAAAAGTCAGCGTGTAGCCTGAGAAATGTACACAATGGGATCAATGTGTCAACATAGGAAATATGCATGCTATTTTCTGAAATGAAAATAATAATTTATACAATAATGGAAAAGTATGAACATATATTATATATACACACACATACACTCACATCTGGAAAGACACCAAAAACAATAGTAGTTACTACTAATAGGAAATAGAATTAGGAAAACAATGGACAATTTATCTGTTTGCTTTATAAATTTCGGTGTTGGAAATATTTATTTTAAAATGCTAATTCTGTAATTTAAAAGCAAACTATTTTTAAAAGGGCTTAAAATCTTATATTAATATTGGGAAGACAAAAGATGGGCCTATTTGGCAGCTTTTAAGATGCCCTGGCCTTTAAGACTTGGTCACAACCTCCAGCAACTTATTCGATCTAATTGTCAGGCAGAACATTGGAGACTACAAAGACAGAAGAGAAAAATATTAGTCTAGATGTAAGCAGTAATTAACTCACACTTTCACTTAGATTCTGTTTTCTTATCAGATTATTCATCTTGACAGCATGGTTCTAAGAGACAATTAATGATATTTTATATGCCATGAATTCTTAAGAAAGTAAAGCAAGTCAATATAAAATATTTATGCGAGCAAATGTACACACACTATCTTCACTTTTAATTTGGTCAGTGGGTTTGTCCCTGGACATACATGGGTAGTTTTAGTTGTATTTATTTGTAACAAGTAAAATTGTTGCAAGTCCACCAATCAAGGAGTGACTTTGACCTGGCCTTGCCCCTGATGAGCCTCTGGCTCTTGGGTGTAGAAAGGAGTCGTCCTTCAATCAGCATGGCTGAGAATGCTGCTGAGATCCTCTGGCTGATTACTAATAATTAGTCTCTGGAGAATTTTCTATATATGCCGCTTGTAAACTGGCTTGCATAAATTTGGGTTGAGTCATGTGATTGAAAGTACAAGACCCTGCACAGAAAGCAGGGCTAGGATAGAGTGTGGCTTCACAAATGCTAGTGATTTGTAAGCCTGTGCTTACAAAAAGGGCTTGGTTTGGATAGACTCAAAGAAAATTTCTCTATATAAATAAAAATTTCCTCAATAAATACAATTCATATGTAATTGAATCCCTCATCTTCACTTAATAATTAAACTTAGCTGAGAGAATAAAGGTATATGGGAAATTAAAAATAAAATTAAGAGAATTTCCTGTTTTCAAGAAGCATATATTCTAAGAGGAATAGAAGATAAAAATAATAATTAAAATGTACAGCAGAATTAAATAAGCATAAAAGACTAGACTACCACAAACTCAGCACTATAAGGAATCAGGAGAAATCGAGGCAACTCTGATGTAGTGACTGTGCAGTGGATTTAGAATTAGGTTTTGCATTACAATTTGCCCCTTAAAAGAAGTGTGACTTTGGGCAGCCCATCTAAACTAAGTCCTACTCTGCAAAAACGTAGATATTATTACCTATTTCAAAGGGTTGTTTTGAGGATTAAAAGGGATAGTTAATATGTAAAGTGTCCTTAAACTATTGAAAAAACATACAAATATAAAAGCATTCTCAAAAGCTAGTAAACTTAAGAAATACTTCATTAGAAATAATATTTCTTGGTGGCAAATAAGTGGGAAAAAAGATAGCATTCCAGAAGGAAGAATACGAGTGAGGTGCACAGAAGACAAATCACAAGGAATGTTTGGAGAATAAAAGATCTTTTTGGTAAGCTCATCAATAAAATGTACGTGGTATAGAGTTAAATAGTAGCAGCCATGAATGACAAACAAAGGAGTAGAGACTTCTTTTAGTAGACAATAATGAAACATTGAAGGTTTTAAGAAGGCTATTTATTGCACGATCCTAGATTGTTTGTGAAACCCTAAAATCTTGTCAGCCAGAGGAGAGGGAAGACCAGGACAGGAGATGGCAGGATTTCTTAATAAATTATTGGCACAGTCCAAGAAGAAAAACTAATGAAAGCAAAATGCACACTACTTATACCTTAGCAGTCCCATTTCTAGAAATCTATTCTATATAAATACTGATATATTTATATGAAAATATATGTAAAGAAGAAATAGAATGATTGTTTGTAAGGAGTGATCTTAGTTTTTTAAAAAAAATGGAAATTACCTAAACATCTGCAAGGAAATAGAGGAAATACTAAATAAATTATGATGCATCTATATTATGCAATGTTATAGAACAATTAAAAGACAGAATTAAGCCAAGTATAGTGTCAGAAAAACATTTCTAATGCCTATTGAATGCAAAAAGCAAGTCACACAACAGGACATAATTTCCCATTTAAAATGTTTAGATGTATGTAAATGGATGAGCAAAATTAGAACTAGAAGATGCACACCAAAATATCAATTGAGGTTAACTCTGGGGAAAGAATTAAGGGCAGATAGAGATAGGAAGGGGGATTTCACTTTTTTTCACCTATTTATTCATGTCTTTCAACACTGATCTACGTACTAGGAATAAGACAAGTCAAATAACTAACTTCATGTTGCTAAAATTGTAGTGATGGGAGATAGATAGTAGTACATAGATAAACAGAAAAATAGTGCATGGACATAGGTATTATGTAGAGAATGATAAGATATGATGGGAAATAATTTAGTGAATACTACAGATTGGACAACTTTGCTACTCTATTATTACAAATTTAGCAGATGAAAACTACATAAATTTGTTATCTTATGTTTTCTATTGGTCAGAAGTCCAAATAGGGCTTTACTAGACTCTCTGTCCAGGGTCTCCCAGGCTGCAATTAAGGTGCTAGTCTCGTTGCATTCTTTACTGGGTCTCAAGATGCTCTTCTGAGTGCAGGTAGTTGTGAAAGTCTCATTTCCTTGCTGATGTGAGATTGAGCGCCCTGGTTTCTTACCAGCAGTCAGCTGGAGGCTGTCCATAGGTCCTAGAGGTCTCCTTAGGTCATTCACAACATGGCCATTTGCTTCTTCAAGCATAACAAGAGAATCTCTCACTCCATTCTGCTAAAACAAAATCTTATGTAACATAAAGTAAACCTGGGAATGACATTCCATCACCTTTGCCATATTGTATTGATGAGAAGCACATGGAGGTTTCCACTCAAGGGGATGGGAGTGTACAAGAGTGTGATTCATTGGGGCTCACCTTGGGCTGTACTTGCCACACTGATCAAAACAAAACCTTCTGAATACATTTAGGCAAGCTCTGCAGAGAAGGTAGCAGGACAGGCCTCTGTGATGCACCAGCCCATTTTCCATGAGGACAGACAAATATTCCCTCACCTTCTGGGAGTAGAGTTTGGCTGAGAGAACTCTGTTGTTAGCCCTTTCTGGAAATTTCCCTCACTGGGACAGAGCTGCCTTGCCCAAAATCATACCTCTTCCAAGAGCAACTCACATCCAGGAACTATTATAATAGCGAGTAAAGGCCTTTCCCCCTTGACCCAGCTTCAAAGTTCTCTACAGGGTCTCCTAAGACCTTTATTGAGGCTGCATTGAAGCCCAACATTTCTTTCTCCTAACCCTGCTTTCCTCTCTTCCATGTCATTGATCCTAAGAGTATTCTCTAATAACCTGCTTGCATTTTAATTTTCATCTCAGAGTCCATTTCCTGAGCAACCAGACCTGCAATACTGGCTTTGGCACGATAGGGTGATGAACATTCCGGGAAGAGGAGTCTGCTAGTGTTCATTTCAATTAGGAAGGACATGAAAAAAACTTGCTGAGGGTAGAGAAGAGCATTTCAGGAGATTGGTTCAAATAGAGGTCAGAAAATTAGGCCAGAGGAGGCCAGTATTAGGTCATGTAGAGCTGTGTAGGCCAGGGTATAGGGGTTTGATTTTTTGAGAGTGATGGAAAGCCATTTATATTTTATTTTAAACTAAAATTTAAGAATCAGTGAAAATGAGTTCAAAGTTAAGATGGAAAGAATGAAAAGACACAAATAAATATTTACCCATATAGAGAACAAGAAATCCTGGAAAGATTTGCAATGGACAAACAAGAGGGAGAGTTATTTATTATCGATTATTCATCTATAATTTATTTCTGATAAAAAATAACCAAGGCAATGACTGTGATATATTAATACCTGTATTTGAAATATTCTTATTGAAGTTTCTGCACATTTTAAAATTTTGCTCTTTTGAATGGACATATCCTTTGCAAACAATACCAAGATGCTGACCCACTCACTATGGCACCCTGACAGGAAAGAACACTTAAATAGAACTTAAAATCTATAATGTTCAATCCTCTCCAGCTGTGCAAAGCATGCCTACGATGAAATAAGTCTTTTCTCTGCCAAACACAAAATGAAAAAAACTCTGGAATGGAAGCCTCAGGTGATTTTTTACCAACAATGAGTTCCATTCAAAAGTAGAAGAATCTGACAGAAAGAATGTCTGAGAAGTGGGATTTGAAGAATTTCATAAATTCCCCCTTCCATTCCTTTCCACTTGAAGACAATTCAGATAGCTTCCTTCTGTTCTATATCACAAGATAGTATTGGGTTTTCATCCTTGACAGAAAGTGAAACTGCAATCTTACTGTGTAGGAGGCTTCCTGCTGAGTGTGACTAGCAACTTTGAGTTCTTTCTCAAGTAGAAAGGTGGACGTTCTTGGTGAATTTCATCAGGAAAAGTCAAACATTGAATTTCTAATACTTGAAGATGAAGTAATATTAAAATCTCAACATGCTCTACTAATATTAAATTTCAAGCATGAAGTAATGCGAAAAAGCAATTCAAATGAATACTAATTACTTTCACGGAGCAGAGTCTATAAACACACAGATGAGAAATACTTAAGCTTATTGGCTCTCAACACAGTTTTAGAGCTTTGGTAAAAGAAATTAACTGTAGAGAGAGTTGATCTTAATTATATTAACAATGAGGACAAAACTAACCTTCGTGGAGCATTTTTTATTTGCAAACCACTTTCACATATATTTCACTCACTGTCATAACAACCCTATAAAGCAGCTCAACAAAAATGAATTTTTCTCCCACTTTACAGATGAGACAAGAAGTTTGGTAGCATGAGATAGCTTATCCAGCATTGCACAGTCAATAAAAGGCAAACAGAAATAAAACCCATCTCTTCCCGTTCCTTATACCAATAATGTTTATTAATAATTCACACCCTTTTATCACTGTTAATTGTTTCCTCCCCTGCACCACTATCTTCAGTGGAGAGCTAAAGGCACCTGTTAGAATTCAATTCGAAAGAAAGTTGGACATTACCCACTTACAGCTGTAGTACTGTGGAAACATTTAAAAAGAGTACATGATTTCACCCTTTTATTAATAGTTCATTCCTCCATATATCTTCTTTAATATTTGAAACTTTTTTCCAAACAGAGAATAAATATAACTATCTGTAAAAGATGTAATGTGCTTAAGTGTATATTGCTGAGTGGAAGCAGTGATTAACTGTAAACAGGCACCAGGGAACTTTTGGAGGAATAGTAAATGTTTTAAAATTGGATTGTAGTGAAGTTTGCACAGCTCTATAAATTTACTAAAATCATTGAATTGCACAATGGGTGAATGTTATGGTATGTAAATTATAACTCAGTAAAGCTTTTAGAAAAAAGACAAGTAAGATAGAATAGGAAAATGTATATTATTAAGTATGAAAACTATGAATATGTTAATATAAATAAATAATTATCAGATTTGAAGCAAAGGAGGTCACTGTGTGTCTGAATTTAAGGGAATGGGCTCTGGGGATCTAAAAGAAGGAAACACTGGGGAAATGATAAAAAAACATCTAAATTCTGTAGCACTTTTCCTACTACATTGCACCATGGCAAAATTATTTTCTAATTTGATATCACAAAGCCTCCATTTTATCTTCCCATGAGGAAAAATGAGCATGGAAAGGGGAAGTGATTTACTTGAGGTCACAGAACTAGTCTTAGAAATAGATTCCATATTCAGGCCTTAAAATAAAAAACCCTGCACTCCAAAGAATTTAGATTTGTTAGGGAGCACTCTGGTATATTGCACCATGGCAAAATTATTTTCTAATTTTCTAACCACAAATTTTCTGTTTTATTTTCCCAAATACCCTTTCATTCAATAAACTTTGGTTCAGCAACTATTATATGCCAGACATTGGCTGGCTATTTAATACTCACATATAATCATATGAGGCAGAAATTGTTATTTTGATTTTAACAAAATATGAATCTTCCCAGGTTTTACCAGCTTGTGGGAACAAACATGGTCATATGAACATCATCTCAGAGTCTCCTGGCTCTTGCCAACCCTTGTCTCATGGTATCCCAGTGGTCTACACGACCTCCTGTTTAAAATATTTTGAGAGTCCCAAGACTCTCAAATCCTCAAATTCTCTTCCCTATGGGACAACAAAGTCTCCATCTGAGGTCTCCAGATGCCAAAGATGCAATGGTCTTTGGCGAAGTGGGTCAATGCCTCTCATTCCCCTTCGTGTAATCCTAAGGTACTCTTTTGTGTAGCCCAAAGGCAACATTGCTTGACCATCAATATTTTCAGTAAAACAAGTCTTTTAGTATTTGTCTATTCTTCCTTCTAGTCCCAAAACAAGCCATTGACCCAAGACGAATTCATATGCCAGCCACCATTCTGAACTGAGAACCACTGTTTCCCTCACATGTTCAAGGCTTTGTTGCTGAGTGCAGTGCACCATGCCTGGTTTTGTCTTTGCTTGTTAAGAGTCCTCTCCCAGGAGTTCCTTGTTCAGTTAGACTTCTGGTATTCTAGTGACCCATTCATTCCTACCAATTCTCCAGAAATATCCATACAATCTGAATCCTAGCTCAGGTTGATGCTGTGGCCTTATAATACTAGATATTCTTTTACCAGACAACCATCTGCCTAGAGTACAATATTCCAAATAGAGCATAACCCCTTCATGTTTTAGGATTTTTCCCTTACATTCCCCCTATTAAACATACCACTCTAAAAAACTTTTCTAACATGACAGAAAATTAATTATATTTCATAAATATAAATGCACATGTAACTCTATAGTGCAAATTCTATGATTATAAATAAATGGTCCATAAATATTTACTCAATTACTTATATTCCTACATTTTTAACCTATCATGCTTACCTTACAGCTCACGAATTCAGCTTTTCAAATAATATGCCACAAAATAGCCAATGGAATTAAAAATCAGGGAAAAGTGATAGAACTAAATATATATCCCTTAAATATAGCAAAACAGTTCACCTTTGAAATAAAATGTACATATTTTTCACATAATACTTTCTCTGGTTGTTAAGAGGACTCCACAGAGATAAAGCACCTCATTTGTTGGAAAGCTCAGTAAATAATAGCAGCAGTAACACAGTTCTTCATAGAAGCTTTGAAAAACTGAGCACATAGCCAAATTACCCATCTAAATTTTATGATGCACATAATTCACAATTGCTACTATCCTCAGTTTAGAAGATTGCTAAATGATATTCTTGATCTTATTTTTAAGTGTGAAGAATCAATTTACACATAGCCACGCATTTTTGCACTAAACATATTTGGAAGACCAAGACAATTATAATTTGTTATTATTGACTAGAACTTTAGCCTCCATTGGTTTGAATTTTTCTTGCCTTTGAAATGACCAAACTTTCTTATATTTATTAAAAATAACATAAAATAGTTTGAAAATATAGTAATATTTCTCAAAATAATATAGGGAATTTTATTTGCACCATAAAAATATATTTAAAGTGATGATAGAAATTGAATCAGATTGTCTTAAGAGATAAAGTGACTCATAATTTGTAAGTTAGTCCACTAAAGAAGCAGTGTCCATGTAAACATAGCAGTTAATAAAGGACCCACAGCCTATTAAGGCTTTCAGGGAAGCAAAATAACCTGAGACAAACTTAGGACACTAGGTTTTTGTTTTTTATTTGTTTGTTTATTTGTTTTTGTCTTTATTTTTTTTTAATGTTATATTCAAAAAATATGAGGTCCCCATATACTCCCTACCCCTCACCCCACTCCTCCCCCCATAACAACAGTCTCCTCCATCATCATGAGACATTCATTGTATCTCTGAGCACCACTGCACCTCATGGTCCACATCATAGCCCACACTCTCCAACAGTCCACCCAGTGGGCCATGGGAGGACATACAATGCCGGTAACTAGGACACTAGGTTTTATTCCAGCTAGTGAAAAAAATGCATACATAGTATTTTCTATGGGTATTAGCTCATATAGTGAAATGTTTTAAGTTTCATTTGAATAAAAATATATGTGAATATTTTATGTCATTAATTTACTCACTGATTCTACAAATATTTTCTTAGTGCCTGGGAGATTCACCATGCACTGGTACATCTGGAAGATGTGCTCAGAGACAATAAATATAACAAAACAGACAAAAATCCCTGCCCTCATAGCACTTGTTTTCTGGTAAAGGAATGAACAATAAACAAAATAAGTGAAATAAATAGTATACCAGGTGGTATAAAGTGCTGTGAAAAAAACACAGCAGAGACCTGTTGGAGTGGTTGTGATTTATTAAATAGGACCGGCAGGAAGACCTCACTCAGCGAAAAGGTGACATTGCTACAAGATGAGAAAGCCCGTCTTGTATCTATCTAAGGACTAGCAAAGGCAAAGTCCCTGAAGCAGTAACACAATTGGAAGGAGGACAGGGCAGATATGGTGAAGAGAACAAGGGGAAGAAAAGTAGAAATGAGGTCAGCCGGGTGTGTGTACGTGTGCGTGTGCATGGGTGTTCATGTGTATGTGTGTAGGATGGCGGACGTTCTTCTAGGCCATTGTAAGAACTGGCTTCCTGTCTGAGTAAAATAAGAAGACATGGAGTAAGATAGGATGGTTTTCAGCAAAGAGATAGAATGAACTGGTTTATATTTTAAAAGACTCATTTGGACCGCTTATTTGAAAATAAGATACAGGAGGGTAAAGGCAGAAGCAGTGAGACCAGTCTGGAGGCTATAAGCAATATAATGCAGAGGGGGAAATGATGATGGAAAGGACATGTGCCATGGCCATGGGTATGAAAGTGTGGGTAATATATTTGAAAAGCAGAGACAAGAGAATTACCTTCCACACTGGAGCCAGTGGGTAGGAAAAGGAGAGGAGACAGAAATGAGTAGGGTTTTTTTTTCTTTCTTTTTTTTTTTTTTTTGAGATACTCGGGCTGGGATTGAACCCAGGAGCTCATATGTGGGAAGCTGGCACTCAACCACTGAGCCACATCAGCTCCCCTCAGTTGGTATTTTCATTTGTTTGCTTGTTTGTTTTTAGGAGGTACCTGGAACTGAACGCAGGACCTCCCATGTGGGAGGGGCTCAACTGCGTGAGCCACATTTGCTCCACAGAAAATGGTTTTTAACCTGAGCAACTGGAAGATTGGAGAAGACTGAGGGTGAGGAGGTTTCTGGGCACAGGTTGTTGAGCGGAGGTGAGGTTGTGGGAAGTCAGATTTGGTTTTGGACATGCAAATTTTGAGGTGGCTATTAGACAGCCAAGTGGAAATATGGAGTGGGCAGCCTGGGCCAGAAATTGTGTATATTTGCCACAGCAGCCCTGGCAAACCAAGACAATGAAGAACTAGCAAAAGAGACTAAGAATCAGTAGCCATAGTTGTATATAAAGAATTGTATCAATAAGAATATCCTATCCTGCCCAGCCAGCCCTAAGTGGCTAAAGCATCCTCATAATGATGCCACAAGGAGAAGGGAGGACACACAGAATCACTGTCATACACTATGAGAACCTCAGTCTAGAGCCTAAGGCTCTAGTCAGCTCAGTAGCCAATATCAGTACCAACATCAGGAGCTAGGACTAGTGTAGTCTCCAATTCACTTATATTAGATTTGTTCAATTAAAATTATTGAGTTAAGAACATGAGAGATCTTGTGCTTCTCAGACATCCTTTCAGCATGCTTCTGAATTCAGAGCCCACTGCTAATCTTAAAATGCAAAAATATCCATAAATATAAATTATTCTTATAAAACACTCCTTGCAATAATAGCCATGTTTTTTATTACTTAGCATATGCCAAGCTCTGTTTAGGCATATTGAATTTTCTAAAGATGACCTCATTTATATCTCACCTCCCATGCAGTGTGACTTTGCCCATTCACAGGTGGAATCTAACTCCTCTTCCCTTAGTGTATCGGCTAGACTCAGTGACCTGTTTGTAAACAAGGAATGGGGAGGAAAAGAGTTTTCATGACATCTGAGGCTAGGTCAGGAAAGCCATGTTTCTGGTTTCCCCAGGCACCATGCTGTGGGATGCACAGCCACGTGGAAAGGCCCTGCACAGGAGCGCCAGGAGAAAGCCACAGCTGAGCCTCGACTTCAGGGCATTGCCCAATGAGGTGGCCAAGTAAAGAACAATTCATAGGATTCCACTCCCTACCATTTGAGGCAGTTTGGCCATCTAAGAGCTCTGACCTGAGGCCCTTACGTAGGCATCCTAACGTGCCCTGTTGAATTCCTGACCCACAGAATTTGTGAGTGTAATAAAAGAGTTTCCATTTTACCTCACTAAGTTTTAGGGGTGGTTTATTAAACTGCAATAGATGATCAGAACAATTATGTTGTGTTTTTTTCGTATTATCTCATTTAATCTTCAAAAGAAGCCTAGTAGCTTGGTATTAATATTCTCTCCAGTTTACAACGGGAACTTCGCCTTTTGAAAGGTTAATGCAGGGGTAGCGGATTTGGTCCAGTGGTTAGGGCGTCCATCTACTACATGGGTAGACGCGGCCTCCTTGACCCCTGTGCAGCTGGCCCATGCGCAGTGCTGATGCGCGTGAGGAGTGCCCTGCCACGCAGGGGTGTCCCCCGTGTAGGGGAGCCCCATGTGCAAGGAGTGCGCCCCGTAAGGAGAGCCGCCCAGCGTGAAAGAAGGTGCAGCCTGCCCAGGAATGGCATGGCACACACAGAGAGCTGACACAGCAAGGTGGCGCAACAGAAAGAAAACACAGATTCCCGTGCCACTGACAACAACAGAAGCAGACAAAGAAGAAGACACAGAGAACAGACAACTGGGGTGGGGGAGAAAGGGGAGAGGAATCAATCAATAAATAAATCCTTAAAAAAAAAAAGGCTAATGCAGCTGCTAAGTGGTGGGAGCACAATTTAAATACAGTGAAGGAACCACTACTCACAAAGACAGCACTAAGACACATCCCATGGGTAAGAAACTCGGCTAGGCACTGAGTAAATACAAAATAAACACATGAAATAACCTCTGCCTTTGAGATGTTTGTAAACAAAGTAAGAAGTCAAGACAAATATGTGAGAATCCTCATTTCTCAAAATCTTTAATTCAGCAACCTGGCAAATGGTACATTCATTCATTAATCAAGCATTCAATAAGTGGCCACTGGGCACCTAACATTGTATTAATCAGAAAACCAGCCAACGGTATAGACAGAGGAAACAAAGTGTAGTGTAATGAAAGAGAGGACATTTTTATAAATCACCCATTTTTACTTTATTCTAGGAGTAGGATGTCTAAAATACCCGTTAATTAAAAAAAAAAAAAGTAGGGTTGAAAGTTTGTGAAAATGGTTCATCAAAGTGATACATGGCTCATGCACAGAAAAACAGATTCTAAAATACTTCATAAATCACAGAAGAAATGATTAAAATAGTCATGTATGTTCCTGAGTAGGAGAGTGAAGAGGGGAGATACAGGGAGGAAAGAACACACACAGATTGTTTCTGGGAAGAATACTTTGAAAATGATGTGAAATATCTTACACTCTGTTCACATTTATGGGAATGTTTTATATGCACAAATATAGAATTTTGCTATTTTTTAGTTTATCTACAAAACCTACATAAGAGGTTCTAAGGTATAAAGAGAGTATTTTTCCATACTGCTAGAAAACAAGGATGGGCTTTTGAATGATGGAAAATAATTCCATTTTTAAAGCTCTTATAGATTTTCTCTGTCAATAGCCATATTTAATTTTTCTAAATCCAAGAAAATATAAGAAAAATCTAAGTAAATGGAAGGGTTAGAAGACTAGTGCCCAGATTCTATGCTACCCTGGGGGAATTTTTGTTTTTCATCAGTGTAGCAGTTTGATATGGTTATGAATTCCAAAAATAGATACTGGATTATGTTTGTAATCTGATCTGTATTTGGGCCTGATTGAATTATGATTAGGGCTTTGATTGGGTCATGTCATTAGGGCAGTGAGTCCCCGCCCCTTGATGGGTGGGATTCACAGATAAAAGGCATGACAAAGGACAGAGTTGCTGGTTTCTGATGTTGGAGTTTTGATGTTGGAGTTTGATGCTGAAATCTTAAGCTGGAGCCCTGGGGAAAGAGACAGAGCCTTCTCCTGATCGTCTATAGCAGACCCTGTGGAGGAAACAGAGGAGCTGAGCCCAGAGGAACCCAGGAAGCCTGAACCCTCGCAGACATCAGCAGCCATATTGCTCCAACATGCGTAAATAGACTTTGGTGAAGGAAGTAACTTATGCTTTATGGCCTGGTATCTGTAAGCTCCTACCCCAAATAAATACCCTTTATAATGCCCAGCAGATTCCTGGTGTTTTGCATCAGCACCCCTTTGGCTGACTAACATAATCAGTATACATTATCATCTCCTTTTTTAAAATCTCAAATCATGAAATATCTTAAATTATTGTAGACTGAGAAGAATGTGTACATGTGTATGTTTCCTTTGTTCATTGGTACACAGCAGAAATGAAATCTTGGTCAACACCATTTTCCACACTTAAAATGAAAATTTGAATGTTTTTATTTGTTACAGTGTTGCTATTAAAAAATTGTATGCAGACCCCAATGTTGTATAATACAAATACATTTATATTAAATACTTTTCTCAAATAAACAAAACTATTCACAAAGGTATTCATTAATCCACATTTCTCCAAGATACTATTTCTTCATTCACCTGAGCCTTTCGTTCTAGAAAATTAAGCCACGTTGACTCGGCTTTTAGCAGTGCTATATTATTTGAAGATAAGCAGAAGGTTTGTAAACAGGAAGTTTAAAATAATAAAAGCCAAACTCCTAGCTGGTGAGGGCATGCCAACTGACATATGAGAGGATCACTGCTGAGTCTAGTTTTAATGGACCTAGTTTACAGATGCCGATGAAGTCTATGGGGAAGTCGGGGAATTTTACAAGAAAAAGCTAATGTGCAAGATGGTTAATATTTTTGTTATCCACTTAATCTTCGTATCTATTAAGATTAGTTTCTTCCACTCCACACCCCAAGAAATAGGGAGAAAAGGAAACATTTAATGATCATATTCATATTAGTAATACAAGTAAATGAATGATGTCTCATGAATCCATGATCAAGGTTATTGGCTGAAAGTGATTGATATTAACATTAGCCAGAAAATATTGACATTTCGACCATAATTTAAGATGTATTCTTTGTTTGGTGTTTTTATTTTCATATTATTCTCTTACCATGGAATGCCTGACATGCGTTCATCAAACATTTCTTAAGTACCTATTGTGTGCCAGACTCTAAGAATGCAAACCGAATAAAGCACAGTCCCGTTTTGGAAAGACATACAATTAAATAAAATATGACAGTCTGGAAAATAAATGAGTGCACTTAAAAATGTATAATTGTTCATATAAAAATATATAAGGGAACAGTGGGCACAAAGAATACATCAAATAATAAGTTTTACCTGAGAAGAATATTAGGAAGGACTTGACAAAGGAAGAGTTTCTGAGTGGAGTATGGAAAGGGAGCAGTCTGCTTCCTCAAAGAAAATGCTCTACTGCTTTTATATTTAGGTATGTGTGCAGGTGTTATACATAGGTGTAACATATGTAATACATTGATATACAATATATAATATGTGTGTTTACATATATGAGTATATACGTATATATAATACATATATAAAATATGTAATATATATAATACATTTATATATAATACACATTTTTAGCATTCTTAGAGCAAGGAAGTCATTTTCATCAGTGTATGGAATGCTCTTTATAACAAATTCATTCTTTGGTTCTCCATTTGTGACCTGATCCACAGATTTATTTTTGAAAATGTTTACTCAATATGCCTTCACATTCAAGAATGAAACAGTCCCCTGAAAATATTTGAAAATTTAAAAATTGTAATCATGTTTCTATTATTTCATTTAAATATAAATTTTAAAAAATATTTTTAAAAAGACCACTGCTCCAGCATTACTTTGTCATGTGCACATTTGTACTCACTTCAAATACTCTGGTGCCACCTTGTGGTTTATTTCAGATGATAATCTAATAATAAATGTCACTTTCTCTGTTACATTAAGCTAAAAATACTAGACACATGCATCTATCCAACAACTATTTTTAAGCATTATCTTGAGATCAGTAATATTGTCAATCACTGAATTCACAAAAACAAATAATAAATTGACATTTTTAAAAAGAGGCTTAATTTCTACTATGTTGTTGGAGGGAGGAGCTGGGACTGAGATGCAAAAGTATAATACACAGCTAAAGTATCTTTAGTAGAAGTGGAAATGATGGCTATGATTTTATCATCATTTGTGTCAGACTGAAAAATGTCTCATTGTGGTGACCAGCTGGATGAGTTCACCTGTTTGGGAAAGCTATTGAATAAATCTTGAGGAAAACGATAATACAATAAATTATTTTTTTTGCTTAATTCATGTGTAAACATTTGGGAGGGGCACACCAACAATGGCACTACACTGTTGTATGGTAGATAATTTATCTTCAGTCCAGATCAGAAATTTTGCAGTGAGTAGAAGTGGATCACTAGACTCCATATTCCACATCTCAAAAAGCTCACGAAAGCAGCTTCCACTTTCTGAAGGAGCCTAAATAATAAACTCCTTAGAAATAGACTGCTTTGGTACCTAGCATGTTTTTACTAAATTACTTCACTATGGAAGAAAATAGTTGCATTGCACTTGGGAAGATTCATAATGAATGGATGGAAACGGTCCCGTAGGAACCCACTTAGAAAAGAAGCAAGTCTGATAAGTGCTGCTGGTAAGCAACTCTGTGAAACAGAAAATGAATCTATATTGAATATTCCATGATCCTATCCAATTTAAGGCAATTCACGAAATGAGAAACAATTTCTTACTTTTCTTTGGCTCTTTTGAATATCTGACAAATTCAAATGTATTTTGTTACAGCAAACATATATTAAGTAATTATATTGCAGAATGAATCAAAACAATTTTAATTGGAAAACATTTCTTAGAGACTTATCACTGTCCTGAGGAAGCCAAAAATTATTCTGACCACCTCCTTGAGCAACTGTCAAGAGAAAAATGAATCTAACTAAGCAGTTGAGTACATTAAGATTTGTGGAAATATTTTTTCAATGTTATGATCAGTTAATGAAATTTACATTTTAGGAGAAGAAAGAGCAAATTGGTTCCATTTTAATAAGTAAAAGGATCAAGAGTAGAACTCCATTCACTTGAACTCCCCTTGCCACTTCCCTTCCACACTTCTCTCTCTTGCTCCATGGCATTGGAAAACTACTGCAAATTCTATTTTGCCCCTCTGGGAAGGATATATCACACTTTGTGGTCAGCTGAGGCAGGAATCCTTCACCCGCTTCAATAGCTGCACTTGATAGCAGCTATTATATGCATAGTACTTTTTAGATCATCATTCTTAATGGTGCCCTTTTTTACAGTGAAAGCAATTTTTCACTGTAAAGCAGTGTCCCAGTATAAACTTGGTATTCCTGGGACTTAGGCCCAAAATACTAGCAGCACTCACCAGCCTTTATTAAAAAACAAAACATTCCCATACATTTCTAGGTGATTCCTGTACGTTTAGAGAGTACAGATGAGTAATTGAAGTAGACACAAGAGCAATACCTATTCATTTATTTAACAAGTATTTATTAAGCATTTGTAATAATAATTCAGTTAACTTAAGGGGAACTAACTCACTGTCTAGTGTGAGAAACAAAATAAACAAGATCACAATTTCTTAGGTTATTGTAAAAATATGTACAAAGTAATAGAAAATAAAAGAAGGAAATGACTGGGAGAGTAGAAGGCTATGAAGAGGAAAAAACTATTTTATCTGGGTCTTGAAGGAAGCATAAGACTAGCCTAGGAGAGGAAGAGTGGAAGGAAAATCCAGTCAGTGGGAACAGAATACGCAAAATCTATGAAAAAGTATAAGAAACAGTGAGTGCCAATCCCCAGTGCCTGAAACAATAGATTTTTGAGAAAGTAAAATTGAAGAGGACACTAAGTGGTAGGAAAGGAAGGGGGAGAATGGAAAAGGGGGGGCAGGGGGTGGGTGTAAAAACAAATTTTTTTAAAGAGTTATTTATCTATTTATTTCTCTCCCCTTCTCTGTGTCTATTTGCAGCATCTTCTTTGTCCGCTGCTGTTGTTGTCAGCGGCACGGGAATCTGTTTCTTTCTGTTGCATCATCTTGTTGTGTCAGCTCTCCATGTGTGCAGCACCATTCCTGGGCAGGCTGCACTTTCTTTCGTGCTGGGTGGCTCTCCTTACGGGGAGCACTCACTGCGCGTGGGACTCCCCTATGCAGGGGACACCCCCACGTGGCAGGGCTCCCCTTGCACGCATCAGCACTGCGTGTGGGCCAGCTCCACATGGGTCAAGGAGGCCCGGGGTTTGAACTGCAGACCTCCCATGTGGTAGACGGATGCCCTAACCACTGGGCCAAGTCTGCTGCCTGTAAAAACAAATTTTAAATCACCTATGGAATTTGAATACTTTTCTGCTCCTATGGCTTTACAATCCTCCTTTGGGCACAGCTATTGTCATACCATCACTCATGACTTTTATAGGAGCCATTGTCAAACACGTGTCTGAGTCCTCTCATGAAGTCCATTATTATATTTTCAACTAAATTTTCCCCATCCCTGTAACAGACTGCCCTAACCTCATACTTAATGGGTCTCATCTTTTCTAAACTAGGGATTGGCTCTTCCACTGCTATTTCAATCTCAATGCCACTTTTGACTTTTCTCTTTATTTGAGATAAACTGCTGCCATAAAAATCAAATCAATTACTGTTCTCTGATTTTCCTGAACAATATCTCTTCATAAGAGATGCCAACTCTTATAATCCAGGAATATCATTCCTAGACTAGATTACACCTCCCTCAATCAGTCTCCCAGACCCTGGTTTCTGTCCACTTTGTCAATTCTACATGTGGCTATTGCACAAACCTTCCTAATATATGACTTTGATTGCTTTGGTCTTGTGCTCAAACACATGGGCTTCAATTACTTTTTTTAGGAAAAAAAGTCTGTTTATCCTGGCATTCAAGGCCTTCCTCAATCTGGATTAAATCTAACTCCTTAATTCCATCTAGCAACCCTCTTTAACTTTCAACTATATATATACATATATTCAACAATATAATAATGATAATAATGATTATGATAGTAACCGACAAATATTGAGAGTTTATTATAACCTGACATTGAGAAGAGTGCATTTTATGAAATTTCTTATTTGCCTTTACTTAAACTTTTCAGTGGTTCTCAGTTTGCAGATGAAAAAGTAAAGGCTTAAAGATTGACTAATTTGCCCACACTTTCACAGCTGGTGAATGATAGATCCAGAATTTAAAGTTATTTCTGATTCTTAACATCAGGCTATACTTCTGATTCCCTTTCTTTCTCCCTTTCCCCATCCATCCTCTCTCTCTTTCTCTCCAGGTGCCCTTCTTTCCTCTTTGAAACCAAAATTATATCTCCTGAAATGCATCCATCTCTTTTTTCCAAAAAATTCAGTCCAGCCATCAAATCCTACTCAGTGTGTGCTTTCTCTGTAAACCATTCCCTGTTAACTTAAGTCAAAGTCACCTCTCTCTCCCACTAAGCCAATGTATTTCCAACTTTGGCTGCACATTGGAATCACCTGTGGAGATTTGATATAATTGGTCTGGGGAACCACCTGGGCATCAAGATTTTTAAATCTCCAAGGTGATTCCAATGTGTAGCCAAGGTTGAAAGATATAGCTCGAAGATCTTAATTTATTGACTCTATGGCTCTTTTGGCAATTAGAATCACAAATTGACATGATTTAGAGATATATTTAGAGAACAATTATTTTACCTATAAATGAGAGTGCTGTATATAATTAGCAAAATTCAAACATTTTTGGCAAAGTACTTTGTTTGAAGCCTACTGGAGACTCAAAAATTATAAAAACGGAAGTTGAACTTTGTGGAATCAGGACAGGGAAACATTAACTTCCACTAATTTGCCTCCTTTTCCCTGGAGTCCCTGAGGAAACTACATGAAACCCCAGGGTACCTAAGATTGAAGAATACATATTAATAAATTATAAAAATCACTTTTGTTTATGATAATCTTATATTCTTTGATATCATGGGTAAATTAAAGGTAAATTAACTATATGTTAACTGTATTTCTGGACTATTTCTTTCCCAGCAATGCATTATTTAGTTAATAAAGTTTCTATTTCTTTGGAAATAATATTTATTTAACAAAAAATAATAGCATTTTATAAATGGAAGAAAATCCCACTGAACATACAAGACAGCAGATCTTACAGTGATGAAAGACATAATATCAAAATTTATATTTTAATATTTATATTTTTATTATTTTTTATTTCAAATTCTTTTTAATTTTTTGTGTTTTATTTGTCATTTTTTAAACTATCGTTTTACCATTTTCGTATTTTATTCAGTTATTTTGTTGACTTCATTTTTGGAGAAATTTTTTATCACAAAAGGGTTACAACTGTGTTGTAGGAGGAACATTGTTGTGGGGTGTCAGTGATGGGGGTTGCATGGGAGGAGGTTCACCTGGGGAATACCAATAAGCATATGAAAGAGTTCAAATGTTCATGAGGCATTGTTACAGTCGGTGGAGATCCACACAATAACTGAAAGAATATTCAATTCCAATCCTGGGGAGCTCTGTCACATTCTCTAATGGGACAGCAAGAATCCCCTGAGCACAAGGGCACTGAATAATGAAGGAGGATGGACCATTGATTGACCCTTGAAATTGATGGCTGTACTTATAAACCTTTTCTTTTGTATTTGAAACTTAGCCCTGTATTATAGGTCGCCTAAGAGTTACCTCCTGGGAGCATCCTTGTTGCTCAAATGTAGCCTCTTTCTAAGCCAAACAGCATACAAATGCATTACCTTTTCCCCCCACCCCCTGGTGTGGGACATGACTCCTGGGGGAGGATGAGCCTCCATGGCATTGAGGGATTACTACCAAGTACCAACTACCAATGCAACTGGAAAAAGACCTTGACCAAAATGGAACAAGGGTAAAGACAAATGAGTTTATATGGCTAAGAGACTTCAAAGTGAGTAGGGAGGTTGTTCCAGAGGTTATGTTTATGAATGCCTCAGCAGGATCCCATTGACTGCCACAGTAAATATTGCTCAAATAGTGGGGCTGTTGAGGCCACTGGAGACATCCAGACACTATAGGCAGGGCTGACAGCTCAGGAGTTTGGTGCCCTGCCATAGGCCCTACTTGGGGATTTATACTTTCCAGTGTGACAGAGTTCGACTCAGTTGTGGTTTCCTTACACATGGCTCTTCTGTCCCTTCTATTGAACCTTTAGTTAGTACTAGATTTGAAAGGTTTATGTCCAAGAAACTTAAATCTTTGGGCATGTGCCAGTTGGGCCCTGAAACTCAACAGAGTTGCAATACCTACTCTCCATTTCACTGGACTCAGCCAGGACAACTAACAAGGAAATGATAATGGACAATGCCCATCCCAAGGAACAGAGAGAGTCTACAACTGCAAGCAAGATAGTCCCATCCATCTGCCCCATGGAATCTAAGCTGCTTCTCAATTAAAGGTGGAGTGGGCATCTCCAAAAAAAGGGAAACATTAAATACAAAAGAGTTTTTTAAGCTAAGAGAGTTCAAAGTGAGTCGGTGGTCATTCCAGAGGTTACCCTTATGCACATCTCAGGTGGACCTCACTAACTGCCACAGTAAACAAAGCCTCAAACAAGGGTGCTCCTCAGGGCTCTGGAGACATCCAGACACTATAGGCAATGTGTACAGTCCCTTGAAATCAGTATGTCAGTGGGACTGACCTTAGAATATATGATAAACTTTTTCCCCAGTGCAACAGAGGTAGGATCATTTATAATTTCCCTATACATGATTATTCTAGTCCTTTTATTTGAACCCATAATTTGCACCGTACCAGTTAAATATATGTCCCAGAGACTTAAATCTTCAGTCTGTTCATATGTCGGCTGAACCCTGAATCTCAGCAGAATTGTAGCCAACACCTATACCCCAGTTTATCCCAGACAACTAAAAAAATGATGGTGATGGACACCCCCATCCCAAAAAACATGGTATCTAAAACTGTGAGCAAGACAGTGCCTTCCATCTGCCCCATTATATCTAAGCCCGTTCTCAATCTGAAGCAAAGCAGGCAGCACAATCCCCAAATTCTCAAGATTGAGGAATGAACAAACATAAGGAGGGAGTGCAATCATGGACCAAAGTAAAATTATTATCATAATAACAGAGGAACTTGTAACATTGATATAAAGACAGTGATTGCCAGAAGTTCCGAGGAGGAGAGAAGGGAAGAATAGGTGCAACATAGGGTATTTTTAGTGCATTGGAATTTTGCTGCATGATATTGTAATGATGGATACAGGCCATTATACATTTTGTCAAAACCTATAAAACTGTACAGTGCAAAGTGTAAATCATAATGTATATTATATACCTTGGTCAGTAGCAATGCTTCAATATTTGTTCATCAATTATAATAAACATACCACACTAATGTAAGATGCCATTAATAGGAAAAAATGTGGGAGGGGGAGAGGGTGAGTGATTTGGGTATCCCTTATACTTTTTTTTTTTAAGGTACTGGGGCCAGGGATTGAACCTGGGACTCATGTGTAGGAAGCTAGCACTCAACTGCTTGAGCCACATCTGCTCCCTCCCTTATACTTTTGATGTAACTTTTCTATAATCTAAAACTTCTTTTAAAATAAGATTTATTATATGAAAAAAAAATAGTATTTCAGAATGACCTAGAGATGTTATCATGTACCAAACAGCTGGTATTAATATTTCAAACTTACAACCACCTTTGAAGACACACACTAGAATAACCCTTTTGCCAATGAAGAAATTGAGAATTGAGGTATTAAGTGACATACCTCAAGGTATAGTACAATTTAGTGGCACACTCCCAACTCCAAATCCAGAGTTTATTCCAAGCCTTATAAATATTTTATGAGCTTTTCCTTTACCTGCCACCAAGGGCTTAAAAACATTTCCACTAATGAGTAGCACAGAGCCATCTCTAAGCTACTTGGAACAAAAGTTCAGAATTGAGTACAAGAGACAATTCACGACACAGTTCCAGAGATTTTCAGGGGAAAAAACACAATTGCATTTTGCATTCATAGTTGGCAAAGTATACTGGGGACATTTTTTAAATGACAGATATAAAATGCTTTGTAACAAAACAAGTAGCATATTGAGTTTAAATTCCAACTATCAAATAAAAAGGAAAGAAGAAATAAATCAATTAAGAAAACCTGTTATTTCAAAATAGATCAAATAGTAACAAAAGGAAGAAAATAAGAAAAAAAATATTCTGACATAGTGTCTGAGTTTTCTGAGAAGGCACAACTAGCCACAACTCATTTTTATTCCCATTTGTTTTTCTTCTCCCACCAGATTACTTTCCCTACTATATGAGCGTCAGGTCAGAGGTCGGCCATATTAAACTGTCACAAGAACACATGGGGATAAAAGAGACCCAATAGTGAGGGGAGCGCAGGTGACTAATCTGTCAAGGATATAAAAACACATGCTGGAGGACACATATCCTCCACAGGGACCAAAAACTATCAGTTTAAAATACTGTATTACTCATGCCAACCATCTTTAAATCTTGAAAGCTATGGGCTAATTCTGGTATTTTTTTTAACCTCCAAATTAAAAAAAAAAAAACAAAAAACAATATCAATGTAACTGAATAACTTAAATCTTGTTTGAAGGAACTTATTTTGCTATTAAATTCCTAGTTCATTAATGAAAGACACACCTGTTCTCAAGTCCTAAATCTCTGTAAGAAAAGAAATGTGCAGATTAGGAAGTTGGCCATGCAGATTTAAATTTACACATCTTGCACAACATTCCTTCGAATTAAATACTTTGCTAATAATTTTATCTTAATTATGTGTTAGGGAAGCATTACTTTCATTTATTAAATGGTACATGCATTAAATCTCATTGATATCAAGCTTAATTTTGGAAGCTATTAGGCTGGCTGGCATTTACATAATTTAAAGGAAAACATACGTAAGTATGATTTGGACATAATGCATTTAATATCTACCTGCCCTTGGCCCTTTTAAAAAGGAAATGGCCCCAGGACTTTTCTTATGCATAGGTTATCAATCTTGGCCATGGTGATTTTGAGCAAGTGTCAGTGTTAGATCTTCAGGCGGCTTTCTATATGTTGACTGTCACAAGGTTCTGCATGTAAGAAATGACTTTAACCTGGGTAAAACAAACATTTTCTCTTGAAACAGGCAAAGAGAGAGTCAGTTAATAACCCCAGAAGTAAAAGCAGTTGTAACAGAGATAACCAAGGGCATAAAATGGCAAAGCTCTAGAAGAGAGAAAGATGACCCAAATCTTCCTGAAGGGAACACAAGATAACCAGGTCATTACAGGGCAGGGTTGAATCCTGAACAGTTCCGCTTCGCCTTTAGTTATGACTATAGGGTTGCAGTTATATTCTGAAGGTGGGACTTGAATACACAGTATTTGAGGCTATTTGCTTTTCTCCTTACCCAAAATTCCCATTATATATGGTAACCAAACCTATCTTTTGCTCTTTGCAGCCTTGAAAAAGCATGAGGCCATGTGCATTAGACATTTTTAATTGGGAATCCCCCAAGAGGTTAAATGCACCATATTTCAGAGCTAATTGCACTACTTAGTAATGGTATGAAATATTTTTAAAAACTTTCTTTCTATTACCACATAATTAATCAAAACCACTAGTTATAATTATGAATTTTTGAGAAATAATATTTCATAGTTGTAAAGCACACAGACTCTGGGGCATTGATTCAAATCTCAACTCTGCTACCTAATAGTTCTATGATTTGCTGAAAGTTTCTAAACCTATCTTCATTTCCGTTTTCTCATCTGTAACTATACACATAAATTCTATCAACCTCATAACATTTTTTGTGAGAATTAAATGAATTACTATATGTAAAGCACTTAAAGCAGCACTTGGTTCATAATAAGCAGTATATAAGAATTAGCTGTTATCATTATTATTACTATTACTATTAAAATACAAGACTAGAATTTCTTATTCCAATTCTAAAATAGCATCTCCTACTTAAAAAAAGGAGTGACTCATCTTAGTGGAAACTGGTGATGTGCTTCATCCCCAATGAGCTTTCACTGGTATTATTCTACTGAATATATAGGGATGAAAATGAAAGAAACTCCCAAAAGACACTAATTAGGCACATCATGACTTTATTACAATTAACTTGGGATACAAGATTTGGCAAGGAAATGTGCTTAGTCAAAAAATTTCTAAATTCTTCTATTACATAAACAAGCACCCTAAGCTATTTGTAAAAATCCTGTGCCCCAGAATATTCACGGGAGCTATTCATCAAATAATTCAAACAGCTGATAAAGAGTTGACCAAAAAGAACCAATCGAATTTCTCTCAAAATAGGAAGAGTGATTCTCTGGCAAAAAAATGTCCAAGTTATTTGGTGTAGTGATTCAAATAATACTGCTGCAGCTATTATCCTCATTTCCTTTTCTAACTTTCTTATATTCATTAGGAAATGTCCTTAGCTCCCCTAAAGAGTTCACATTCATTATCTACATTAGATTGAATAAACTGGGCATGGCCTAGCAGAGTGTAAAATGATATTAGCAAACAGATGCTGGACATTAGTGCCTTAAAGTGCCTTTCAGGGATGCATCAAGTGGCCCTGGCCCCTCCCCACCGGCCACAGCCAGCAGGTGCTCTGCCTCATCTGCCTTCCTCCCCTTTCCTGTTTGCACTCAGGAGTGGACGGATTTTATAAGCAAGAGCATTAATAGACCCAGGAGCAGATGCTCTTCTACAGTAAGTACTGTTGCAGTATCCAATTGTGCTTTATGAGCGGTTGCTAGCAATCACTCCCCAAAGAGGCATTTCTTAAATACCTCTCTATTTTAAGATCCACATTTTGGTAATTTTATTAAGTTAGAAATTAAACACTTGCTGGCTAAAGTTCATCACTGACTGTGAACGAAACTGCTTAGAGACCCTGTAAAAACATATATTCTGTGCATTCAACATGATCTTTTCCCAGCTAAATAAAGAATAAAATTGGTGAATTCCTGCAGTAATCCTATCTTGTCTGGTGTCAGAAATGATAGATCCAAAGCTTGGTCAAAGGAACTTGAGGAGTCTGTAGAAGAGTTTAAATGCCACATTAAAGGCCCCTAAAACTGTTTGAAGAACTCATCAGGAAAATTTTCATGATAAAAAGTTGCAGGATTTTTCTCTGCCCCCTCCTAACCTATAATATATGCTCAGGGTTTTCTCTATGTATCTATGAGGGTAAAAGCAGCATATCTAGAGATCACATTAAATCTCAGATGTTTTAGCCTTGAATTAATTCTAAAGTAATGTATGTGCTTATGGTGAGTGATGGGAAGACATTAATGAAATTAATTACTTAGGCTGACTTCACTCATTGTTGCTATTGACAGGGGTCCTTCATTAGTAGTCATTTTAGTAAAAGTAAACCAGAAGGAAAATTTTTAAAATTGAAAAGTATAAGAAGGATGAAATTATACAAAGTGCTCTGGTCTTATTCTTTCTACTGGGTATTTTGGCATTATTGTAAGTCATCTCTGTATCTTTTTCTTTCCCCCAAGTAATTTATCATCCTAGTAACCCTTACATAAACTTATTCTTATCTATGTTTCCCTACAAGAAAAATGTCAAATATATCCAGGAATTGTTTTTTGTATAACCCTTGATCCTTTCCAATGATCAATAACTATTTGTTGAAGGTTACTATGTGTATATATGTATGCATGTATGCATACATGCAAACATACATATGTATATATACATATATAACTTATAGATACAATAGCTAAATATTAATATATACTATATCTATATAATACATATTGTTGAGCGATTCTATATATTTTTATCTTTATAACTGTATTTGTATATCTATAGAGAAATACATAACAGAATCTTTTCAGGATCTTGAGTTCCTTATGTCATCCAATGAAATCTACAGAAGATGCACCTGTGTATGTATAAAAAAATCAGTGCTACCTTACTGTAAGGTCTACTTTCACATCAAAGTCCATGGATATCAAATAAGAACCCTAACTAAACATCATACTGATGAGTAAAAATATTCCATTCAGAGCAAGCATTAGAGAAGAATGATCACATGTCAATATTTCATATACTACAATAAATAGGACAAGAAATACTAATCTTACCATGATATTATTTTCAAGACAGGCCACAGGACTGTGAGGAAAGTACCCTAAAGCTAGGGCCATCAGCACAGCCTTTGTGTTTTGCACACGATACAATAAAAACAGTTCATCTCTCTTTACTTTCAGGTACTTGCAAGAGGAGGGAGAGAAAGGGTATGTGGCCTTGATGGATGGTGGTATTATCTAAATATCTGGTGGGGAGTGGAGTTTAGGAGGAACCTATCCAGAATGTGCAACACTAAAATGCAAATTACACACTTGTGTAGGGGGCATTTTATTTATTTATTGTATTGTATTTTTTTGAAGATACATAGATCACGAAAAATGTTACATTAAAAAAATAATAAAGGTTCCCACATAACCCACACCCCACCCACTGACTCCTCCCACATCAACAACCTCTTCCATCAGTGTGGCACATTCATTGCCACAATTCATTGCCACATTGTATTTGGTAAATACATTTTGGAGCACTGTTGCACCACATGGATTATAGTTTACATTGTACTTTACACTTTCCCCAGTACATTCAGTGGGTTATGGCAGGATATATAATGTTCAACATCTGTCTCTGCAATATCATTTAGGACAACTCCAAGTCCCAGAAATGCCCCCACATCACATCACTTCTTCCCTCTCTCTGCCCTGAGCAACTACAGTGGCCATTTTCTCCACATCAGTGCTGCAATTTCTTCTATTACTAGTCAACAATGGTTCTATAGAGAATATCAGTAAGTCCACTCTAATCCATATTTTATTCCTCCATCCTGTGGACCCTGGGTTGGTGATTTCCACTCCACCTCTATCTCGAGAGGGGGCTTAGACCCACATGGCTGATGGATGCAATTCTCCTGCTTGGAGTTGTATACACTCTCAGTTCCCTGGTGTGGTGGTTGACCATATTCACCTCCCTGTTAGCTGACCTGGGTAAGTCCAATGAACTGAAGTGTAGGAGCTGCAACTCTGCTGAGTCTCAGGGCCCAGCTGGCACATGGCTAGTCCAGAGATTCAAGTCTCCTGAGCATACACCAACCCCAGAGTCAACCAAAGGTTCAGTAAAAATGACATAAGAGGCATGTGCAGAAAGATCACATCTGAGTCTAACTCTGTCTCACTCAAAAACACAAATTCCAAAGTAGGGCCCACTAACAAGGTACTGAACTCCAGAGCCAACTGCCATGACCATAGAACTTGTGTGTCTCCATAGCCTTCATGGCTACTTATGATGCTAAGCATTTCTCTCTTTTCTATAGAAGGTCAACTTTAGTACTACTTCCTAGGAAGAGGAGTTTTTCTTGTCCTTGAGGTTGTTGGAGAATTATATGATGAAAAAAGCTAATAATTAAGGTCCAGCCACAGGAATAAAAGCAGAGAGTGATATTTATTTGTGTCTAAAATACCTATCCACCCCAACACTTTTTTGTACTTATCAGGTTCCTTTGTGACTAGAACAATTTCAAAAGGGAAGCAGAGCCCATGGCTGAAAAAAAGAATGTTACAACATTTTATTGGCCACAGGGCATCCTCTGTGCCCTAGGAGGCAGGCAACATAATTATGAGAGCACAGCTTTCATAAAATCTTGAGCCAAACTAATATCCTGTGTTCTCTAGGAGGCTCCCAGTCATCAGCCCTTAGCATTTCCATGTGGAAACAAAAGAAGTGCAAGAGTTTGGCATCTTTTATCTAGGAGGCATATTACCATTTAATGCTCCAGATTTGTATCACCATTAATACATTCTGCCTCATGCTCAGAATATCCCAAGGCCACTTTATAAGTTAGTTCATTTCCATTCAGATATGAGGAATTTCAAGAATTTTAATGTGAATTATTTTGGAATAAAAGAAAAGGAGGGAAGCAGCTGTGGCTCAATCAGTTGGGCTCCTGTCTACCATTTGGGAGGCCCTGCATTTGCATCCCGGGGCCTCCTTGTGAAGGCAGGCTCACCCACACACTGTGGAGCTCTACCCAGCCCACAGATGCCACGGAGCGCTGCCTGGCCCACAAGCGCCACAGCAAGGTGACGCAATTTAAAAAAAAAAAAAGGATAAGAGCAGGCAGCAAATGGACACAGAAAGCAGACAGCAAGCAAGCCTCAAGGGGGGATGGGAAATAAAAATAAATAAATACAGACACAGAAAAATGCACAGTGAATGGACACAGAGAGCAGACAGCACACAAAAAGCCACAAAGGGGGGGGGGAGATTTTATAAAAAGAAAAGAAAAGGAAATTCTTTTTGTTTTGTTTGTTTATTTATTTGTTTGTTTGCTTGTTTTGCTTTTTGGAGGTACAGGAGATGGAACCCAGGACCTTATACACAGGAAGCAGGCACTCAATTACTTGAGCTACATCCATTCCCCAGAAAAGGAAATTCTTTATACAAATTTCTAGACTTTCATAGTTATTACTCCTGGGAGATTTTAAGTCTGGGCATAGACCTAGAAAGGGGAACCAATTCAGCAAGGTCATCAGTGCACTGACCATTTAATTACTCTTAAATTATATTTTACATAATGATTAACAGTAGGCCTCTGTAGCATCAAGTTTTTGTTTCTTGATTTTTTAAATATATTTTACAAATTTGGCCTCAAGAGAATACCTAAGTTGGTGAGTAATCAAGATCAGGAACAATGATTTTGAAATATGTCAAACATTTTCAGTTTGTTCTGTTACTTTTCTTAAGCTTGATTTCCTTCTCTTTTTTCAAATTAATAGTTTGTTATTGAATGCCTACTTTGTGCCTGGCACTGTGCACAACATAACAATATGATAGTAAACAAGATAAATACAGTTTCCTTGTCCTGAGAGAGAATTTGCAATATTTTTGGAGACACAGACAAGCAATGAGGCAATCCCAAAGTGATATGTGCTTTGACAGGAAGGAGCAGTTTGCTAAATGCCACATAAACAAAGCATCTAGAACAGATTGCAGGAATTACGGAAGGATTTCTAGAGGAAGTAACATCTAAGCTGAATCTTGAACGAAGAGCAATTAGCCAGATGAAGGAGGGTGGGTGGCTTGAAATGGACCAGATAGAACAATAATGAGAGAGAGAAGTGAATAGCTTTATTTTTTGTATTTTTTATTATTTTGAATTATTTTAGAGGTCACTGTGTTGTGTAGTTCCATGGAAATTTTTTTTAAGTTTTATTCTAGTATCGTATATGCAACCTAACATGTCTCCATATATAATTCACAGTCAAATATATAATTCAGTACAGTTAATTATTTTCACCATGTGGTGCTACCATCACCTCCATCCATTACCAAAACTTTTCCATTGTTTTAAATAGAAACTGTATTTTAAAGTCTAGGAGAATATTGTTTTGTCCAAAGGCCAATGGGAAAGATTCAGGATCAAGGAAGATTATGAAGCTACAGGAGAGAGGGAATAACTAATAAAAGAAATATCTTGTGAAGGCAGGACACAACTGAGGAATGAGTTTTATATCAAGGAAGGACTCTTCTTTGGCTGTAATGGAGGAAAAAAGTGAAAAAATAAACATGAACGTAGGCAAATTTAAAGGTGCAGTAGCAGGAAGTTGAGGGAACTTCCCTATGGTGGTCTCAATTTTTAATATGAAGAAAAGTAGCAATTACTATTTATTGATTATTTCCTATAGCTCAATCAGTGTGATTAGAGTTCATCTAATATTCAGACCATCCTTGTACTATAAATACTAACATATTCCCAATTTGCAGATACAAAATTTGCTTCAGAGAAGATAAATAATTTGTCCAGCATCACATAGCTATAAAGTGTCAAAGATATGAGTCCAGGTAATTTTTTCCCAAAACCTATATGCACACACGCACACACACACACACACACTTCTCTCAGGGAAATCAAAGAAGTAGTCCTCTGCTGAGAGAGAGGAGGGAAGGAAGACAAAATTTGAAGAGAGTAGAAAGGATCAAATTTGGAAATATTTTTTCCATTCTAACCACAAGGAATGTTAAATACTGCTAAAAAGGAGTAGAAATAGATTATGTCACCAGTTGTTTGGAAAAGTCAAGATTTGCTTAACAGCTGAATCAAATGTAGTCATGGAAGACGTAAGTAGTTGATCTAAGACAGAAATTATTCCTGGTGAATTAAACTGAAGATAATTAAATATGTGACAGAAAAATTCAAGAGCTGGACCATGAAGGTCTAAACTGAATGAAAAAGGAAACAAAGACTGGGCTTATTGAAAGGCAGAAAGTGACAGAACCCCATATGAAGTGGGATCAACTCAGCTCAAATTAGAGAGGTGGAGGATGGAACTGTGCATTTACTTTTTAATTTTTAAATTTTTAATGCCACCTATATTTATTGATTTTCAGTTAATATCTAAAAATAAACAGTGGCCTTATATTCTACAAGCAAAAAGATCAAGGGAGATTGTGGTCTGCTCTGCAAACACACTTAAGGAGAGAGAAAATGAAAGGATTAAAAAGAATCTGACAGTTTCAAAGAAGAAAGAATGACAGGTAAAGTTTCCGGGAAAGGAGAAAAGGTGAAAAAGGAAACTAAAATTGGTCACCAAGCACACCCTAGTAAAATTGTGCCTTGAGGCTAGTAAAAGAGAAACACATGTGACTAGTTGGTAAAAAATCAAATGCCTACCATATGTAAGATATACTACTTTGTGGAAATAATCTTACCTCACAAGATGATGAGGTTTAACAATTTTAATGAATGATGTAAAGAAAATTTAGAAAGAATAGAAAGCCAGGAATTATTGAAGAAAATGTGATAGTTTTTGAAAAATACACTTAAAATAGTGTACTAAATTAACAGTATTTTTTTTTCTGAGTCCATTGTCTTTTACCAAGATGGAACTCAGAGACAGTGTCATCTGCTGCTTCATAAATTAAATTCTCCAAGGACGTGCATTAGCCAGAAACATATAATATTCAACAACTTCAGTTACCTTACCACTAGACATTTTTTAATTCTCAAAATATAGTTTTGTTCAATGAACTATTTGATTGAAATTAAGAATGTAAAAATAATTAATTTTCAAAGGGTCCAAAAATGGAACTGAGTACTAAAATCGATGGTTGCTAGTTATGTTAAAATGTACAATTGAATAAATTAATTCAGCCTTTCTCAAAGTGACTCCTGGGGTCCCCATGACCCTTAGAGTGAGTCACTGAATTCAGATCTATTTTAATAACATGAATAAAAATACTTGCCTTTGGAGAACCAGCTAGATGGTGACAGAGCAAGGAGCTCTTAGAGTCAACTCCTGCTACAGGGCAGTTAGTAAAGACCCACAGCTCTCTGGAGCTAGCCGAAGCACTTGTTTGGGGGCTCCAGGAGGCCAGAAGAATCTCATGCAACACCCCTGAAGGAATGGCAGGAGGAGACTGCCCATGTGCAGAGAAGACTCATACGTAGAGTGCTCCACACCACGGATGCCGGTGCCCATCCTCCACTAGAGACACAAGTCACCTCAGGAGCTTTTCTGTGCTGGAATTGGAAGCTCCACTTCCCAAAAATGGAGGAGGAAGAGATGATTGGGCACCAATTTCAGCTACGAATGAGTAAAGTCAACAGGCTAAAGTATAATCCTAAGAACTGCTAAAGTTTGAGTCTGTCCAAGCCAGAAAGTGGCCAGTAGCCACCATCTTAAATCGGCGCCTGGCATGAGGAGAAGTGGGACATACTGAAAATCCCAGGGCTGCTGGGGATGGGCTTCTTTCCATCCAGGTCAGATTGCAGGTCCAGCCTAGGCCCAAGAGCCACCTCCAGCAGGGAAGAAGCTGCAGGGACCTGTGCCAGCCTCTCTGGGAAATTACCAGCCAAACCATGGAGGCTGGTGATTATCCGACTCTGACGGCATGGGCCGCCCCAGGAGCTATTCTGTGTCTGGAATTGGAAGCTCCATTTCCCAAAAATGGGAGGAGGAGATGGTTGGCTGCCAACTTTGGCTACTGATTGGTAGACTCGGCTGGCTAAGATATAACTCTGGGAACAGCTGGGGTGTGAATCTGCCCAAGTCTGAAAGAGACGGTGGCCACCATTTTGACTCCACCCTCAGCCTGAGGGGAAGCTACCTGACCAAAAATCACTGTGAGGGGAACCAGTTTCTTTCACCCAGATGGACCTGCAGCACTAGCATAGGCTTTAGCACCATCTCTGGCAGGGAGGAGGCTGGTGGGCCCTTCACCAACCTATCCAGGTAACTAAAGGTAACTTTGACTGGCACAGACTGAAAATTGGAAGTCTACCAGGGCAACTGTGGTCATCTTGCACCCATACTGCATAGACTGTTGCCCACAACTGCAGCTCCATCCCTGCCCCAGGCAGGGGAGAAAGGGGCATGAAATTCATCAGTCTCTGTGGGCAGCTACAGTCTAGGCCTGCACTTGGATTATTCCACACAGCTGTGACTCTGTCCCTACCCCTGGCAAAGGAGCAAGTTGGAAGAAGCTTCATTGGTCCCTGGTGCAATGAGGGCAGCTTGAGCCTTCACAGCTTACAGTACCAATTACATGCTTGGCTCCTACTATACAAACAGCAAGGAAGAAAGGGCAGGAAGCCCTAAACAAAGAGAAAAACAGCACCCAGATTAAATACTCTAGTAAACCAGATGCCAAGATACCAACAAAAAAAATTACAATCCACACCAAGAAACAAGAAGATATAGCCCAGTTAAAGGAACAAGATAAGCCTCCAGATGACATAAAGGAGTTGAAACAACTAATCACAGATGTTCAAAAAATCTCTTAATAAATTCAATGAGATGGCTAAAGGGATTAAAGATATTAAGAAGACACTGGATGAGCACAAAGAAGAATTTGATAGCATACATAGAAAAATAGCAGCTCTTACGGGAATGAAAGGTGCAATAAATTTAATTTTTTAAAAAATTGGAATCATATAATAGCAGATATGAAAAGGCAGAAGAAAGGATTGGTGAACCTGAAGAAATGACCTCTGAAAGTGAACATACAAAAGAACAGATGAAGAAAAGAATGGAAAAAATTGAACAAGGTCTCAGGGAATTAAATGACAGCAAAAGGCATGCAAACACACATGTCATGGGTGTCCCAGAAGGAGAAGAGAAGGGAAAAGGGGCAGAAGGAATATTTGAAGAGATAATGTTAGAAAATTTCCCAACCCTATTGAAGGACATAGATATCCCTGTTCAAGAAGTGCAATGTACTCTCATCCAAAAAATTCTGAATAGACCGACTCCAAGACACATACTCATCAGAATGTCAAATGCTAAAGACAAAGAAAGAATTCTAAGAGCAGCAAGAGAAAAGCAATGCATAACATATAGGGGATATCCAATAAGATTAAGTGCTGATTTTTCACCAGAAACCATGGAGGCAAGAAGACAAGAAGACAGTGGTATGATATCTTTCAGATATTACGAGAGAAATACTTCCAGTCAAGAATCTTATATCCAGCAAGACTGTCTTTCAAAAATGAGGGTGAGATGAGAATATTCACAGATAAACAAAAACTGAGAGAATTTCTAAGCAAGAGACCAGATTTCAGGAAATACTAAAGGGTATGCTAGAACCTGAAAAGAAAAGACAGGAGAGAGACGCCTGGAAGAGAATCTAGATGTGAAGATGATGTCAATAAAAGTAACTAAAAGTGTCAAAAGAGTGGTGAAAATAAAATATGACAGATAAAACTCAAATAGGAATAAACTTAACCAACAATGTAAAGCACTTCTATTCAGAAAACTGCAACTCTATTTTAAAAGAAATTTTAAAAATAAGGCCTAAATAACTGTAAATATTCCATGCTCATGGATCGGAAGACTAAATATCATTAAGATGTCAATTCTACTCAAATTGATATATAGATTTAATGCAATCTCAATAAAAATTCCACCAGCATTAAAGAAAACATGAAAATGTGATCATCAACTTTATTTGGAAGTGTAAGGGGTCCTGAATAGCCAGAAACATCATGAAAAGGAAAAGCAAATCCTCATCTCCAGATTTTAAATCATATTACCTAGCTATAGTGGTAAAAACAGCATGGTACTGGTCTAAAGTCAGACACAATAGGCCAATCAACCAAATTTATGTTTCAGAAACAAACCCTCACATGTATGGTCGAGTGATTTTTGACTAGTCTGTCAAACTCACATGGCTCAGGCTGAATAATCTACTCAACAAATGGTTCAGAAAGAATTGGATATCCATAGCTGAAAAAAGGAAAGAGGACCCCTACCTCCCACCTTATCCAAAAATTAACTCAAAATGGATCAAAACCTAAAAATAAAAGCAAGAACCATAAAACTTCCAGAAGAAATTATTGGAAAATATCTTCAAGACCTGGTGGTGGATTCTTAAAGGAGATAAGAGGAGGACTGAGTGGACTACTGATGTTTAATGTATGTAGAAGTTTTAATTAGCTTTACTGTAAAAGTGTGGAAATGTATAGAGTGGACGGTAACACACAGTGAGTAACAGCTAGTTTATAAATGGGGATGTGACTGAAAATGATAGTGTCCTTCTAGGATGTTTGTGGATTTCATAGCTCCAGTTACACACTCTGCCAATCAAGTTCTTGACTAAGAATCAGAGCCCAAGACGACCACCAGCAGATCAGCATGTCCCCTTTCTTGTTTCCAGTTTTTCCAGTTTAGGGAAATGACAGCTGGGTCATGTCCCTGAACAACTCACCCACCTGACAGCCTGCCCCCCTTTCTGACAGCCCCCCTAAGGTCTCCAGCCCCCATTCTTCTCTCCTCAATATCTTCAAGAATCTTCAGGAACTTAACAGAGGAGACAGGGAGATTTCTACAGGATGCACAATGGGGCATCAACCTTTCTTTATGAATATTCTATTTCATATCAATGGGACTCACCTATACCCAGGGGACAACCATGTGAATTATCGAAGGGTAGGAAATCCTTTAGCACACTTTTTCATTTGTGAAGCTCAGATTTTACTTCAGTCTTCCGTGCCCACTGCCCCACTCCTTGCACATATTTATACCTCTATATTCCATATTAGAAAAATATTTGGCTAGGTATGTTTTAAAATTGTTGTTGGAAAACATCTTTTCTCTCTACTTTTTAATTAAGCAAATACATGTATGAATTCAGGATCTTTGTAAAAACATCAACCAGTTACATAAACCTTGACTAATGGACCAAGAGTCTGATTTTCACAGTAGATGCCCTATTCACAGGCTTCGCTTGGGCAGTCTGAGGGGGAACATGACGGGAATATCAGGGTTCATGACCAGGTCACTAGAGGACTAGAGGTCAAGCTAGAGGTCTCTGGATTGTCATAGAAGGGAGGGAGGTAAAAGTCTATTATCCCAGCCAGACCAGCTATTTTCCAGGAAGGCAAAGAACTCTCTGAGGAGTAGAAGAGTAAAAAACCACATTTTCCAAATTGAATAAAAGTAGGTGTATTCAGACTACCAGGACAATATTGGTGCCACTGCAAAAGTCCCTTAGCCTTGTTTCCCAGAGACTTAATTTAGGCACTTTCGACAAAAGAAGAAGGATGAATGGATTTGTAATTATCTTACAATTGGGTATATATCAAATCTTTTTAGCCATTTTAAAGTAGACAATTTATTGGCATTTTGTATGTTCATAATGTGCAACCACCAGCTTGTACCTTACTTTTCTTCTTATGATTCACCTGCATTTTATTCCATAATGTAGCTCTCCTTTTAAGTTAAAACAATGACTTAAATGTCTTACTCCTGAGTAAATTCGATCATCAGAAGGTGTTCTGGGTTTCTCCTGAGATAGCTTCTGGTAGCCCTGGACTCCATCTATTCCCTTAGGGATATGGATATCCCAGGGTGAGAGGCTCTAACCAGGGAAAAGATTTGAGGGACATATTCAGTATTGTGAGTAAAGGCATACAGTTGGGAAAATGGAAGAGAGATCCCCACTTGCCTGGAGAGGGTGACTGGAGAGGGGAGCAAAGGAGGGGAAGCAAAGGCTAGTTTGGGGTAAGGATCATGGCTGTGCCCATCCCATAAGCCCTCCATGAGAGGCCAGGGTGGGGAGCTGAGCGGTGGGGAAGGAGGTTAAGGGAGAGGCGACAGTTAAGTGTGGAACACACCCACCACCGAAGGGCTCCAAGAAGTTCAAACACATGGTGCCTGCAGGAAAGGTTAGAGTGGGGAGATCCCAGAACTGGGGACTGTTGGGACATTCAGCCAGTGATAAAGGAAAAAGGAAACAAGTACCAGGGAGGGGCCTTGCCAAGGAAGGATAGACTAGAGCCTGTGATTAGACACTGTGTGTCTCCATGGGGATTTCACACTTCTGAGACAGACACCTGGCTGCCTTCCAGTTATACATTCTCACCTTAACCTTCAAAAGAAAAGATCCTAATTTTCACCTGGACAAATTGCAGCCAGCTAAAGGTCTAGAATTTCCAATCTTCCTTGTCAGTAAGTACTGGGCAGCAGTTCTATGTAAATGGAAGGTTTATGTAGGACTTCCAGAAAGCCTCATTCTGAAAAAGAGAGTATGCTCTTCTTCCTCCCTTTCTCCATCCTCCCTCCTGAAATGCAGATATGATGGCGATAGGGACCTTCCTACACTGAACCACAAGGGTGAGAGCCAAACTCCTGGGGTGGCAGAGTGGAGATCTGGAAGGAGCAAGGCTCACAGAGGACCTGTCACCAAACCTGCCCTAGATTGCTTGCCTAGACTTCTTTATGTGAGAGATAAACTTCCCGTTACACTTAAGCCTTTTCCTTTTCTGTTTTCTGCCACATACAGTCACATCCAACCACATCCAGTCTTGATACACCATCTTTCTTTCATTCCCCAAAATATAAAAACACAAGGTTATTTTGAACAAAAGAATTTCAATAGGAAATTGGTGGTAACAGATTAGAAAGTATGGAATGGAAAGGAAACTGCAAATCCAGTGGAAAACATCACAGTGTCTACATACTTGTTATCACTTCTCTACCACAGAAATATTTATCATTGTCCATATCTATCTACAAGTGCCCTGTCTTTCCAAATATGTTTAAGGCTCTTCTCTCTTCTAATTAGACTTTGCTCTTAAATGCCAACTTGCTGCTTACTCACTGTAGCTAAAAAATTCCTCTCAACTTATGTTGCTGAGCAGTCCATGCTCTTCCTACAACCCACTCCATTCCTACTAGAACCAAGAACACTGCATTTCACAAGCAAAATTTCCATCAGAGCTTCTCACAGTGATTCATCAACAGAAGAACCATCTACCTGAGATAAATTAAACAGTTCCATTAGAAGTCAGAAATAGCCACAGTCTGTTTTCAAAGGTATTTTTCTTTTTACCCTACCATTATTTAATTAAGAAACAGCGGGATACAATTATGATAATTTAATGGAATTGCAAAGTCCCCCAGAGACTTTAGCAGAGTTTCTGTGTATCATGACAAATACCTGGAAAGGCATAAGCACAGACACTACTGATGCTCATGTGACTAATGCAAAAGCAGGAGACGTCTCTTCTACACAGAGATTGCACTTCCAGCAATCTGTTGTTTTCCCAACTTCTAGCCAGCTCCTGCAGCTGCATGCAAACATTGCCATCCTAAGCCTGCCCTCCCTTACGTCACCCATTCTGCAATTTCTCTCTTAGACTGTCAAGGTAGGCAGCTCTCTTATACACAGCACAAAAAGTTTGCATTTTTTACTGTTTCTTACTAACTCATAGCTTTCAATTAATGAACATTCTTGGAGAATTTTGTTACATAGTTCAGTCTTCTCTTCATCCCCAATTACTGCAGTTATCCTTCAGTTTCACATGGATGATTGTTGGTTCCAGACTCCAGCCTTGCAGTTTCCCTACCTGTTCATCTCCCATACTTTTCATTTCTATTCTACCTCAATGATGCTATGAACATATTCTCACCATATAAAACTATTCCACTTCAAATCTTAAACTAATTTTCTACCACCAAACGTTTTAGCATTTATCTTTCCCTGCCTCACTCCATTTTAAGTCTTTTGAGAGAATTCTGGGAAACAGGCAGAGAAAGAGAATCTCTGCCTCTACCCTTAGAACCGCTAGGAGCAAAACAGAAAAGGCAACCTTATCTTCAATAAATCTAAGAAAAGTTCATAACCTTGAATGAAAATGTGTGAAGAGCTCTGAAGTGCAATGATAATTAGACCTGGGTGTGGAATGGTTGGAAGAGATCTCAGCAGAACCCAAGAAGACCCCAGTTGTCACAGCCTCAGGGGCAAACAATGCTAGAACCGCAGGGTTGGGTGTATGGAAGAGCTGCAGGAACAACCCTGCTGCCTTTATCTTGCAAAGGAGTGGCCAGGAAGGTGAAACCTAGAGGAACTACAAAGAAAAAGCTGTCTTTGCCTAGAGAGTGACAGCTTAGAGAGGAAAAAACAATCACTGATCTTGGCCAGCTGCAAAAGAAGTTCTCAATGCACGTGCACACACGTTCACACACAAACACACACACATACACACACATCCCAAAACAGAAACTTGTGACCTGTTTGAGCTCACTGAGCCCCAAGAGACCTTTCTGCTAACCAAAAACACAGGAGAGTGTGAAAAAGATATCTGAATCCTTTGTATTGGTAAAAATATTTGGCTAGGTACTTTTAAAAAGTATTGCTGATGAACATGAGAAAAAGTTGATGTGGTCAAATTTGGGAAAAACTGCAAATTATAATCTCCTTTCTATGATTTCACAAGGCACATGAGTAAATTCAAAGCTCTGATGTTCTTTCATGTTTTGTATCAAATGTGCACCAACAATGAAAGGTGTTGACGGTGAGGCTATGTATGGGAATCCTGTATGGTATTCATGATGGTTTTGTTAACAAACAACTTTCCAAATTTAAAAAAAAAAAAGCTCTGAGAAGTCCCACTGTAAAGCAATTTTATCTGATTTAATTTTATTAAAGGAATGTTTCCCAAAATTTGGAGCACATGAAGAACTTTCAGTAAACATGATCTCTTAGAACTCAAAAGTATAAAACTTTCTATAGTCAAGTGGAATTAGTTAGAGATCAATTTGATCTGCATCTACACCCATGATCTTTGTCTTTCTTTCCACTATATAAGAGATGTCCCTTCTGGGTTTAAAGACCAGCTCCTCCACTTGCCTTCTGGCTGTCATCCCCTTTCACTTCTGCAAGGACTACATTCTGATGTCATCAATTTTTTAATTTTTTTTTCCTCTGTTGATATGCCTATTCATAAACTATACAAACATGCTCTTGTTAATGTGGGCTATGGGTGGAAGGCTCTTTGTCTCTTCAGAGATAACTAAGTTGTTTGACTTGTGGGTGTGGAAAGGTAAAAGGTTGCAGTCCTGCCCTTAGGGACAGTGGCAGCGGCTCCAGTCCCAGGAAATGTTTAACAATGCAAGGGCTATAAACTTTAAGTATTTAGGGGAAATGCAAAAAGTAAATATGCTAAAAGCTTATCTAGAATATCTGGAGTCCATGCTAAAAGCTTACCTAAGATGTGGAAGAGATATATGCTAATTGAAGCCTATTGAGAACTGAAACAAAGGGACCATTTAGCCTTTCCTCTCTGTATAAAAGACATTTGACAATCTTGTTCGGGGCTCGGGATTCAAACAGAAGTTCCCGAGTCCGGCCGGCCGTCAATAAACCATTTTTCCTTCTCAAAATCATTCCTGAGTCCTGGCCTCTCTATACTCAAATAATTGAATTTCTCTTAAATTCTACAACATTTTTGGCGACCCAGATGGGACTACAAACGAAGGCCAGAGACAGTAGCATTTTGCTGCCCCTTCCAAATCCCCGAGGAAGCCGGGAGAACTCGGGTGAACCCCAAATCTGGGCGCCCCTGGATTAAATTTAATCCAGAAAAGATGTGGGCTCCACCAGAATCTTCCCGACAAAAATAGGGCAATGGAAGGTCTGAAGAGAAAGATTCTGGGAACGAAAAAGAACTCCAAACATGGAAGAAAGTAAGACTCCCCGGGTGAGCACAGTCTGGAAAGCCCTAGCTTTAATTGCTAGGAAGGGGAGGCTGATCACCTCCCGAGAGAACCCTAGTAGCCCCAGAAGGCTGGGGGGAAGCCATTCTCTCTAGGCTTGAGAAAAGGAGAAAAATGTTAGAATCTGGTACTGGTCTTATATCCACTAAAGGAGTGGAGTCTCGATTTTAATAGGAAGGGCTATTTATAGGTTCAAGTCCTAATGTCCTGGAAATTGATCTAGATTAAGAAAAACAACACTTGGTTACAAGAAAATGGATCGGCTTTTCTACTGGAGCTTGGTCTAGGTGTAAAGTTTAAACAGTGGAAAAGTCTAGCTGAAATCTTTTGTTATAGTGCTAAATTGTGAATGAATTCGCTTTATACCAAATGTTAAGTGTTCTGAGGTTTGCGATGGCTGTGGGGGCAGCCATGGTGAAAATAAATATATAAACTTGTGGGTCAGATTAGTGACCTTTGTGCTTCTGTCTGTGTCAGCTCAATGCTAGTGTTGGAGTTGTGTCCCTATGTAAAGTAGAATTACAGCTGAGCTGGAGCCCTCCCTTGCCATTGGCAAGGGAGTGAAATGATTCTGGGGCAAAAGCTGAGGAGTCTGAATGTTTGCGGAGTCTAGATGTTTGTGCATGCTCTGCTGTCTTGTCTCTAGTCTGGCCCTTTGCCGGGGCTTGGAGGCCATCTGTGTCCGCGCCAAGCACCCAAGTTTGTAGGGAATGTCCCAGTCAGGGTGGCTGGGTTCCTGGGAGAGTTGCCAAATTTGAGTAGGTTCTGTCTGCCCATTTTGGCTGAAAGCTGGAAAGCAGGGAGCGCCTTGCCCCTTTCCAGTGAGTCCACCCTTCTATTCATAAGCTGCATTCCTGTTTGTTGTGCACCCAACTGCCTGGAAGGGGGAGAAGTGAAGGGAGTAAAAAGCAGAATCAGAATAGATGCAGTAAAGTTCCCTCCTTAGGGTGTCAAAGCCAAAATACCTTTACTTTCTGCCCAGGTTCATAGAAGGTATTGTAGTAACTTTAAGTAAGAGAATGTGTTCTGTGAAGGTAAAATTTGTCTTAAGAGTATAAATAATTATAAAAGTTTTACAAAGCATTGTTTAAAGTATTTAAGTGGCTAATTGCAGAAAGTCATTATTTAACAAAACTGAATTAATAATAATAATAATAAAAGGCAATTTTATAACAAACTTATTCGGCAGCCAATCTCCCCTGCCAACTTGCTTCCAAAAAAACTGTTTCTGGTATTACATGCTACTAAGTATTTAAAGTGAAAAAAAGTTCATTATTTTAACAAGCTTGTTTAGTATTAATGGCAATTATATGTTGTAAGAAGTTTGCCTGGTAACTTAGTATGTGGGATATATGAAGTGTGTTTTTATTGTTAAGAAAACAAAAGATGATTTTGTCCTAAGACAAAATAATTAATTATTTAAAAAAGTAGATTTTTTTTTTTTTCCTTTTTCTGAAGGCTTTGCGGTGCTGAGAAATTCGCCGATACTGGGCTGGCTGGTGAGGGATTGTTGGGACAAGACTCCTTTGCAGATCGATTCGGGGAGACAGACGGTGCTTTGTTGTGAAGCGGGGGACGTTTTGGTCGCCGGACAGGGGGGGTTGCGCTTCCGCCAGGAGCCCCATCCCCACAGGTCCGGCTGCTGATCTGCAATGGAATTGGATTTGGGGCAATAAGGGGACACAATTGGGACACTGTTGTAGGGTGCAGTGAGGGAGGAGGACACGTCTGGAAGCTGATTAGGGAATATTTTGCGAAGTTTGGGATTTCAGATCTTAGAGTCTGTTTTCGGAGTTTCCAGCTGAAGCCCACCCCACCCGGTGGGGCTTGGGATCTGGGTCATTGAACTGGCCGTGGTGTAGAGGCGCCCTCAAGTGGCCGTTGCATGGGAGCACAGGGAGGGAGCTGTCCAAAGGTTGAAACCCTGAGGAGTAGGTGAATTTCAGGGATCAGACATTCAATATAGAATTCGCAGATCTGGCTTCCCCCACGGGGCTGGCACCCAGCTATGGGGATCCCTGAGGGCTGTGTTGCACTGCGGGGCTCCTAAGCTTTCTGTGGACCAGATTTGAGGTTGCCAGGTCTGGGTCCCCTGGACTCTGGCGGTCCACACCCCAGACTCACACCTCTTGAGTCTTCAGTGTCTCAGACTTTCCACCCCTGAATCCATCATGCCCTGGGGTCTACCTGGGGTCCATGAGTGCCCTGGACCTTAACGTTTGCGTTTTATCTTTATTGGTTCATATTGTTTTGTTTTTATTTTCACTTTATCTTATTTTTTACTCTTTTTGACGCCCTGATTGCTAATATTGCATTATCCCCTAGTCTTTTCTCCTAGCGTGTCCCCCAAAGTCCTTTTTTTTTTTTATACAGTTATTTGGGGGGTTTTTTGGTTGTTGTTTTAGATAGTGTTGCAATTGTGACACGTGTATACCTGTATCTCTCTTCCCCCTCTCTGTTCCCCACCGTTTGCCTATCCTCATTTTCTTTCTTTCTTTCTTCTTGTCTTTCTTTTTTTCTTTATTATAATTAGTTTTTTTTTCTTTTCTTTCTCGGTTTTCTCTTTCCCTCTTGTCCCTCATTTTCCACTTATTTTATTTTAATTCAAGTACACAATAGGTGCTACAGGGAACACCTCACATTTGCTGGGTTTTCCCATCCTCCACTGCCTCATTTCTGTGTGAACTGATTTAGGCTACCTACACTATCCCCCTTCCCCTACATCTTGATATCCACTATCATCTACTGTCTCTCCTATATTCCACCCCCTACCTCCCGTTCTTTGATCCACAAAGTGTCTAACTCTTAATTTCTAATACCTTTGTTCTGTTTTCTGTCTGTTATCCACTCTTGAAACTATTACCTTTCTTTTCTTTTTCCCTCTCTCATGAAAACAATAGCTTTGTAGTTCATACCATATTTCGCCCATATTCAGTCATCTACTTCATAAAAGGTACTCTACCTACAGCTATAACTCTATACAATCTACATAAATCTAACCTCCATCCTCCCAGATCTCATATTCTTGCTTTGTTAACATACATTACCAATACTACTTTACACTTTTCCCTTGCTTACACAATTGCCTTTCCCCAACACTAATACTTTCCTCTAAAGTGAACTTAACCAACAACAAGTAACTAGAATAAGAAGAAAAAAGTGACAAAGAGAAGATATAACACCTATGCAAAAATAACAACTAATTAACCTCCAAAAGCAGACAAAGAAGCTAAGGAACTGATTAAATTCGTCAAAATAAAGAGATGACCAGAAAGCAACAAAAATTTACAAACCAAACCAATAACCAGGAAAACATGACTGAATCCAATCAACAAACCAATAATCATGAAGGGGAGCAAAACTTGGCACAAGCAATGAAAGAACTCAGAACATTTATCACCGACAAATTTGATGCAGTAATGAAAGAGGTTAACAACATGAAGATATCACTTGGAGGGGAAATTGCAGACATATGCAAAAACATAACGGATATGATGGGAATGAACACCACAGTTCAAGAAATCAAAAATACACTTGCAGCAAATATCAGCAGACTAGAAGAGACAGAGCAGAGAATTAGTGATGTGGAAGACAGTACATCAGAAATCAAACAGATAGTAGAAGGGGTCAATAAGAAGATAGAAAAAATCCAATTAGGACTTAGGGACCTGAATGACAACGCAAAACGCTCAAACATACGTATTATAGGCATTCCAGAAGGTGAAGAGAAGGGAAAGGGGTCAGAAGGAGTGTTGCAGGAAATAATGGCTGAAAACTTCCCAAACCTACTGAAAGAGACAGAGGTACATATCCAAGAAGCACAGCGCACTCCACAAGTCATAAACCCCAACAGGCCCACCCCAAGACATATACTTATCAAATTATCCAAGGCTCAAGACAAAGAGAAAATCCTAAAAGCAGCAAGAGAAAAGAAAACCATCACATACAAGGGAAGCTCAATTAGATTAAGTGCTGATTTCTCTTCTGAAACCATGGAGGCAAGAAGACAGTGGTATGATATAGTCAAGGTACTAAAGGAAAAAAACTTCCAACCAAGAATACTCTATCCAGCTAAACTAGCATTCAAACATGATGGAGAGTTCAAAATATTCACAGACAAACAGAAACTGAAAGAGTATACCAACAAGAAACCTCCCCTTCAAGAAATTCTAAAGGGAGTTCTGCAGGAAGAAAGGAAAAAACAGGAAAGGCAAAGTTGGAGGAGAGTATAAGACCAACAACAACAAAAAAAAAGGCAAAAAAAATAAACAAACAAAATATGACAAACACAAATCCAATCAAAATATGACTAACACAAATAATTCCTTGACAGTAATAACACTGAATGTCAATGGATTAAACTCACCTATCAAAAGATTCAGACTGGGACATTGGATAAGGAAATATGACTCATCCATATGCTGTCTACAAGAGACACATCTTAGACCCAGAGACGCATGGAGATTGAAAGTGAATGGCTGGAAAACAATCATACAAGCTAACAATAACCAAAAAAAGGCAGGAGTAGCTATATTAATATCAGACAAAATAGACTTTAAATGTGAAACAATTGTGAGAGACAAAGAAGGATACTACATTTTAGTGAAAGGGAAAATCTGTCAAGAAGATCGAACAATCATAAATATCTATGCCCCTAACAAGGGTGCCTCTAAATACGTCAGGCAAACGCTGGAAAAACTAAGTGAAAGAATAGATACATCTATAATTACAGTGGGGGATTTTAATACACCACTATCAACTCTGGACAGAACATCTCAAAAGAGAATCACCAAAGAAACAAAACATCTGAATAGTATATTAGAGGAGCTCGATCTAATAGACATATATAGATCGTTACACCCAAACACAGCAGGATATACATTTTTCTCAAGCGCATATGGATCATTCTCCAAGATAGATCATATGCTAGGCCACAAAGAAAGGCTGAACGAATTCAGAAAGATTGAAATCATACAAAACATTATCTCTGACCACAGTGGAGTCAAGCTGGAGATTTGCAAGGGACAGAAGCCCAGATTTCACACCATGATTTGGAAATTAAACAGCACACTCTTAGAAAAACAGTGGGTCAAAGAGGAAATCTCAAAAGAAATCAAAGACTACCTTGAAACAAATGATAATGATAACACAACATACCAAAATTTATGGGATGCAGCAAAAGCAGTACTGAGAGGGAAGTTTATAGCCATAAATTCATATATCAAAAAAGAAGAAAGAGCAAAAATTGAAGAACTAACTGCACATTTGAAGGAATTAGAAAAACAACAACAAAGTAACCCAACAGGAAGAAGAAGGAAGGAAATAACAAAGATAAGAGCAGAACTAAATGAAATAGAAAATAAGAAAGCACTTGAACAGATAAACAAGACCAAGAGCTGGTTTTTTGAGAAGATCAACAAAATTGACAAACCTTTAGCAACACTAACAAAGAAAAAAAGAGAGAAGATGCAAATACACAAAATAAGAAATGAGAAAGGCGATATCACCACTGACCCCACAGAAATAAAGACTATCATAAGAGGATATTTTGAAAAACTATATTCCAACAAAAATGACAATCTAGAGGAAATGGACAAATTCCTAGAAACACATAAGCAGCCCATATTGACGAAAGAAGAAATTGATGATCTTAACAAACCAATCACAAGCAGAGAGATAGAATCAGTTATCAAAAATCTCCCAACTAAGAAGAGCCCAGGGCCAGATGGCTTCACAGGTGAATTCTACAAAACATTCCGGAAAGAACTGACACCAATCCTGCTGAAACTATTCCAAAACATCGAAACAGAAAGAACATTACCCAACTCCTTCTATGATGCCAACATTACCCTAGTACCAAAGCCAAACAAAGACATCACAAGAAGGGAAAATTACAGACCAATTTCTCTAATGAACCTAGACGCAAAAATACTTAACAAAATACTTGCTAATCGTATTCAACAACACATTAAACGTATTATACACCATGACCAAGTGGGATTCATCCCAGGTATGCAAGGATGGTTCAACATAAGAAAATCAATCAACGTAATACACCATATAAACAGATTAAAGGAAAAAAATCACATGATTATATCTATTGATGCAGAAAAAGCATTTGACAAAATACAGCACCCTTTCTTGATAAAAACACTCCAAAAGATTGGAATACAAGGGAATTTTTTGAACATGATAAAGAGTATATATGAAAAACCTAAAGCCAATATTGTTTACAATGGAGAAATCCTAGACTCCTTCCCCCTAAACTCAGGAACAAGACAAGGATGCCCACTGTCTCCGCTCCTATTTAACATTGTCTTAGAAGTACTTGCACGAGCACTGAGGCAAGAACCAGAAATAAAAGGCATTCAAATTGGAAAGGAAGAAGTCAAAATTTCATTATTAGCAGATGACATGATCTTATACATAGAAAACCCTGAGAGATCTACAATGAAGATTCTAGAACTCATAAATGAGTTTAGTAAAGTCGCAGGGTATAAGATCAATGCGCAAAAATCAGTAGCATTTCTGTACACCAATAATGAGCAAGATCAGGAGGAAATCAAGAAACAAATACCATTCACAATAGTAAATAAAAAAATCAAATACTTAGGAATAAATTTAACTAAAGAGGTAAAGAACTTATACAACGAGAACTATACAAGATTGTTCAAGGAAATCAAAGAAGACCTAAATAAATGGAAGACTATTCCTTGTTCATGGATAGGAAGACTGAACATTATTAAGATGTCTTTCCTACCAAAACTGATATACACATTCAATGCAATCCCAATAAAAATCAACGCAGCCTTCTTTAAGGAACTAGAAAAACTAACTATGAAATTTATTTGGAAAGGAAAGAGACCCCGAATAGCCAAAGACATACTGAAAAAGAAAAACGAAATTGGAGGAATCACACTACCTGACTTCAAAACATACTATAAAGCTACGGTGGTGAAAACAGCATGGTATTGGCATAAGGAGAGACACATAGACCAATGGAATCGAATTGAAAGCTCTGATATAGAACCTCACATATACAGCCACATAATATTCGATAAAGCCACCAAACCCTCTCAATTGGGAGAGAGTGGCCTATTCAACAAATGGTGTCTGGAGAACTGGATAGCCATATGTAGAAGAATGAAAGAGGATTACCATCTCACACCTTATACAAAGATCAACTCAAGATGGATCAAAGACCTAAATATAAGAGCCAAGACCATAAAAACCTTAGAAAGCAGTGTAGGGAAACATCTACAGGACCTTGTAATAGGAAATGGATTTATGAATATCTCACCAAAAGCACGAGCAGCAAAAGAACTAATAGATAAATGGGACTTCCTCAAAATTAAAGCCTTCTGCACCTCAAAGGAGTTTGTCAAGAAAGTAAAAAGGGAGCCCACACAGTGGGAGAAAATATTTGGCAATCATATATATGATAAGAAACTTATAACTTGTATATATAAAGAACTCCTATATCTTGAAAATAAAAAGATTAACAACCCATTTAAAAAATGGGAAAAAGACTTAAACAGACACTTCTCCGAAGAAGAAATACAAATGGCAAGAAAGCACATGAAAAAATGTTCCAAATCTCTAGCTATCAGGGAAATGCAAATCAAAACTACAATGAGATACCATCTTACACCCATAAGACTGGCAGCTATGAAAAAAACAGAAGAATACAAGTGCTGGAGAGGATGTGAAGGAAGGGGAACACTCATCCACTGCTGGTGGGAATGCAGAAGGATCCAACCATTCTGGAGGACAGTATGGCGGTTTCTCAAAAAACTAGCCATAGATTTGCCATATGACCCAGCAATACCACTGCTGGGTATATACCCAGCAGAACTGAAAACAAGGACACAAACTGATATATGTACACCAATGTTCATAGCAGCATTGTTCACTATTGCCAAAAGTTGGAATCAACCCAAATGCCCATCAACAGATGAGTGGATCAATAAAATGTGGTATATACACACAATGGAATACTACTCGGCTGTAAGAACAAACACACTACAAACACATGTGATAACATGGATGAATCTTGAGAACCTTATGTTGAGTGAAGCAACCCAGACATTGAAGGACAAATACTACATGACCTCAATGATATGAAATAAACAAGCTGCCCTAGATAGCAAGAGACTGAACGATAGGCTTACAGGAAATCGGAGGGTGGAGGAAGGATATGAGCCGATGTCTGCAGGGGTGGAATTTAAGACGAGATGGTGGTAAGTATGAACACAAAGAAGAGATAAAAGGGGGGCAAGGGGTTGCCTTTGGTTGGGGCTTTACGGGTTTGAGGGTGGCTGGGGAGGGACGGATGGGTAACGTTGCCCAAAAGTGGGGGGAGGGAGGGGTAGCATACGAACTCAGGAGAGGGTCAGGAGGTGGTGGAGAGTAAAATGCCGAGAAAATCATATCAAAATATAATAAAGAGGGTTACCTGTTTAGAATGCTCGGAGGGGAGGGTCTGATGCAGGACGGGCTCCTGGGGAATGTCTAAATGCTCATTCTGCCAGAGTGGGTGACACCATGGGGTGGAATCCCAAGTAGTGAGAGTGGGGGTGGACCCACATCCTGGGGAGGACTAATGCCATCAAATAGAGGGAACTGTATCCCTCGAGAGAAAGGGTGGCTCCCAGGGCATTGGGGCAGTTGAGCAAGTTAGGCCCTGAACACTATTCCATCTATCTCTGGAAGTGGCTCCTCAGGAAACGGAGGTTGGCTGTCACTGTGGGCACCAAGGTGGAAGGGAAAATGGACGTTAAATATGTGGAACCAAAGTAAATGGGGGGCAAGAGAGGAGTTTCTTGAGAGTACACAAGGATGGATATAAAACATGTAATATTACACCATAACATATAGGAGATGACAGACTGATAATGTAAATCATAATGTAAAACATAGGATAACTAAAAATGTAAAGAACTGTGTATCCTAAAGTACGCACCATAATGTAAGCACAGATGTTACCTTGTTAGAAAGCTAGTATCTCAGACTCTGTACATCACCTTAAGTAAATATGATATGAATAGGGCGTAAGAGTATCACTGTGGAAGGGAAAAGGTTTTCTGGTGTATGTGTGTGAGTGCTGTATATTATATATATGCATTGCTGTGGTCTAGGACTCCTGTGAAGAAATGCTGAATAATTAGGGGGGGAAAAAAAAAAATAAATAAATAAATAAAAGGATAGGATGTGGATAGGATGTGGAATTTTTTCAAATCAACATTCTTTATCTAAGTTCTTTATCTAACTTTATCCAAGTTCTTTATCTATCCTTTAAACCCATCGCTATATGCCATTCCCTAGTAAGGGACCATGACATTATATTGGGCTTCAAATTACGGGGAGTTCTGGATCACAGAGTGTTTCAACAATGGCAATGGAGGGATACTGGTATGGGATACCAATGACAGGTGATATATGGCTGACAGGGAGCTGTACAGAACATATGTCCAGGATGCATGGTAATGATTGGATATACTCATAGTGGCAACAATTAAAAACCACAGCAGGGGGGTTACTGGGTTCCTGGCCAGTGGTGCTCTGTCGTGGTCCCTAGGGGAGCAGCGACAGTCTCCCAGGTACAGCGGCGGGGACCGGGAGGGAGTGAGGGTTAAACAGTGAGCCCCTGATGCTAATGACTATTTTTGTGAGCTGATAAACCTAAAATAAGAACAAGGCCTAGAGCAACATTGTGCCTGGGAATTTCCTCCTGTCAGCCTTCATGTTACTCAAATGTGGCCAGTCTCGAAGCCAAACTCAGCATGTAAATGCAATGCCTTCCCTCCAGTGTGGGACATGACACCCGGGGATGAGCCTCCCTGGCAACGAGGGACCACTATCAACTACCAACTGATGATGCAACTGGAAAAGGACCTTATACGGAAGGTTCAATGCGGATCAGCAGAATATCCATGTCTACATAAAATACCATGACTTTAAAATGCTGTTTGACCTAAAGTAAGGGGGAAATGGAAAGGAGAAATGAGTTTATATGGCTACAAGTTTCTAAAAAAGAGTCCGGAGGCTGGCAGAAGGTTTGCCCTCATGCACAACTGAGCAGAGTCAGAGAGACAGATAAAGCAGATACAACCCCCAGGTATTGGTTCCTTTGAGGGCTAAAGAGACCCATGGGAGTTATGGTCATGGCCGATGGGGTTAACTACCAGGGCAGATGGCCCCTCTTTGGAAATGGTGTTTATGTGTGATGAATCTGGACTCAGATGGGATCTCCCTTCATAAGACTTTCATGCTAATGTGCTGGAGGTGCAGTTAATGTTGGGGTTTAAGATATATTTAGGGGATTTGAATCTCTGGACTGACAATGGGATAGCCAGGTCCTGAGACTCAACAGACTCCAGTACCTACAATCTGATTTATTGGACTCACCACACTCAGCTAAGATGGAGTTGAAGAAGGACAACCACCACACCATTGAGCCTAGAGTGATTACAACTGAAAATGGGAGGATTGCATCCAGCATCCATGTGGAATCTGAGCCTCCTCTTGACATAGAGGTGCAATGGACACAACCAATCCAATGTCCACATAGAAGAGGTGGCATTGGATTGGGAAAAGTGGACATGGTGGACGATGGGTATGGGGAAAGGCAGGAAGAGATGAGAGGTGGAGGCATCTTTGGGACATGGAGCTGCCCTGGATGGTGCCTCAGAGGTAATCACCGGACATTGTAAATCCTCACAGGGCCCACTGGATGGAATGGAGGAGAGTATGGGCCATGATGTGGACCATTGTCTATGAGGTGCAGAGGTGCCCAAAGATGTACTTACCAAATCCAATGGATGTGTCATGATGATGGGAACGAGTGTTGTTGGGGGGGGAGAGGGGGGGTGGGGGGGTGGGGTTGAATGGGACCTCACATATATATATATTTTTAATGTAATATTATTACAAAGTCAATAAAAAAAAAAATAGAGTGTGGGACAGAACCTGAATGAATACTGAAAGTGTAAAAGGTTTGTAAAAGAAAAATTTTTATAATTAAAATTAAATAAGATCAATATACAAAGAAAATCTTTTATCAATAGCTTCTTGTGCTTTAACCTCATCATTTCCTCAGTGTTTAAAGAAAAGTCTTACCTCTTTTAAAAGAACATTTATGTTCTAGAAATCAAATCCTAAAAAGTAGTTTTTTATTTCAAACTAACTGCAAGAGATTCATTCTTTTACTTTAAAAGAAAAATTAAAGTAATAAGTTCATTTAATATGTTATAAGTCAAATAAAAAGTATTTAAAAGTGTTATAAAATTAATAGGTTTTCAAAAAAATTAATAAAACTATAGCTAAGAGTTAAAATCATTTATAAATGCATTTATGTTATAAAACAGTGGAAAGGTAATAACTGAAATTATAGCTGGGTAAATTTAGCTTGAAATTATTAAGTGCAAACTCTAAACTAACCTTTCCTTTGTTTATGGTTACTTCAAGGCTAACCTCACCCTTTGCCTTTGCCTATGGTTATTTCATAATTGAGAAGAGCTGGGACATCACTGTCTCCTCTCCTGGTATTAGTAACCCTTTCTCTCATGAATTCAAGTGTAACTAAATAAATTGCTGCCTGATAAAATAAAGTTAAATGACCACTGGAGTTTTATTATCTCCAAAATCAAAAAGGGGGGTAGAGGGGGAGAAGTCTTCTGCTTTGACGGTCAGTGTTCCTAAGAGTGGCAATTCATGAGAGAAAGCAGTCTGTCTCCCTGAGGCTTCAATAGCCTCAGTAAATATATATAAAATTAATCTTGTTGCTTATCCAAAATTCTGCTAATTTCAAAGTAAAATATAAAGTTCTAAAACAAAATGGTGCTAAGGCATTGAGAACATTTTGGTTATTACAATCCATTAAGTAAGAAAGAAAATTCTTGTGGTAAACTGCATGGTCATAGTGCAAATTAAAAAGAGTTTCAAAAGTCTTTGAAAAGTTTAAAGTAACTAAAGTCATGTTGTTGTGTCAAACTATTCATGTCTGCCTATTTGCTCAAATTGTTAAAAATTAAATATGCAGTTATATTTATAAATATTCTTAAAGCCCAAATTAAACTAAGCAGAATAAAAAAGTCATAAAAATCTGATTATAGAAACAATTGGGAAAGGGCCTCCTCTTTGCAAGAGCTTTTAAGGCAAGACTAAGTGTGGCAAATTAAACCTATCTACTAGGCTAGGGAATTCAGAATCAGTTTGCCTGGTAATTTCCCAGTTTAAACCTTTGTCAGCCATAAAATGCAAAAAAACACACAAAGATTAGGTTAATTTTCACATAAGAAAAATGTTAATGTAACCTGGTGGCCTGCTGCCTCAGTCTCCCACTCCTGGGTTAGACAGCAGTAGAGGAGACCAGTTTAGGCCAGTCCTATGGGCAGTAGAAGGATGCCCAAGAAGGAGCTAACTAAGTCGGTGCCATTTCAGCACTAAATTCTATTCCTTATTTGACAAAGGGGGGAGCAGGTAAAAACTAAAATGGTTGGAATGTGATAGAAGAAGCAGTTAAATCAAACTTTTGCGTAGGAAAGTTAAATAAATCTCAGATAAGCTGTAACTTCTGAAGTATCCAATCTATAGAAAAACAGGAAGAACTTGCATGCTAAGCTTAGGGGTATAAATTGTGTCATTTTTCTTTGTTCGTGGCACCAGCCATATCTGGCTCTGCACCCCTTCTTGCAAGATTAAGAATAAATTATTTTCTTCTCCACAATCTAGTGAGCCTTATTTTCTTCCAGAAGATTTCTTTCCAACAAAATAAAAGTAATTAGTGGCTCTATTAACAGATTTCAGTAAGTAAAAAAAAGTCCATAAAAACTATGGAAAAATCTTTCCTGGGTTATGATTTTTAAAAAATTAAGTAATTGTGTAATGTGTTTTAAAACCTGGTAGTCAGTATGCATGTGTTTTAAAACCTGGTAGTCAGTTATGCTTTTAAATTAATAATTTTCATAACTTAAAGAAAAAAAATTTTTAGCTTCCTGTAAGGGAAAAAGAGAACATTCCTTGCATAAACTATTATAGTTTCAATTTTATTTAACTTGAGTGTAATCTCCCATAGTTAATTTATAAACTAAATTAACATTATGTACAAAATCTTTAGAGTAATGAAAATTCTAAGTTCACATTAGTAAAATTAAGCTAAAGAAAAAAGATTGTAGATATGCTCTCAAATAAAGAGTAAATTTCTTTAGTAATTGTAATTTAATAAGTTTATTTAAACATGAGGTGTCTAGTCAATGCGGTTATAGTCAATTATAAAAAGTTTGTAAAACATCCTCCAACTAAAAATGTTTAAATAGTTCTAGTTCTAAAAAAGTCATTGTTAACTAAAACTTAAATTAGTTATTAGTAGCAGAAATAACTTCATGATAATAAACCTGTCTGAAGGCCACTGCAAAGTACACATTTAAGTAAATAGTAATAAAAAGTTATCTTGATTATATTAAAAGTCTTCTGTTTTCATTTTAACAATGAAAAATAATATTTTTCCTCTATTACTAAAGTAAAGTACATACTGTTATCTTCATAATAAAATTGTGTAAGTAAACAGTCATTTAATATATAATGTGTTGCATTAAATTGTTTAAAATATATATATAAACAAGGAATAAACGTTAACATTATCAAACTCTTGTGCATTCGAACCAGGCCTTGTATACATTACAGGTGGCCTCTCCATGTGAGTTATTGGCTAGGCTGGTCACTGACCCCTCAATTAAAAATATGTGCTATATCAGTCTCTGGTTCTGCTCCTGAAGTCGATAGAAACTATATTGCAGTTTCAAGCTCCTGCAGCCAATAATGACTCGGTACAGCCAAGTGTACAATAAATATCGCCTCCAGACTGGCACTGTTTCATGGTGCCAGAGAGCACTATGCACCAAGCTAGTAAAATACTGGAAAATCTCTCTAAGATGAAAGATGCTGCAACTTGCTCACTGCGTTAAAGAACATGCTAAGTGGAGCCATGATACCAGGATACTATAAGTAAAACTTAAACACAATTGGCATTATGGCCTGCTCTCATGGAGAGATAACATGTAAGGTATTACAAACCTGAAACTCAAAACTAATAATTGCAACTCTGAATCCTTATGCATTAAGTAATACATTAGTTAATATTAAGTGCTGTACTTTTATCCTGTACTAAATATATGCCTAATAATTGTAATGTTATCTTTTCTATTTTGGATCAAGTGCAGAAGTATATTAGACATGTTAAATTCCTGGTAAAATCATTTTCTAAACAGTTAATAACATGTCTATAGAATAAGGTGGCAGTCTCAGGCAGTCTCAGTCAACTTCTATATTCTGCTGTACTCTGCTGTGTAGCAAAAGTGAGGCTTGCTTGCTGATGGTGAGTCACCTATTGAACAAGCCAAAATTGCTAGAAATTGTACAATGAAAACCAAGGTGTAAAAATCTTTATTCTGTAGTTCTGATCACTCCCACAGGTGAAAACTAAGAGTATTTCCAAATTAGTGTTCTAATCCTGAGTGAAGCCAGTTGCCCAAGGAGTGCCAGTTCACCAGGAGCATCTGACAGAGCGAATGAGTGTCAATCATTGAACAGCTTGGAATGTGTCTTCAGACAAAGCTAAGTGTCTGTTGCAATTTCTCTCTAAAGATGGATAACTTAAAAAAGAATATATATGCTGTTCCCACCAGCTTTTAAGGAATGCCATCTTTATAGGCACCTAACCTTGTCTACCTCTGTAATCCAATGTGTCCTCTTTTAAAAACAGGTATTCCAAATTTTTAATTAAGTTTGTTTCTTTCAGAGTGAACATCTTATTAACCATATGAAAACTTCATCCAACTTTGTACAGAATGCCAGATCCATCTTCCTCCAATTAGAATAAATTAAAGAGTTTTACACCTTATTAGGCAATGACTACAGCCCATGGCCAGCAGGAAGCAGTTACAGAAAAGAGATCGTCTCCCTTCAGCACCCCTTTTAAATTAAAGGTGTAAACTCTTTAAAAGTAAAATAAAAGTAATAAATGGATCTGGAACCTGACTGGAAATCCATGTGAGTGCCAGTGGCAGCAGAATAACTGCAGGAGGCCCCTGCCCAAGATTCTGCTGTCCAGAATGAAAAGTTCTAAACTTCTAAAAACAGTCCTGGATGCTGTACTAAAGACTGATAAATAATCAATCAAGACAACAAACAGCCATCCACCTCATAGCTCCAACAATAATTATGCCAAAGCTTAGCAAGTAAACTTTGGCAAAAGGGGGGGAATAATGTGGGCTATGGGTGGAAGGCTCTTTGTCTCTTCAGAGATAACTAAGTTGTTTGACTTGTGGGTGTGGAAAGGTAAAAGGTTGCAGTCCTGCCCTTAGGGACAGTGGCAGCGGCTCCAGTCCCAGGAAATGTTTAACAATGCAAGGGCTATAAACTTTAAGTATTTAGGGGAAATGCAAAAAGTAAATATGCTAAAAGCTTATCTAGAATATCTGGAGTCCATGCTAAAAGCTTACCTAAGATGTGGAAGAGATATATGCTAATTGAAGCCTATTGAGAACTGAAACAAAGGGACCATTTAGCCTTTCCTCTCTGTATAAAAGACATTTGACAATCTTGTTCAGGGCTTGGGATTCAAACAGAAGTTCCCGAGTCCGGCCGGCCGTCAATAAACCATTTTTCCTTCTCAAAATCATTCCTGAGTCCTGGCCTCTCTATACTCAAATAATTGAACTTCTCTTAAATTCTACAACATTGTAGCTTCCATTCAGGAAGAAAATTACTTGAAAAATATCAAATTAACACCTATTTCTTTGCTTCTCACTGCAATAAAATTCAAGTTTATACTTGATATCTTTTCTTGATGATGCTACTTCATCATTCTTTAACCTATTCCAATCTGGCTTTCACCTGCACCACTCCAATGAAGTCATTCTTGTCAAGCTTTCAAAGATGTCCATGTTGCCAAATTCAATGGACATATTTTGATTCTCGTCTGACATTCATCCCATGTTCACACAATTGACCAACTGTTCCTTGAAACACTATTCTTTCTTTAATTCTACAATATCATACTCTTCAGTTTTTCCCTATATCTCACATCAGTCTTCCTTGATTACTTCACAGACCTCTAGAAGCTAGAATTTCCCAGGCTAATTTCAGGTTAATTCTGTCTTCTTCTAAATACATGCTAGATGTTCACATTCATTTCCATGACTTTAAATAACACCATGTGATTAGATTATGATTACCAAATTAATGTACCCTGTTCTTAATTCTGAACTCTAAACTCTTTCAGCTAGCTGAAAATTAATACTTTAATATAAATACCTTGTATAATTCAAAGGTAATAAGCCCAAATAAACACTTACCCTACCACGCCATCCCAACTTCTATTCCTGTATTACCTATAATAATAAATGATACCATCATCCCATCCTGTTATTAAGACAAACATTAAGTAGCCATCCTCATTCTTTCCTTTCTTTATCCCCCCATATCTAATTTTAATGAAAACTATCAATTTTTCCTTAATATTTGTCTTGGTTTGCCCACTTACCTACATCTCCATTTCTACCAACTTAGTTCATGCCAGCATCTTCTTCCACCTTGAATATTGCAACAGCCTCCTAAACACATCTTTGTCTCTATTTGTGCCCTTCCAGAATCAATATTCCCCGCAGCACCAGTGACTTTTTAAATTGCAAATCAAATCAACTCACTCTACACCCCACTGCTTAAAATCCCTCAATGGCTTCACACTGAACTTGGAATAAAATACAAAGGACAAGGTCTACTTTGTCTACCTTATTTTGATCCACCTGCCCCATTTCTCACTGTTTGGGCTTTTCTGAGTTCTTTTCTCTTCCTATAAATATACCCATCTCTTCTCCTCCTCAGAGACCTTGTACATACTCATTCCTTTACCTGGAATGCTCTTTCCTCTATTTTTCATAGAGAATTCTATTGAAAGATGAAGAGTAAAAAAAACACAAAAAGAGAATTCTTTTTTATACCTATGTTCTTTGAATATGCATTTTTCCTTTCAAACATCTGCTTTTAATTCTTTTATTCCAAAGGTTGTGCATTTTTTCTTTCTTTTTCTTTTACTTAATGTGGTAGCAAAAAAGTAATAATGTGAGGGGGAAAGAAACCACATCCCTTCTTTGATGTCTCAGGCCAAACATTACCTCAGTCTACCCTTTTACAATCCTTTCTGAAGTTGCTAGCACACCCACCAGGTTCTATCACACCTCCCAGTTTATTTTCTTAGTAGCACTTTAAATGATCTATATTGAATTTGTTATTATAATAAGGAGTGATTGTTGAGTTAGCCAGGCATTACTTACTGGTAAGTAATGCCCAGCTAATTCACACACATACTTACACTAGAATAATTCCCAGAGAGCAGGTATCTTTTCTGTTTAGTTGGACACTAAAATCCTAATTCCCAGAGCTGTGCTGGCACAGACTAGCTGCTGAATTAATAGCTGTTGGATAAATTAATGAATAACCCTCAAAAAAAACAATAAATTTACTCATAAGAAAATATAATTATTTTTGTTTCAACTCAGAAAGTATAATCTACTGTGTATTTCATGAAAAGTTAATCTAAGGAGGTCAGTCCAGATGATAATCTAGTCCAGAGTCAAATAAGGAAAATTAATAAAAAGTGAAATGTGCGTCTTTTTAAGGTGACAGATATTCCCAGTACACCTGAGGTTTGGGTATGGAGATAATTCATCACCAGTGTTTGCAGACAATTTCATACAAAAGGCTTATATCTTATTGTCTTCATATCTCCTTTTCAGACCACAGCTCCCAATATCTTGGATAAAAATTCCAATGAAATTTTTCCTCCTCCTGCTCATCCTTTTCATATAAATTCTCACTAAAATGTAATTTAGCGTTTGGCCACTAGAGGACACTTCAGTTCCTTTGTTTAAAAAAAATGCCAGAGGCCTTTCAAAATGACCAGAATCATATCCCTAAGAACATCTCATTCTTAATTTCAACACTTTTAAATTTCAAACCCCTAAAATTCAAACCGACTATTTCTAATCCAGGAATCTGACATGCCTAACTCATGATCTAATTGTTTTCAACAACTTGCTTATTTACAGCTCGGAGTCTTCTGTCTGTTGCTCCTGAGAGACCACGGTACTATCCTTTTAGTTTAATGATTCACAACTAGGGCGAGTATTAGAATAAAGTGGGAGAACGTGCAATCTCTATGTTCCTGAGCTGCATTCTGACCCACACAGATGCACCAAATCAAAACCTTCACTAAGGTAGCATTACCTTGTGAATGGTTAACAAGCTCCGCAAGTGCTTTTTATACACGCTGAGATGAGGACAAGGGTTAAGGCTTTTAGTTAGCCTTGCAAAAATAAAGTCACCCTTGTTTCCCTAGGTTCCTCACTTATAGATTCCTGATTGCTTAGCTTTGTTCCAACTTCTGCTAAAGAAAGGATTAGATCCCTCTTTCCTACTCTTCATCACCATACAGTAAGCAGTACTATAGTGGTTGCACTTCCACTTAAAAGTACTTTGGTGGCACTGAGAAAGAAAACAGCCTAAATTTTGTCACAGATAGCAAGAAAATACTGCGAAGGAGATTGTAATACCTCTGTCATCTGCATATGATTCCAGTGTCAAGGGTGAACAACTCAAAAGCTCAGCGATTAAATGGCTTCCTTTCAACTCTTGAGGAAAGCACACCTGACCACATCAACAAGAAAAATAACACCTGCACCACCTTTATCATCATGGTCTCTCTTCTTTGATAAAAGCACCAGAAACTGATTCCTTGAGGGAATTCTAAGTAGTTCCAAGATTTGAAAGAGCTGAACAAATGCCCCTTGGAAGGATAAGAACCAGACACCTCTAGAGATCACAGCAGGAATTGTGGATATTTCCTTAAAACCCAGCCATCACAGTGAATCCGCACAACTACGTTGAGCTCCTGTTTGTCCTTTGTCAAGGTCCTCCTTCCTGAGATGAGAAGGCAAACTAGACATGAGTCCATGTCCACTTTTGAAGCAGCTGACTGTACCTGGTGTTGTTGTGGGTAAGTGGAGGGGAAGGAAGGTCAGATACCTGTTGGGAGGGGCGCTTGGTAAGTCAGCCTGAGTGGACAAGAATATCTTCTACTACTTTTCCATCTGCTCACCACCACATGGTGTTCCTATACTCTGAGTACATCATATGCCTCTGCTTTTCCAAATATGCCAACTCCATTCATATTCTGATGCCAGTCATGGCATTAGCTCCCTTTGCCTGGCCAACTTATTAATGAACATATTTGTTTTTCCTGCAAGAATGGGAACAGCAAAGGGCTGTACCTTGAATCTGCATCTTTGTATCCCAAGTCTAAGAGGCCTACTCAGTCAGGAGAGAACAGTTGTTTTCTGCTAACTAGAAGATAGTGCAGTAGCTCCTACTTCTCCTTGAGTCCAGATCTCATCCTGGTAAAAGTGTGAAGAAAAATGCCTGTGTATGTGGGGGGCACATGAATGGGGGAGAATAATTTTATTCTACCACAGAATTAATGGTGCTGTCATGCAATTATATAAGATAGCAGGATGTGCTGTGCTTCAGAATAAGAAAGGCATAGGTTCCTGTCCTGATTCTCCAGTATGTTATTTCACCTGACGGTGCCTCTATTTCCTCATCTACGAAATGGGGAAACAATAATATGTACCCCTGGGAGGACTAAATGAGATAATGCATTATGACTAATGTCGTCAATTGCCCCCAGCATCCATGCCTGCCCCTTTTCTATGCTCCTTTCTGATTCATGGGGGCTGGGAAGCCAAAAACTACATTTCCTAGACGTCTTACAGCAAGCAAATTGTGTGAATTCTATTCTGCCAATCAGAATCTTAAGTTCGATGTGAGATAGAGGCCGTGTTACTTCAGTACTTGGTTGTTTTGGCTGGCAAGCAAGATTGTATAAACATGAAGTTTTCCTGCAGTAGAAACTGTGTGTATTTTCAGATTTTTAAGTGTTATGAGACATCTGGCTTATTGCAATGTTAATCTTGGAGGTGGAAGCTCCCGTAGCAAGTCGGGTTTATATTGTTTTGGTGCTCATTACAGAAATCCACCCCAGAACTTACTCCCCCAGCCATTTTACAACTAGGAATTCTGTTTGGCTATTAACCCATTTCCACTCTAAGTGCCTAGAGCAATTTTTGTTTGTTACTCTAAACTCAGACTAATTCAAAGTACTCAACAGAATTTCTAACTTTTAAAAATCACTTAGAAATAAAATAAAAATTCCCTAATAAATGTTAACTATTATTATTATGTAATATTTGACTTTAAGTTGCTTGACTATACAAGCAAGAGTTTTTTTATCTGTAAAATGGGACATGCTTCCCAGAATTGCTGTGGAGAAAAATGAAATAATGTGTGGAAAGTGTTTAGCATAGTGAGTAGGTGCTCCATAAATTTTATTGATCATTATTTTTATATTTTATCATATTGTTATTATTTTATTATTCTCAATATATAAATTATTTTAATATTAGTCTTTCAGTCTAAGGGTTCACACATATTTCAACACTGTATTACAGCATGCATGTAGCATATAGACAAGTAGTATATTTCTAAATTTAGTAATAGGTTACGCATGGACCCAGGCTAGACATAAGTAATGATTTTCTCAAAAACCAATCAGTTTGGTTTCAGTCAACCAAGACAGCTGTGTAAGATGCTCCAGGGAGCCATTGCCTCACAGAAGCTTTGAACAGCTAGTCAAAGCTGGCAGACCCATTGTTAGGGAAGTCAGAGAGGTCTGTTAAGCTGCCATTGCCCAGACCTCACCTCCCCCACCTCCTTCTCTGGGAAAGTCACAAACACACCCCCACCCCCACTGCTTTTACTACTGTGTGCCAATCTACAACCTGGGGGAGATGTTAAGTAAAATGAAAAGGGGAAGCGGACTTGGCCCAGCGTTTAGGGCGTCCGTCTACCACATGGGAGGTCCGCGGTTCAAACCCGGGGCCTCCTTGACCCACGTGGAGCTGGCCCATGCGCAGTGCTGATGCACGCAAGGAGTGCCCTGCCACGCAGGGGTGTACCCCGCATAGGGGAGCCCCATTCACAAGGGGCGCGCCCCGTAAGGAGAGCCGCCTAGCGCGAAAGAAAGTGCAGCCTGCCCAGGAATGGCGCCGCACACACGGAGAGCTGACACACAAGATGAGGCAAGAAAAAGAAACACAGATTCCGGGGCCGTTGACCACAACAGAAGTGGACAAAAGAACATGCAGTGAATGAACACAGAGAACAGACAACTGGGCTGGGGGGGAAGGGGAGAGAAATAAATAAAAGTAAATCTTTAAAAGATAATAATAATAATAGAAAAATAATTGTAATAAAAGGACCACACGGATGTAAATGCTAATAATAGGGAAAACTGAGTGTATGATGTGGAGTATATGGGAGCTATGTATCTTCTGTATGTTTTTTTGTAACCCTACGACTTCTCTAATATTAAGAAAAAGTAGTTCTTACACTCTGAAAAAATTAATCAGTTGGATTTTACCTATGGAATTTTTCTCTGGACTTTTTTGCCCTACAACCACTAGAGGGCGGACAAGTACAGCGGAAAATCATTAGCAGCACACTCCAGTAAACTCTTGGTGTGCTTTCTCAAGACGGGTAGAAAGCCTATTTTTCAAACATCTCCTGTTGAAGAATCAACCAAGATAGTGAAATAAAGATGCCTAATATCTAAAGCCAAATATGTTAAAAGATCACATATTTATTTTAACTTCATAGATTCATAAAATTAATCAAATTCCCACCACCATATTTATATATAAATTTTAAAACCACATTCAATAACACATGCATAGGTATATATTTTTAAATTTGTAAGATAATTAAATAGTCCATGAGTCATTAGAATGGTAGTAGAAGGACACGTGCTATCATAGTGAGTCTACTACTAGCCCTAGAATACAAAAATCTGGACTCACAAAGGGCATTTTTTCCATTAGTTGCTGTAAGCACAGTGCTTATGCCCTGTGAAGTTTGGAAGATACTAGAAAATGTTTGAGACATGAAAGAATTGACTCTGAACTTTTAAATAACTGTTTAGCAATTTTTACACCCACGTGCACACACACACAAACAAACCCCTTCCCAACTCACCCCCTGTTACAGAACAGGGACCTGAGGGAAGAAAGGTGCCCTGAGAAACCACTAGGTGATAAGAACTTTACCTGCCCTTAACAGCAGAAAGTCCTGCAAGCATCGAGGAGTCAACCACCTGAGGCCAAATACCTGAAGACAATAGATAAGGAGAAGCCCATTCGTATCCCCTCCCCCGACAGACACTCAGAACCAATGAAAATGTTGTTTCCAATCCTTCTTTTGCGTACTCAGAACCAACGAGAATGTTGTAACTCACAAGTTTACTTGAAGGAAGAAAAGGTGGGGAGGCCAGCCTTAAATAAGGCAGCAACTGCAGCCCCAGCCGGTGTCTTCCCCTTGAGCAGGCCCGCACCCTTGTCTGAGGTGTGTGCTTTCTCTTTATTTCGCTTTATAATAAACTCTTTACTAGCTTGCTAAAAATATGACTTCCTTAAATTCTTTTCCGCGACGTCGCCAAAAACCTGGAAACTACACCTGGCAAAAAAAGGACAACTGAAGGATGTAGATAAGAGACAAAAACATGCACCCTTTAGTCTGGATAGGTGGGCTTATGAGAGCAGTATTCCCAACTGTGGAAGCCTTCCCTAAAAGTAGAACCCCATGGAATACCGTTCATGGGCTATCACTGCCCTGAGGTTGACGAGGGCGAGACTCTGGGTTATTTGACCCTACCTGTCTAGGATGAGATGCTCCTGTCTAGGATGGCATTGGAGGCATTAAAGAAACATATCCCTTTTGCCCCTCCCCCCCATGACAAAGAGGGGGAGCAGTAAAAAAATTCCACCATCCTGTCCCACACTGGGGTAGAGATAGCAGGGGCATCTCGACTCTTCACTGAGGCAGGCCCTGAAGGAGGGACAGGAGTGGAACAATGCACAGCTGCCCTGCCGAAGGGTCCTAAAGGAAATGCAAAGATAAACAGAGGAAAGACAATGGAGGGGGTGGAGACCCGCCCAGCAGGCAATGGGGCTTTGGTTACTGAAGCCAGGGATAGGTAGAGCTGAAACTGAGGAGATTCTTACGGAGGAACTCTGCCAACAGCTCCCTCTAAATTAGGGACTGAGCTAAACCCCTGAAAGCCTTATAAGAGAACAGGAAGAGGACTCATAGGACTGGAAAGATTTAGAATTCTCCACCACCACCCCGTGTCCTTCAATGTACTTGGTGAGGAGGGAGGCAACAGTTTATAAGGCCTCCCTGTGCCCTGACCAGGGCAGTGAGGATGAGAGCGTGAATTGTGAGATAAGGAGAGTGATCCCTTTGCCTGTTTGCCATCTTATCCCCTTAAGAAGAATGATTAGGTGGGGCCAAGCCAAGGCTCAGTGGCCCTATGCTACTGTTCAGGTGGAAGGGGAAAAGGCAGGATCAAACCTTTCTGAGGTTCTTAGATATAGATGGCAGAGTAGTCCTGGGCCCTAGCAGAGGCATGGGTACACTGGTGGCACTGGGGGCCTTGGGGCAGACATGGTGACTCATGGCAGGCAAGTGTGCATATGCTTGTGGGTGGGACCCTTGGGGCCATTTCAGGTGCCAGTGATAATGGTTCCCACCACTGAGTGCTTTATAGGTACTGACATTTTGGTTACCTGCTGCATGAGTCACTGTCACCTCTGGGGTATGCCCCCTCACAAGGTGAAACGCAGTCGTAACTGTGGGGCATGTCTAATCCCACCTGCCTGAGCCTCACCAGATTGTCCAACAAAAGCAGTTCCAGCTCGCAGGGGGAAAAGGACATCACTTCTTTGATTTTGGACTTGCTGCAGGCAGGCATGTTGAGAATGACCCTGTTACAGTTTAATAGCCCAGTCTGGCCAGTAAAAAAGGCCTCAGAAGTGGGTGCTAACAATAGACTTACTGCAGATTAAATGCTGAGGTGCTGCCCTTGGCCCTTGCTGTACCTGATATCATTGCTGCCCCCAAGGTAGTAGCAGCCAACATATGGGACTGGTATGCTGTTCCACTGACATGCTGGATGTGACTCTAAGACCAAAACTGCCCATCCTCACATGGATACTCACTAAGCTTATTTTAAAAATAGGACAGGCTCAGAAAGCACCAACATTAAATGGAAATGGTATATCCAAGGCAGAACCTGGCCAGAGTCACAGGGAGTTAGGTGATTCCATGGGAGGGGACAGAGTGACCTGCAGGGACAGCTCCTGCCCCTCTCTTGGCTAAGTGAGGTCCCCAGTATGAAGATGGTGCAGATGATCACAGACAGATCTGCAAAATTCAAGGCTGATGGAGTCCATTGGACTGCTGCAACCATTTGTCCCTAGGATGACCATCTACTGAGAATGGACAAGGGCAATCTGCCTGATGGGCTGAACTGTGTGCATTGGTGATGACTGTGCAGGCCACCCCAACCACAACTTCCTGACAGATATTTATGGACTCATGAGCCATTGCAAGTCAATAATTAAACCATTAGAGCTCCCCCATATGGGAAGAGAGGCCATGGGAATAGCTTGAAAACTGAGATCTATTTGTCACCCTTGTTGATACGCATGCCAAAGAACCATCTGAAACAGAACATGACTAGAATTTCTGTACTGATCAAGCATGTGCCCAATAGGTTGCCATGATTGTCCATTGCATTCACCACCATAAAGGATACAGAAGTCTACCTCAGATGCAAGAGTGGGCCAAATCATGAGGACTTTCCCTAAAGGCTCAGCTTGTGACTCCTGACAATGAACCCAGGCTGTGCAAAGTGATGAATTGGACCACATCAACCCGGGTTTAGGCCCCACAAGCATGGAAGCTTGACCACATAGGACCAGTGTGCCTTTGCCCTAGGTTCTGATAGTGTCTCACTGCCATAAACATACTCCAGACATGGACAGCAAATCATGTTTATCAGGTGGATGCCAAGTCCATTGCTGCAGCCCTGGAGAAATACCTGTGCTATGTGTTTGAATACCCAACCAGCCTCCAGTCAAATCAAGTACCTCATTTATAGGACAACTAACCCAGCAATGGGCACACTAGCATGGAATAAGATTTACCTTTCATGCTTCTTCTCACCAAGTAAATGGGGTAATAAATTGTTAGGATAGAAGACTAAACAACAACTATGCAAAGGCCATTGGAAGGACAAATAACTGGATGGTTTTCCCTCTAATTAAAGCTATCTTGAGATTAAAAACCATACTCTAGAAGAAGGGAAACACATCACTGAAGCACACACTGGGAAATAATGAGCTTGAAGGCTGAAGGAACAGGCAGTCACTCGATCAGGCTAGCCTGAGGAATCCCAATTTTTGTATATCCAGCTGCTGTTTTTCTCCCACTGGACCATATTCCCTAGGGGTGGCTTGTGATCTGAACCATTACTTGTAGCATTACTACTAGGGCCCTGGTCTTGTGGGACTCCATGGGAATAAAGGAAGGGGTGACAGAACACCAAGGTAACAGGGGTCCTCTGTTTACACCTGTTATACCAACCCTTTAGTACAGTTGGGTAACATTCTAGGTTAGGTCCATTTATTCAGGATGTGACCTCCCTCCCTGGACTGATGATCAGGGAGAAACCATCTGGGTAAAGTGACAGGGGCAGTGGGTCCAAAAGAAGCATTGAAGCTTGGTGGACAGACATCCTGTGTGGCCACACCAGTGTAACCCCCACTTCAAGTTGTTTGGCAAGAACCTCTTTGCTCCCAGGAGGTAAGAGGAGGGAGGATTAGTAATGTCTCTTTTTCTCCTCAGTCTTTCTCACAGGGATGGACAACCCCATCACCCAAGGGCCCCCATAATACCTGCTTTTGCTACAGCTGCCAACTATATCAACTACTGGTTCTGTCTGCATTTGAATTGAGATGACAGGTCATCTCTCCACATCCTTTCAGCCAACCTGTCAACATGGTGTACCACACTGGCCAACTGGTTGTATTACCTAGTGTCATGTGGAAACCACTCTATAGACAAATACTGTCCATTCCACTGGACAAGGGAAACATCTTTCAAAGACCTAAGGCTCCCTGTAAGGAATGCCCAAATGGAAAGAGAAGTTCTTCTGTTTTGAAAACATGAACAGCATTAGGCCCTACCTGGGAGATGTTCCTAAGGACTATTGTAACCAAATAAGTATGGTTTGATCTGAGAACACAAATGAACCTGGACATGCTATTTTAGACTAAGGTATTGGTAGGGTAGCTGGTTGCAATCCCGCCTCCAATCAGGCCTGATTACCCTGCTGGGTGTGATCCTATGTGTTGCCCTCCTCAAATGTTGCCTAAAGATTTTAGAAATCTTGTACCCACAAGCAGTATCTATCAGAGCTGTGTACTGTACCCCAGGCATGCCATTCACCATTCAATATAGATGATAAGCATATCAAAATATTTAGGTTATCTATTAGAGTTCTGGAAAAAGTCAGTGGATGGACTTTGGTGGGGGTCAGTGCTAGATCAGCCTGCCATCTCTCCCTGGAATCCACAAATATATCCTGTGCTTAGGACCAGCACACTGGCTTGGTAGGAAAAATGCAATCCCCTAGTAGATAACAGGATTGCTGGTACATTCTGTCCCTTATTGTCCTGTGCATATGTTAATATTCACTAGAGACAGTCTTACTGGTGAGCATATTTTATGACATCTAGCTCATACCCCCATGGTATATCTATATATCTGTTTCTGATGGGGAAGGGGTGGAATCCTTCCACAAGCATACCCAAACACAAAAGAGAGGTTCTGAGAATAGGATACCACCCTGCAATGGCCATGGATTGAGACCTGCTGGCTATGGGGAACTGACATCCCTACTGAAGCAGACTTTGCTCTCTCTCCTCTCTGTGTGAGTAAAACACCTTTCCTTCAGAGTATATGTGATCCATGCATTTGCTGTTGACCCCAGCACCTGTTTTGGAGTGGGTTGACATCTATTTGGGTGCCTAGCCTTCTGATCAACAGGGCAACTCAAAATTTACCACTTATCACAAAAGTCTTCTTTATTATGCTCTTCCTGGCTTCATTATAGTTCCCTCTTCAAAAGTCATATAGCATTATTTTCTAAAGTACAACCAATGCTTTATCATATTGAATTATTTTATATCACCCCTTATATTGATACTAATCTTAATAATCATATATCTTGACATCCTTCTAGACTGACACCCCACTGAGAGCAGCAACTATAGACTGTGAACCCTCCATGTGTGGATTTCCCACAGAGTCTATCAGAATGCTGGGCACATAGTAAACAATAATTCTGTTGTCCTCGATAAATGAATGAATTAAAATTACTTCAGCAAATTTCCATCAAGTAAATAGACTTAATTGCCTACTATTTTTAAGAACTCACCCAAGAAAACAATGTTTTCAGTTTTCCCACCTGAATACTACAGAAACCCCAGCGATTTTCTCTATCTTTATATGTAACTGTACTTAAAAAAAAAAAAAGAAAATCTCAAGGAAAAAATTCAGAATTTAAGAAGGTAGAAAAAATCCAATCAACTAAGTGCGTTGCCTTTCTCCTAGAGTATTTTCTGTTTTTTTTCATGTTGGCTTGAAATGATAATAATAATGACAAAAATTAAGATAAAGAATATGTTATCTTTAGCGATTTTAGCATTCAATTTTTATTACTGTGTACATAAATTCCCAGGAAAACCCAAGGTTTTATAGCTCTACAGATTGTACTCTCAGTTTGTGTTTATAGTTACCTCTGTTTTTAGTTTAGGACATATTTTCCAATGGTAAATACTTCTTCACTTCTTTAGGATCATTAATCTCTAGCATCAATGTACCTCATCACAGATGAGAATATGCAGAAGGCGCCTGTTTCTGGCCTTGCTTTGTCATTGCTTCTTGTTGCTAGCAACACATGGAAGCACTGCTAGCTGCTGCCAATTCCCCCGTTAGCCTGTTTACTAAATATGGGTGAATTTTTCTTTAAGAAACATTATCAAAAAATGTGTGTGTGTGTATGTTTAATTAACTCCTCATTGTTAAATTGTTGAAGAACTGATCAAAGTCATTTACATCACAAATGATCTCCACAATTTGGCATCTGATATGTCATAGATGTCAATCTAAACCAAATATGAGTCTCAGTCATAGTTTATATCAAGAAAATAACTGCTAATTAAAGCTACTGCTTTAGTTTCTCAGCTGCCAAATCAAATACTATACAATGGGTTGGTTTAAACAATGAAGATGATTGACTAAGGCTTTTGAATTTACAAGAAGTCCAAACTGAGGTGTTCGCAAGGCAATGCTTTCTCCCTGAAGACTGTGACCTTCTGGAGCTAGCTGTCAAACATCTTTGATCCTTGGCTTTTACGTCACGTGGTTGTGCAAATAGTGGCATCTTCTCCTTTCTCTTCCAGGGTCTTTTCTCTTCAGGCTTTCTTCCTGTTGCCTTCTCTATAAGGCCTTCAGTAGTAGGATTAAGACCCCTACTGATTCAGCTGGGCCCTACCATAATTGAAGTAGCCTCATTAAAAGGTCCTATTTACAATGGGTTCACACCCACAGGCATGGATAGAAATTAACATGTTTCTTTCTGGGTACCTATCTCCAAGCCACCAGTTACCATTAAGTGGATTAACTCAAACCTACAACAACAACAGGTTTTACTGCTTTGACATCTTTTCAATATTAGTCTATGGGGAAAAATATTCTGTTGCCTTGTAAAACTGGGAAACATTAAGTAATGCAAAATTAAACATATTTCAACACTACAGAAAATTTCAAATTTTATTTAAAGTTAACTTATATTATGAATCACCAAAAAGAGGATAGTGGATTCCCTAATTCTGCAACTTGTTTGGCATGATTTATGGGGACTATGAAAGATCTGTTTTAAACAAAATATTTCCATATGTACACGTTAGCAATTTGAAAGGTAGTGTTATAATGTAGAGTTGGAGGCAGCAGACCTGAATTTTTCTTTGAGCAGTATCAGTGATTAGCTGTGTAACCTTGGTGGAGTCCACGGGCAAAACATTTTTGTCCCCATACCTCAGTTTCCTATTTGTAAAATAGAGATAAACTCATAAGGTTATTGTGAAAATGACACTAGTAAATACATAGTAAAATTGTATAAACTAAAAAGCACTATGCTAATATGGGTTGATATTCCATTTCTATTATAAGATTCCTACATTTGCATTAGGTTTATTTTTCCCCATATTCCATCCTATTATGAACACCTAGGAATAGTGATGTACCCTTGTTCTAGTTCAAGAAAGAACATTTTCATGTTTGTACTATTAACCACAGTCATTGTCCACAACAGGATTCACTGTGTTATTCAGCCCTGAGTTTTATTCTCTAGCTTTACTTCTAGTAATGCACACAACCTAAAACTTCCCCTTTCAACCACGACCACACACATAATTCAGTACTGACACTCACAATAATTTGCTACCAACACCTCTATCCTTTTTCAAAGATTTACAACCAACCTAATTAAATAGTCTTCACAAAAAGAGCATCAGCTCACCATTCTCTACCCTCATTCTATCTTATATTTAACAATAGCCTAGATTTTAACTCCATAAGTTTGCTTATTATAATTAGGTCATATTAGTGAGATCATACAATATCCTTCCTTTTCATCTGGCTTATTTCACCAAGTATAATCCCCAAGGTTCATCAATGCTGTCAAATGCTTTAAGACTTCATTATTTTTTATAGCTCAATAATATTCCATTGTATATATATATACCACCTTTTTTTAAATCCATTCATTATTGATGGATACTTGGGTTGTTTCCATCTTTTGGCAACAGTGAATAATGCCTCTATGAACATTGATGTGAAAATATCTGTTCACATTCCTTCTTTCAGTTCTTCTGAGGGCATATAAGTAGTAGGATTGCCAGGTCATACGGCAATTCTATACATAGCTTCTTGAGGAACTGCCAAACTGTCTTCCACAGCCCATGCACAATTTTACATCCCAACCAGCAATGAATAAATTTTCTTCTTTCTCCACATTCTCACCAACACTTGCAGTTTTCTTTTTCTTTTTAATAGTGGTCATTTTAGTACATGTAAAATGATATCTCATGTTGGTTTTGATTTGCATTTTCCTAATAGTGCACTATGTTGAGTATATTTTCATGTACTTTTTAGCCATTTGTATTTTTGTTTTGGAAAAATGCCTATTGAAATCTTTTGCCCACTTTTAATTATATTATTCTTATTATTATTGTTGGGTTGTAGGACTTCTTTATATATTCTGGACATTAAACATTTATTGAATATTTGGTTTTCAAGTATTTTCTCCAATTGATTGAATAGGCTGCCTTTTCATTTTCTTGACAAATTCCTTTGAAGTACAAAAGTATTTAATTGCAGGGAGGTTCCATTTATCTATTTTTCTTCTGTTGCTTGTGTTTTAGATGTAAAGTCTATAAAGCCATTACATACCACAAGATCTCAAAGATGCTTTCCTACATTTTCTTCTAGAAATTTTATGGTCCTTGCTCTTATATTTAGATATTTTATCCATTTTGAGTAATGTTTGTGTAAGGTATGAGATAGGGGTCCTCTTTCATTCTTTTGGATATGGATATCCATTCTCCCAGCACCATTTGTTGAAGAGATTATTCTGAGTTGGATGGATTCAGCAGCCTTGTGAAAAACCAGTTGACTAAGAATTATGGGAAAATGGCATTGGATTAGGCAGGCAGGACTTAACTCTCTCACAAAAACAATGGAGAAAGAGCAAAAAGCTGTCCAAAGGAACTGCTTTGGGATTAGCAGACCAGGACAGTGCTTCACAATTCCCAGGAGGGTGAGGGATAAAGAGATGAAGAACCTGAAGTAAGAAAAGTGAGTTACTAAACCCCCACAGTGGCCGGGAAAGGCTCCCCCAAATCCAAGATATTAAACTGAGGTAAAACCCTGGCTGACTGAAGCTGACTGAGAGGGGAACAGACATTTTCCTCCCTGTTTGTTGTTACAAGGAAAAAGGGAGAGGTAGCCCAGGAACTTTTCTTCAGTGAATTCAGCCAGCAGAGCTCACTTTGAATCTCTGCTCTGGCCAGACCAAAACACAAGAAAAACCTAAATTTAAAGACACATATCCATGTAAAGGTACACCAACAAGTGAAATCTGCTGATAGGTCGGGAAATTGCATGGATAAAAACTGCTTTTGGCGGCGGACTTGGCCCAGTAGTTAGGGCATCCTTCTACCACATGGGAGGTCTGTGGTTCAAACCTTGGGCCTCCTTGACCAGTGTGGAGCTGGCCCATGTGCAGTGCTGAAGCATGCAAAGAGTGCCGTGCCATGCAGGGGTGTCCCCCACATAGGGGAGCACCACGCGCAAGGAGTGCGCCCTATACGGAAAGCTGCCCAGTGCGAAAGAAAGTGCAGCCTGCCCAGGAATGGTGCCACACACACAGAGAGCTGACACAACAAGATGACACAACAAAAAGAAACACAGTTTCCTGTGCTGCTGACAACAGAAGTGGACAAAGAAGATGCAGCAAATAGACACAGAGAGCAGACAACCGGAGTGTGTGTGTGTGTGTGTGGGGGGGGAATAAATAAATAAATAAATCTTTAAAAAATAAACAAAACTGTTTTTGGTTCTCTCTGTATTCTAACCCCTGGGATAAAATCTGTGCCCCATTAGTGAGTCTCTGACATGATTCTGATGATTTAAGCAGGGCAATTTTAAGGACATAGAATAAGTTGAATCAAATATCAAGAAGAGTTATGGGAAAAAAAGCATTAGGCAAGAGAGAGAAATTGACCATCAGAGTAAACTCACCAGCATATTCAGATGCCTAGACATCAGCAAAAATTACAAGGCATACTAGGAAACAGGAAGAGATGGCCCAGTCAAAGGAACAAACCAAATATCCTGAAGAGATACAGGACTTAAGATAATCAATGATAATCACACACAACTTCCCTAAGTCAATGTAAAGAATTGAAAGAAAATATGACCAAAGAGATATAGGATTTTAAGAAGACACTGGATGAGCATAAAGAACACTTTGAAAACCTACAAAGAAAAGTAACAGATCTTAAGAAAAGGAAAAACACAAGGGATGAGATTAAAAATATATTAGAGGTGCATAAGAGTAGATTTAAATTGCTTGAAGACAGAATTAGTGCTTTTGAAGACAGAACATCTGAACTGGAAAAGAAGGAGAACAGAAAGAGAAGATATGGAACAAGGTCTCAGGGAATTGAATGACAACATAAACTGCACAAACATTTGCATTATCAGGTTCCCAGAAGAAGAGAATGGAAAAGGGGCAGAAAGAATATTTGAAGAAATAATGGCTGAAAACTTCCCAACATTTATGAAGGACATAAATATCAATATCCAAGAAAGACAATGCACCCCAAACAGAATAAATCTGAATAGATCTACCCTGAGACTGAAAGCTGCAAAAGAAAAGAAAAGCATAACATACAAGGGAAACTTGATAAGATTAAGTACCAACCTCCTATCAGAAATGATGGAGGAGAGAAAAAAGTCATATGATGTATTCAAAGCACTGAAAGAAAAAATTGCCAGCCAAGAATACTGTATCTGGCAAAGCTGTCCTTCAAAAATGAGGGTGAGTTCAAAGTTTTTACAGACGAACAAAACCTGATGGAATATGTTACCAAAAGTTCAGGATTGCAAAAGCTAACGACAGGGAGTGCTGAAGCCTGAAAGGAAAAAGCAAGGGGGGAGAGACTTAGAGAAATGTGTAGAAATGAAGATTATTAGGAAAGGTAAATAAAAGGGTAAAAAGACAGACAATAATATTCTATGACAACAAAAAGCAGTTAAAGGACAAAATGGATGAAATAAGTAATGCCTTTATGGTTATAACATTGGATGTTAATGGCTTGAACTCCCCAATCAAAAAACATAGATTGATAGAATGGATAAAAAAATATGAGCCATCTGTATGTTCTCTACAAAAGACTCACATCAGACATAAGGACATAATAGATTAAAAGTGAAAGCTTGGAAAAAGATATTCCACACAAATAATAACCAAAAAAGAGTTGGGGTAGTGATACCAAAATCAGACAAAATAGATTTTAAGTGCAAATCTGTTATAAGGGATGGAGAAGGTCATTATATATTAATAAAAGGGGAAATTCACAAGAAGAAATAATTGTACTAAATATTCATCCAAGCTGAGGGCCCCAAGATACATGAGGCACACACTGGCAAAGCTGAACAGAGAAATAGATGTCTCTAAAATTATAGTTGGACACTTTAATACACCAATCTCAGTATTAGACAGACACCTGGACAGAAAAAAAAGAAACAGCTTGAAGAATATGGTAAGTGAACTAGACCTAACAAACATCTATAGAGCATTGCACCCTAAAGCAGCAGGACATCTTTCTTTTCAAGTGCTCATGGATCCTTCTCCAAGATAGACCACATGTTGGGTCACAAGACAAGTCTCAATAAATTTAATATGATTGAAATTATACAAAACACTCTCTCTGATCATAACAGAATGAAACTGGAAATCAATAATGGATGGAAAAAGGGAAATTTAATAAGTATGTGGAGATTAAACAACACACCCTTTACAGTGTGTCAAAAAAGAAATTGCAAGAGAATTCAGCAAATATCTTGAGAGGAATGAAAATAAGAACACAACATATAAAAATCTATGGGACACTGCAAAGGCAGCACTGAGGGGTAATTTTATAGTCCTCAGTGCTCACATTAACAAAGAAAAAAGAGCTAAAATTGAAGATCTAACTGCACACCTAGAGGAACTAGAAGCAACAACAAAGTAACCCCAAACCAAGCTGGGAGGAAAGAAATAGTAAAGATCAAAGCAGAATTAAATGAAATTGAGAACAAAGAAACAACAAAACCAAAAGTTGGTTCTTTGAGAAGATGAACAAAATCTAAAAACCCTTAGCAAGTTAGACAAAGAAAAAAAGAGAGAAGATGCAAATAAATAAAATCAGAAATCAGAGAGGGGGTATTACCACTGACCCTACAGAAATAAGAGAAATAATAAGAGGATACAATGAACAACTGTATGGCAAAAAACTAGACAATGTAGACGAGATCGACAAATTCCTAGAAACACATGTATCACCTACACTGACCCTAGAAGACCTTGAAAAGTAATTACAACTGAAGAGATTGAAACACTAATTAAAAACCTCCAGAAGATGAAAAGCCCAGGACCAGGGGCTTCACAGGTGACTTCCACCAATTATTCAAAGACAATCTAATACCAAGCTTGCTGAAGCTCTTCCAGAAAGTTGAACAGGAAAGAACACCAGCAAATTCATTCTATGAAGCTAATATCACCCTAATACCAAAACCAGGTATAGATACTATAAGAAAAAGAAAATTACAGACCAATATCTCTAATGAATACAGATGAAAAATTCCTCAACTAAATACCTGCAAACTGAATCCAAAAACACACTAAAAGAATATACACCACGATCAAGTGGGTTTTATCCCAGGCATGCAAGGGTGGTTCAACACAAAACAATCAATTAGTGTAATAAACCACATTGATAAATTGAAGAAGAAAAACCACATGATCCTCTTGATTAATGCAGAAAAGGCATTTGAAAAAATACAGCACCATTTCTTGATTTAAAAAAAAGAACTTCAAAGATAGAAACAGAAGGAAGTTTTCTCAATATGGTAAAGTGCATATATGAAAAACTTACAGCTAGCACTGTATGTAATGCTTTCCCTCTGAGATTAGGAACAAGACAGGATGCCCAATGTCACCATTATTATTCAATAATGTGCTAGATAAAGAAATAAAACATACCCAAAAAGGAAAGGGAGAAGTAAAATTTTGATTATTTGTTGATGATGTGATCCCATATCTAGAAAATCCTGAAAAATCCACAACAAAGGTACTAGAATTTATAAATGAGTTCAGCAAAGTGTTAGAATACAAGATTAATATGCAAAACTCAATAGCACTTCTGTACACTACTGATATGCAATTTGAGGATAAAATCAGAAAAAAAAATTCCATTTTTAATGGTGGCTAAAACAATCAAATATTTAGGAAAAAATTTAACTGAGGACATAAAGAATCTGTATTCAGAAAGCTACAAGACATTGCAAAAAGAATCAAAAAAGATTTAAACAAATGGAAGGAAATCCATGTTCAAGGATTAGAACATTAAATATTGTTGAGATGTCATTTCTACCCAAACTGTTTACAGATTCAATGCAATCCCAATGAAAATTCCAAAAGCCTTTTTTGCAGTAATGGAAAAGCCAATAATCAAATTTATTTGGAAGGGTAAGGGCCCCAAATAGCCAAAAAATGTCTTATAAGAGAAGAAAGAAGATGGTGGACTCTCACTTCTTGAGTTTAAAGCATATTACTTAGCTACAGTGATTAAAAAAACAGCATGGTACTGGCATAAAGACAGACAGATTGACCAATGGAAATGAATCAGGAACTCAGAAATAGACCCTCACATCTATAGTAAAGTGATCTTTGACAATCTGTTAAGCCCACCCAGCTGGGCCAGGACAGTCTATTCAACAAATGGTGCTGGGAAAACTGGATAGCCTTATCTAAAAGAAAGAAAGAAGACCCCTAATTAACTCAAAGTGGATCAAGGATTTAAACGTAAAAACAACAACCATAAAACTCCTGGAAGAAAATGTAGGAAAATATTTCTAAAGTCTTGTGGTAGGCAGTAGTTTCTTAAATCTTACACCCAAAGCAAAAGCAATGAAAAAAAAAAAGATAAATGGGACCTCCTCCAATTTAAACACTTTTCCACCTCAAAGAACTTTGTCAAAAGAGTAAAAAGGCATCTGACTCAATAGGAAAAAAATATTTGGCCATCACATATCCAATAAGGAATTCATATCCATGATATATAAAGAGATCATTCAACTTAACAATAAAAAAACATACTATCCTATAAAAAAATGGGCAAAAGACTTGAAAAGAAAATTGTCCAAAGAAGAAATACAAATGGTGAAGAAACACATAAAAAAAAAATGTTCAACATCACTAGAGATTTGGGAAATGCAAATAAAAACTATAATGAGATATCATTTCATTAGGCTGGCTACCATTAAAAAGTCAGAAAATTGTAAATATTGGAGAGGATGTGGAGAGATAGGAATGCTTATTTACTGTTGGTAGAAATGTAAAAGGATAGAGCCACTGTGAAGAAACTGTTAGGCATTTCCTAAGGAATTTGTATATAGACTTGCCATATGACCCAGCAATACCATTACTGGTATATACCCAAAAGAACTAAGAGCAGTGACACAAATAGACATCGGCACACTGGTATTCATAGTGGTGTTATTCAGGATAGCCAAAAGTTGGAAACAACCCAGGTGTCCACCAACTGATGAAAGGATAAACAAATTGTGATGTGTACACAAAATGGAACATTATGCAGCAGTAAGAAGAAATGAAGTCATGAAGCATGTGACAACATGGATGAACCTGGAGGACATTATGTTGAGTGAAGCCAGACAGACACAAAAGGACAAATACTGCATGATTGCACTTTTTTTTTCCCAAAGATTTATTTATTTATTTAATCCCCCTCCCTCCCCCCGGTTGTCTGTTCTGTGTCTATTTGCTGTGTCTTGTTTCTTTGTCCGCTTCTGTTGTCCTTAGCAGCACGGCAAGTGTGGGCGGCGCCATTCCTGGGCAGGCTGCACTTTCTTTCGCGCTGGGCGGCTCTCCTTAAGGGCGCACTCCTTGCGCGTGGGGCTCCCCTATGCGGGGGACAACCCTGTGTGGCACAGCACTCCTTGCGCGCATCAGCACTGCGCATGGGCCAGCTCCACACGGGTCAAGGAGGCCCGGGGTTTGAACCGTGGACCTCCCATGTGGTAGACGGAGGCCCTAACCACTGGGCCAAGTCCGTTTCCCCATCATTGCACTTTTGTGAACTAAATATATTACGGAAATTCATGGAATTGGTAATTAAAATATAAGTCACCAGAAAAAGAATGAGGGTAGAGAATGGTAAACTGAGCATTAATCTGTGAAGAATTGGTAAAAATGTATTTGTGAATCTTTGGAAATGAATAGAAATGGTGAGAGCACATCATTTTGTTTGTAACTAGCAGAGCTATTATAAGAGTATGACAGTAGTGAAAGGGAAAGCCTAAGGATATTTATATTACTACAAGGAAAGCTAAAAAATGTAGATAATGTAGTGAAATCTCATGTAAAATACAAATATGGGTGATATTGTATATATAAGACTAGTTTTTACAAAATATAAATACAAATAAACTAGAGAGAAGGAAACAGAATAGCAGCTTTGTACAGCAGTGAAAGCATAGAGAGATTGAGAAGTGATGAGTTTTGTTTGGGTTTTTAAAAAAATATTATTATTATTACTGGAATAATGAAAATGTCCTGGAATTGTTTGGTGTGATGAATGCACAACTACATGATACCACTGACTGTACACTTTGGATAGATTTTTGCTCTATTAATATGTATCAACAAAATCAATTTCTTAAAAAACAATCAATTGACCATAGATGTGACCTTCTATTTCTGAATCCTCAGTTCGATTCCATTAATCAATATATCTATCTTTATGCTAGTATCATGCTGTTTTGATCACTACAGTTATATTATATATTAATATAATTTGCTTTAAAGTTAGGAAGTGTGAGTCCTACAACTCCATTTTTCCTTTTCAAGATGTTTTTGACTATTCGAGGCCCCTTACCCTTCCAAATATTTTGATGATTGGATTTTCCACTTCTGCAAAGCAGTAAATTGAACTTTTCTTTGGGATTGGGTTGAATCTGTAATTAAGTTTGGGTAGAATTAACATCTTAACCATATTTAGTAGTCAAATCCATGAACACAGACTGTCTTTACAATTGTTTACATCTTATTTGATTTCTTTTAGCAATGCTTGTAGTTTTCTGTGTACAAGTCTTTTCTAGCACTGGTTAAATTTATTCCTAGATATTTGATTCTTTTAGTTGCTAACTATAAATGGATTTTTTTTCTTGATTTCCTCCTCAGATTGATCGTTACTAGTGTACAGAAACACTACTGATTTTTCCCTGTTGAAATTGTATCCCACCACTTTGCTGAATTTACTAGTTCTAATAGCTTTGTTATAGATTTTTCAGGACTTTATAGGATTATGCCATCTGCAAGTAGCGGAAGTTTTACTTCTTGCTTTAAAATTGGGATGCCTTTTATTTATTTTTTCTTTTTAACTGCTATAGCTGGAACTTCTAGCACAATGTTGAATAGCCATGGTGACAGTAGGCCTTAACTGTTGTTCCAGATTTGGATAGCTTTCAATCTTTCATCATTTGAGTAGAATGTTAGCTGTGAGTTTTTCATATATGCCCTTTATCAAGTTGAGGGTATTTACTTCTATTCGTACCTTTTAAAGTGTTTATGTCAAGAAAGGATACTGGATTTTGTCAAATACCTTTTCTCCATCAATCAGGATGATCATGTGGTTCTTCCCCTTTGATTTGCTAATATGGTCTATTACATTAATTAATTTTATGTTCAACTGTCCTTGCATACCTGGAGCAAATACCACTTGATCATGGTGTATAATTCTTTTTAAAGTGCTATTGAATTTGATTTGCAAGTATTTTCTTGAGTATTTTTGCACCTATATTCCTTAGAGAAATTGAACTGTAATTTTCTTTTCTTACAGTATCTTTATTTGGTATTAGGGTAATGTCAGCTTCATAGGATGAGATAGTGAGTGTTCCCTAATAATTTCTTAGAAGAGTTTGAGCAGAATTACTATTAATTCTTCTTGGAATGTTTGGTAACATTCACCTGCAGTGCTCTCTTGTCCTGGGCTTTTCTTTGTTGGGAGGTTTTCGATGACTGTTTCAATCTCTTTATTGTAAATCGTATGCTGACATCTATTTCTTCTAGAGTCAGTTTACATGTTTCTAGGACTTTGTACTTTTCATCTTACTTTTCATCTAAGTTGTCTAATTCACTGACATACTGTTGTTCATAGTATTATTTTATGATCCATTTTATTTCTGTGTTCTTTAGGAATGTCCCCACTCTCATCTGATTTTATTTATTTTCATCTTCTCTTTTTTTCCTTTGTCAGGCTTGCTAAGGGTTTGCCAATTTTATTGATCTCAAAGAACCAAGTTTTGGTTTTGTTGATTCTTTCTACTGTTTATTCATTTGCAATGCCATTTATTTCTGCTCTGATCTTTGTTATTTCTTTCCTTCTGCTTGCTTTGGGATTTATCTGCTGTTGTTTTTCTAGTTCTTCTGGGTGTTCAATTAGGCCTTGAATTTAACTCTTCCTTCTTTTTTAGGCATCTAGGGCTATAAATTTCCCTCTCTACACTACCTTTGTGCATACATAAGTTTTGATGTATTGTATTCTTGTTTTCACTTGTCTCTAAATATTTACTGATTTATTTTGCTATTTCTTCTTTGACCCACTGAATAAGAGTATGTTGTTGATCCTCCATTTGTTTTTCAAATTTCCACATCTCCTGTTATAGATTTCCAGTTTCATTTCATTATGATCAGAGAAAGTTCTTTATATAATTTCAATTTCTTTAAATTTAATGAGACTTGTTTTGTGACCCAACATGTGGTCTATCCTGGAGAATGATCCATCAGCACTTGCGAAAAAAATATATCCTGCTGTTTTGGTGTGCAATGTTCTGAATATGTCTATTAGGTCTAATTCATTTATCATATTATTCAAGTTATTTGTTTCTGTACTGATCCTCTGACTAGATATTCTAGCTATTGATGAGATTGGTATATGGAAGTCTCTGATAATTACTGTGGAGATGTCTATTTCTCCCTTCAGTTTTGTCAGTGTTTGCCTCATCTATATTGGAGCAGTGTGGTTACTTGCATAAACATTTATAACTGTGATTTCTTCTTGGTGACTTAACCCTTTTATTAATACATAGTACCCATTTTGTCTCATAACAAATTTCCATTTCAAGTCATTTTGTCCTATATTAGTATAGTTACCCCAGCTCATTGAGGTTAATGTTTGCATAAAATATCTTTTTTCAACCTTTCACTCTGAACCTATTTGTATCTTTGGGTTTAAGGTGAGTCTTAAATCTTTGGGTTTAAGGTAGACAGCACATAAATGGATCATACCTTTTGGTCCATTCTACCAATCTGTGTCTTTTGATTGGGGAGCTTAATCCATAAAAAGTCAATTATATACTGTATAGGCAGTATATACTTCAGCTATTTTGCCCTTTTGTATTTATGTGTCATGTCTTCTTTTTTTGTCTTTTTCTCCCCTTATTAGTTACCTTTCCTGATAATCTTCATTTCCACACTCTCCTTCTTCTGTCTTTTCCTTTCAGCCTGAAGAACTCTGTTTAGAATTTCATGTAGGGCAGGTCTCTTACTGATGATGTCTTTTAGTTTCTGTTTATCTGTGAGTATTTTAAACTCTCCCTAATTTCTGAGGGAGAGTTTTACAAGATAATGAATTTTTGCTTGGCAGTTTTTATCTTTCAGTGTCTTAAATACAATAGAATATCAGAGCACTGCTTTCTTGCCTCCATGGTTTATCATGAGAAGTCAGCATTTAGCCTTACTTTGTTTACCTTGTATGTGACAAATGGCTTTACTCTTGCTGCTTTCAGGATTCTTTCCTTACCTCTGGCATTTGACATTATTATTAGTATGTGTCTCAGTATATGTCTATTAGGATTTATTCTATTTGAAATATATTACACTTCTTGAATATGTGTATTTTTTTAAAGATTTATTTATTTATTTCTCTCCCTTCCTGCCCCCCCCCACCCCGGTTGTCTGTTCTCTGTGTCTATTTGCTGCGTGTTCTTCTTTGTCCACTTCTGTTGTTGTCAGCAGCATGGGAATCTGTGTTTCTTTTTGTTGCGTCATCTTGTTGTGTCAGCTCTCCATGTGTGCAGTGCCATTCCTGGGCAGGCTAAACTTTTCTTTCACACTGGGCAGCTCTCCTTATGGGGCGCACTCTTTGTCCCCTGCGTGGGGACACCTCCGCGTGGCACAGCACTCCTTGCATGCATCAGGACTGCACATGGGCCAGCTCCATATGGGTCAAGGAGGCCCATGGTTTGAACTGTGGACCTCCCATGTGGGAGACAGACGCCCTAAGCACTGGGCCAAGTCCGCTTCCTGAACATGTGTATTTATATCCCTTAGAAATATTTGGCCATTATTTTCTCAATTACCCTTTCAGGCCATTTTCCCTTCCCTTTTCTTATTGGAAGACCCATAACATATATGTGTGTGTCCTTTATGTTGTCATTCACATCCCTGAGACCCTGCTCAATTCTTCTCATTCTTTTCTCTATTCTTCTGTCTGTATGATTTACCTCTCATGTCCTTTAGTTTGCTGGTTCTTTCTTCTGCCTGTTCAAATCTGCTATGGTATGCCTCTCGTGTATTTTTAATTTCTTCTATTGCGTCTTTCATTACCATTACTTCTGTTATATTTCTTTTTATATTTTCAAATTCTTCTTTATGCTTGCAGATCTTTTTTTCCAATGTCTTTTTAATATCCTTCGTTCTCTGTCATATTTTCCTTCATCTTCTTGAATTGATTTATGATATTTGCTTGAATATCATTGTTCCAAATTCTGTGACTCCTCTGGATTTTCACTTTGTACCTTTGACTGGGTCATATCTTCATATTTCTTGGTATGGCTTGTAATTTTTTGCTGGTGTCTAGGCATCTGATTATCTTGATGAGTTTATTCTGGATGTCAGTTTCTCTCCCTTGCCTAGGTTTTCCTTGTTGAATGGCTTTGTGCTAAGGATCTTTGGCACTCGGTTCAACTTACTCTAGAGCTTTAAAATATCCCATGTTTAACTGATCAGATATTTTTAGTTCTTATTCCTCTGGAATAAGAGGACTTTTGCAAGGCAATGTTTCCCAGTCAAACAGGGCCAGGAACCCATGAAGGGAGCATAGATTGGCTCCATATTGTCTTGGGGAGGAGACCTGGAAGGATGCAAAACTTCTCTTTGACAACTCCCCATATCTGTGCTTTACTGGTCTGTTCATCAGATGACACTCTTTAGCAAACTATTCCCCATAATTCTAGAATCTTACTGTGCCTTTAAGTCTCAATAGACTCTGCCACTCCTTGAGGTGTGGTTGAAAAAGAGGCTGCCAGCCACTTTTTTCTGGGGTGGGTTGAAACCACAGCTCAGAGCTGGAGCCCAGTGAACTGAATTTGCTAACCAAGTGCTGCAAAGAGTGCTGGGCCATATGCCCCCTACCCTGGGGAGAAGCTACCCCTCAACCAACAGTTTCCTGCTTTCCCAAGCAGGCACCAAGTCTGAAAATCATGCCTGCTTCCATCCCTGACAGGGGTGGGGTTCCAATAAGGATGCTAGCAACTTTTATCCTGGGCAGTTGGAAATTGCATCTTCCCTCAGACCTAGGGACCAGTGATCTGAATTCACTAATGAAAAGGTACAATCAGTGTTCAGCCATGTGTCCCACTTGAGAAATAGCTGCTTTTCAGCAAACTATTCCCCACAGCTTCAAGAAGACACTGTCATCTCTAAATCCTTCCCTCTTTCACCCTTGCCAGTGAAACAGAGACTATCAGCTGCTTTTTGTCCTGGCTGAGTGATGTGCATTTGTAAACAAAAACCATGATAAATACCATCTTGCTCCATCCTGTTCTTGGGAAGAGGACTTCTATTTCCAGCCAGGAACTAAATCCTGAGATGGCTTGCTGAGAGATTAGGGGATGGACACGTGTAGTGTTTTACTCACAACTCTTCACCACAGTTTATGAGTCTCTTTCTTCCACTGTTTCCTGGATGTACAGTGCTCTTTTGGCCTCCAGAGCCCCTAAATGGTTGTTTCAGACAGTTCCTAGCTGTTTACAACCTGCTCTGGAGAACAGACTGAGTCCCGGAGCTCCTTACTCCATCATCTTATCTGGACATTCTGTCTACATGCTTTGAAATGCTCCTGTTCAATTTAAAATAACAGCCTCCCCTATCTGTTCCTGAGATAAAACTCATACACCTGTAATGGAGGCTTAAAGGAAGGATGAAGGACACAGGATTTTCTAGAGCGATAAGACTATAAAAATTCATAGTTCTTTACTCCTAGAGGAGATGGGACCAGTAGGATAATGCCCAGGAAGCAGAAGAGTAATAAGAAATCCTGCTTGAGCTTTCAGGGAATTGTCTAACAATTTAGGGCAACCCATCAGGTCATGAAGGTGGTATAAGACAACTCTTAGGCAGCTAACTTCATGTTGGTGGTTAACTCACTCTTATCAGATTCATTAAAATCAATTGATAGATCAAAAGGGGAACTTTCATCTGAGTGAATGTTATAATTAATCTTTCCATTATTTCAACATGGATTTCAATTCATGTATAACACATAGTTATAGCCATATACTATCATATATTGTTAAATAATTAGTTCACTTTTTCCCAGTTGGATTATAGACTTCTTACTAGCTAGGATTATGTTTTATAATTTTTTTAATTCCCCAAATTACTTTTAGAGCCTGGATATGCATGCTTGGTAATTTGACTAAGGAATCAATCAACTGTTTTGTTTTGTTTTGTTTTTTGTCTAGTAAAAGCATAATTCCCTCCACCTTCCCAGTGTTATCCCATTTTCTTCACTGAATCAGTCCATCAGTTTTATCTCATTAGCTTTCTAGAAGCATTAAGTTGATTATGAAAGTTTTTTCTTGGGGGAAATGAATTTTTCTTAAAAAGTAAAAATAAAAAAGGAAAGAAATGGAACAAGAAGAGGACAGAAAGATGGTGGTGGAGGAGGAGGAGAAAAAAATGGAGATAGAGAAGGAACAGAAAGAGATGGGGAAGGAGAAAAATGTAGACATGACTAGTACAAATAACCGGAATATGTATTTTTAAAAGACTTCAGTATTATTCTCTAAATTCTTAAGCATAAAACATCTATCTTATGCATGACTTTTAAAAACATCAGGATATAGCTTGACTCTATTTACTGGTTCTCTATATCGTAAACTACCCCAATTGAGATTTCCTCTTTAACTTGAGCTTCTCAACAAAGATAAAAATTACAAAATTAAAAAGAAAGTACTATATCATCATCAACTAGTAGAAGCCATTCAAATACATTGAGTAATTAACATAAATATGAAATATGACAGATAAGCCTAAAACAGAACAATGGAGAGGGATTAAAATCAAGTGCCATAAAATTAGCAAGAGGGGCATTCAAAGTCTGAAGAGGAGAATTATTGAAGAATACTCTGAGACATATTTACTTCTTTATGTCAACTACCGAACGTACCTAATATTTTCCCATGGATTTTTTTTTTGAAAGATTTTATGCAAGATAACTGTAGCAGTTTGATATTGTTTATAAATCCCAAAATAGATATGGGATTATATTTGTAAACTAGTCTGTTCCTCTGGGCATATTAAATTATATTGGATTCAGAGGTTTCACTTTTACTTGATTAAATAATGATTAAGGCTTTGACTGAGCTATGTCAGTAGGACATTTTCTGTCAGGTGTGGACAGAAAACCACACCGCAGAGAAGGGAGGTTGGAGTTTTGATATTGGAGCCCTGGGAAGCAAACACACAGAGAAGCAAATACATGAGGAAGGAGAGAAGACTCCATTATACACAGCAGAGGCCCCAAGAAGAGAGATGAGCCATTAGCCTGATAGTTTATAGCTGGCCATGTAGAGAGAACAGAGTAGCTGAGCCTAGAGAGGAACAAGCCCTGGGAGAGAGACAGGATTTATCCCAGGCCACAGCTGATATTGGGAGAAACTGGGATGATGGAGCCTTGAGATGAAGAGGAAGCCTGAACCCTTATAGACATTGGCAGCCATTTTGCTCCCACAGACTTTGGTGACGGAAGTAAATTACCATTTACAGCCTGGTAACTATAAGCTTCTACCCCAATAAATACCCTTTACAAAAGCCAACAGATTTCTGGTTCTTTGCACCACCACCTCTTTGGCTGATTAATACAAATACCAATATAGATGGAAAGAGTTATGCACTCAATGTATATATGGGAAATGAAAATGCACCAGGCAAAGACAGGCTTATAGAAGAAGTAAGAAAATTCAATCTGGTTTTAAACATAAAGTGACACTGTAACTATAATGAATATCAACAGTATTTCTAGTCCTATGCTTACTAGAATTTTAAAATATATATATTATATATATACATTCAGCAAACACTTATTAAGGTCTTTATCTTTACTAGAAAAAAATGTATATATATCAAAATATACCACTGTGGAAACAGAAAATAAATTATAATTTATATATATAAATTATATAAATATATAGTGCTAATTGGTGGTAAATGCTAAGGAGAAACATAAGGAAGGGAAAGCAGATAGAAATTATGGGTAAGGGGTTTATAATTTTAAATTAGGTGGCCAGGAAAAGCCTCACCAAAAAGGTGATACTTGAGCAAAGACCTGAGTGATGGCGGCAGACTTGGCCCAGTGGTTAGGGCATCCGTCTACTACATGGGAGGTCCGCGGTTCAAACCCCGGGCCTCCTTGACCCATGTGGAGCTGGCCCATGCGCAGCGCTGATGCGCACAAGGAGTGCTGTGCCACGCAGGGGTGTCCCCACGTAGGGGAGCCCCATGCGCAAGGAGTGCGCCCCGTAAGGAGAGCCACCCAGCACGAAAGAAAGTGCAGCCTGCCAAGGAATGGTGCCGCACACATGGAGAGCTGACACAACAAGATGACGCAACAAAAAGAAACACAGATTCCCATGCTGCTGACAACAACAGAAACGGACAAAGAAGACGTAGCAAACAGACACAGAGAACAGACAACCGGGGTGGTGGGGGGGAAGGGGAGAGAAATAAATAAATAAATAAATCTTTAAAAAAAAAAAAAAAGACCTGAGTGATGATGAAGGAAGAAGCCATGCAAATATTGGAGGAAAAGCATTTCAGGTAGAAGGAACAGCATGTAACAGCATCACTGAGGGTGGAATTTGCCTTTCATGTTTGAGAAACAACAGGGTGAGCAGTGTGGCAGGAAGAGAGAGTGAGGGGAGAGTAACAGATAAAGGCATCAGGGTACGGAGGGCACTGGTGTGTAGGGTCTAGCATGCCCTTGTTATGTTTATAGCTTTAGTCGTAGTGACATAGAAAACTATGGTAAATTGTGATCAGAGAAATGAAATAATCTCTTCATGGTGGAGGATTATTCTGGTTGCTAGTGGCAGAGTCAATGAAAAAACCAAGACACCAGTTAAACTATAAACACCAGTTATATATAAACTATATATGAGAAATGATGGTGGTTTGGACCAGGTGATAGCAGTGAATATGGTGAAAAATATTGGATCATTGTTTCTACTAATAAACTATACAGTCCAGTTAGGGTAAGTCTAAAAAACTTTAAAAATATTTACTGAAAAAAAAAGGAAAATAAAAAGAAATCATTAGAAACTAAATTATATTACTGAGGTTATAAATTTAGGAGGAATTTAGAAAAAGTAAATTAAAAAAGGTAAAATAAGTGTGGATATTAATGGTATTTATATAAAAGTAATAATTACTGACATTCATTGTGTTCATTATATGCCAGGTACCAGGCAAAGTACTATTCATGCAATTTTCCATTTAATTTCAACCACAAACTCATGAGTAAAGTGTAGCTATTGCCCCATTTCCTACAGGAAGAAACTAAGGAAAGCATGAAAAGTTTAAGTAGTCCAGAAACCATAACTGGGATTTTATTATAATCTATCTTACCTTGTAGACCAAGCTCAAAACTAACTCTATACTGCTTCCCCATAAATATGAGGAGAGAGAGAGAAGGGATTCTAAATTGGTGTCAGTATTATTTCAGCTAATTCTATTTGGTACCAGTTTGGACTTGAACAGCTTATAGAGATTTTATTTTTCCGAGATTTTATTGTCCGAAGACAATTCCTGGTTTCCTAAATCAGAAAAGTTTATTATTGTAGTCCATGTTAGCACCTTGGAGACTAAAGAGGTTTGTTGGATTGCCATTAAAAATGGATTTAGTAACAACTATGTCAAGATTTACGGTAGACTCTCTATGTTATCGTGATCGCTGCTAACAACCATAATGTGCTAGGTTGATTCTGGTCAATGACTGTGAACTATCTTCTGTATTATTTTATTTTAGTAATTTATGCTCCCAGCTCAATTCTTAAACCTAAAAGACATATATATATGCACACGCACAACATACACACATATATATACTCACTATATACCCATATAATATATATACACACACACAGAGTTGTGAATTCACCCAGCCAAATATAAAAATGCAGTGAACTTTTAAGTGACAAGAAACAGAGTGAGATATATATTTATTAAATACCTATTAGGTAATTGGCTTTAGGTCAGATACTTTCTATTGGTTATCTCATTAAAACTTATTAGCATTCTAAATCTAAACCTGTTATTCAGAGTTGATACAAAATATTGGATCAATAATACAATTTTCTGTTGAAGGAAATGAACCCAAATTGAAAGGGTTTAGTAAACCAGGGCATTCATTAAATGAGTAAGTCCAGAGTGTAAAGACCTAAACACAGCTAAGCAATGGCAAATTTAGCTACATTATCCCAAATCTGATCCCTTTCCCATTCTGTCTGACTAAAGAATATATCTAAGCTAACAGCTAGTTAGTGTTTTATCTATACTCTACTCCTTTCTAAACTTAATCAAAAATTCTGAAATACCCCTGTGTTTACTTCAAACAATAATTGGATACTTCCATGTGTCTCAAACACATATATAATGACAGCCTGCAAATGTTACCTATCTGCCCTGTTTAAAACGTTTCAACTACTGCTAAATTTCAATTATTGCTTTGCAGAAATGTTGAGCCACTGCTGCTAGATATTTTTCAAGACTGCACAGTCTGAATAATGAATAATGATGCCAAATTTTCCATTTTTAAACATCTAAGAGGACTAAACAACCAGTTGGTAGCTTCTATAGGGAGCAAGCATTCATCAATCTAAGAATATGGAGGTGAACTCTTTTTTTCCTCCTGTCATTTCTTTCCCCATACTTTCATTTTAAATTGTGTTGAAAGGGAGCCTTAGTGAGGCTGTTCTGTCACATTTTCCTTTGTACTCTTTGAACCTCAGAGCTCATAAATAGGTGCTTAGCAAACATTTGCCAAGTGATTCCTCACCTTCCATACATATTCCCTTGATTCCTTTCTTTTTCAAACATCCACCCAATAAAAATTCACTGAACACCTGCAGTCTTTCAGGAGCTGTGCTGGAGATGATGAAGAAATAAAAAACAGCCCCTGCCTTCTAAGAACTCCAAGTCTAGAGTGAGACAGGAATATGTAATCAAATAACAATTTTTCATGGTAGTTACATTGTAGATGACTACCTTTAAAGTGGCAAATGCTTTACTTGCTATCCACCACATCTCACTGCCACAAAGAGCTCAGAAGCTTTAAAAAAATAAGTACAGCTGTCTGTAATGATTAACACATTGGCGAGACATGGTGTATGAGAACGGATATTGGTGGTTTTATAAGGACTGTGTGGTTACGTGGGACACGCATGTTGAACAGAGTCTTTGCCTAAAACTTCCTTTTGCTGGGTGAAAATGTAAATGTCCTTGCGTGGAAGTCTTTGTTTCCGGAATAGGAAGACTGACTAACCATTGAAGCTCTGTATTACTCATTTCAACAGTTGCTTGCTTTTCTTGATGCAACATAAAAAAAAAACTTGTACAAGGTACAGCAAAGAAACTTAGGTCATGCACATTAATTTAGGACATATTTTGGTCTACTTACTATGGGGATTCTATCTGTTAAAATTCAAAACAGAGGCAAAGCCAAAAGATGCTGGGTTTAAACAAACAAAAGCTCTCAAAATCACAAATAAAATTTAAAATCACCTGATAGTTTAGGTAGAAATGATTCAGCAACTTTAAAAAATTAAACTCTCAAAACAGTACAAGATGAAATTATCTGCTGAATACCTCTTTGCATAGCACTATTCTAGGTGCTGTGAGGATGCAAAAGATATATAAAATACGCTTATGATCTTCAAGGGATTTGCAATCAATTGGGGAAGTAATCTTTCCACATGTGAAAAAGGAACTAGCAAAACAAGGCAGCACACAACACATTTTCAATTGACTCATGTTGATAATCAGAGATATGTGTGAGTTTGATGACAGTAACTATGAGTGAGAGTAATCTCAGAAGGGATGGTACTTGATGTGAGCCTTGGAGAATTTGGAGATAAGCTGAAACAAGAGGGAGTCTTTAAGGGAAGAAGTAGAGTGGAACAAAGACCTAGAAATAGAAAAGCCCTAGAAAAGTTTGGTAAACAGGGATCAGACCCATTTGGCTGTAGCAGAATGTACTCCAGAAGAATGAGAACTAAGGTTAGAAAAGGCATACTGGTGTTTATGTGTGATGAATCTGGACTCAGATGGGATCTTCCTTTATAAGACTTTCATGCTAAGATGATGGAGGTGCAGTTAATGTTGGGGTTTAAGATATATTTAGCGGATTTGAATCTCTGGACTGACAATGTGATAGCCAGGTCCTGAGCCTCAACAGACTCCAGCACCTACAATATGATTTATTGGACTTATCACACTCAGCTAAGATGGAGTTGAAGAAGGACAACCACCACACCATGGAGCCTAGAGTGATTACAACTGAAAGTGGGAGGATTGCATCCAACATCCATGTGGAATCTGAGCCTCCTCTTGACATAGAGGTGCAATGGACACAACCAATCCAATGTCCACATAGAAGAGTTGGCATTGGATTGGGAAAAGTGGACATGGTGGCTGATGGGTATGGGGAAAAGCAGGAAGAGATGAGAGGTGGAGGCGTCTTTGGGACATGGAGCTGCCCTGGATGGTGCTTCAGAGGCAATCACCGGACATTGTAAATCCTCACAGGGCCCACTGGATGGAATGGAGGAGAGTATGGGCCATGATGTGGACCATTGACTATGAGGTGCAGAGGTGACCAAAGATGTACTTACCAAATCCAATGGATGTGTCATGATGATGGGAATGAGTGTTGCTGGGGGGGGGGGGAGAGGTGGGGTGGGGGGGTGGGGTTGAATGGGACCTCACATATATATTTTTAATGTAATATTATTACAAAATCAATTTAAAAAAATGTAAAAAAAAAAAAAGGTTAGAAAAGGCAGGTTGAAATCAGAGCAGTGTGGACATGAATGGAAAGTCACAGAGCTCAGATCTCCCTCTGTGGGTAAGGTTGAGTCACTGAATATTTTTTAGCAGAGGAGTAGTGAGATAAACTCAGAGATTGTGTGTAAGAGTAAGAAAAGGAGTCAGAATTAGGACTAGAGATTGTATGTAAGAGTAAGAAAAGGAGTCAGAATTAGGACTAATTACATTGAATAATTAGGCATTTCTTCAAACAAATATGGTTTTAAAAGCCTGTTAATTTTTATTTCATAAGTTTAAAAGAAACTGATTTTCTCTTAATGTGGATTAAATGCCACTTTATATTAAAATAGGTTCCTCATGTGCACTGAATATGACATTTCAACATTTTTAGAATTTTCTGATTTTCGGTTTAAAAATTAATTCCTACTTTTCAGAATTTGCATTTCCCTTCTGTTTCCTTCTGTGATTCCTTGTGTCATTTAACTTCTTGGGAGGTTAAGGTTTTGGAAACTTAGACAACAAAACACATCATTTCCTAGTAACCAGCGCTGCACCATGAATTATTCATTTTCAGAATTTCAGTGCACTGCAACTGCCTGCCCAAGTGACTCTCAGCAGACAGACTTCAGGTTGGCAGTGTGGCCTTTCATGCCCTGTGTGAGTCCCCTGTACATGTCACTAAATACTGAACCAAAATAAATCAGTGGAGGTATATTTGTTTAATTTTCATTCCTGGGCATTGCCTCCTTTGGCAGGAGCAAGACCAAGATTCATCTTGCCAATTCATGAAAAAGGTGGAGGTGGAGAACTGAGTGGTCTGGCACTCCATTTGAACTTATTGCATAGGTGTTATAACCTCTCATACTAGGTGGTCCATGTAGCTGCTGGCCTCATAAACCAAATCTGATTAAGACCAACTAAGTTTTCCCCTTTAACAATTCAGTTTAATAAAGTCAATTTTATAGCTTGAAAATGGTTGCCACACACTCATTTAGAAACAAGGTCAGACCATGCACTAAAGTTCATATTTGCACAATCACAGGCCTTTGGGTCAAATCTGAGTGTGTCTCACCTTCTCTGATCTATCAGAGGTTCTGATCCTACTAAAGTTCTTACTGGAGTTTTTTCTACAGCTCTTAAACTTTTAGCTGCTAGAAATCAGGGAGGTGTCGGAACAGGTTTTTTGGGGGGTCAACATTAAATCATATGACTTATCACATGACCTTAGTGCATTAACTATTAGACTATTTAATTCTAATCTGAGGAGAACCATCTGAAGAGAAATTAATTCCATAAATAACCAGTGCCATGCTTTATAGCAACCGTTTAAGCTTTTAGATTATATCAATAGCTCAAAAAACCCTGCAAGACCCCTGCCCATTTCCTCATGACTAAACAATATGTTTCCCTCACCCCCCAAATTTATAAAACCAAACTCTTACCGAAGTAAGATATCAAAGTCAAAGGACTAGTGTAGGATTTGGTAACATTATGTTTTTAAAATATTTTAATGGAGAATTCTTATTTGGAGCCATAAAAATATATGGAATTATCATAATTAGAAACATTGGTTCAATAGGAGATCTTAATAAACACCTATAAAACTACCCTAACTTTCAAATATGATCATATACACATAGAATATTGTGATAAACAAATCCATAAGTGTTAACAGTTATGCCTGAATGGTACTCTGCCAGTTGTGTGTGTTTTGTTCACATACCCCAGAGATGAATATTAGAAAACCCACAGTACCACTGAAAGTACAGACCCAGCTAACAGTCTTAGGGGAGAGTCAAAGAGAAATACCACCTAGATACTACATGCTAATAGAAATATTTAATTCTCTCTAATGCATGTCCCCTCATTGTTATACTTTTCAATCCAGAGATTAAATTTGATGCCATTTCTCCCTAACCTTTCCCAACTGCTGCAATCTGAGGGTCAATGGAGGCAACACTGTGATGTCAACTGTCAGCAGCACTGAGACAGTCATAAGTAAGCAAGAAAAATACATACATAATGCATTTTCCCGAGGCATGGTTCCAGAATGTGTAGTTTATAGATTCTTTCCTTAATTCTAAAGAAACATGGACTATCCTGTGATAGGTGGATTACCTTATATATATAATGTGCTGTAGAAGAACACATGCTAGACTTGTCATGAGAATATGTGCATATTTGGGGTGGTGAAAGGCTCCTTAAAGTGCTTAGAAAAATTAGGAGAGTCTCTGAGGAAGCGACATTTTAGCTAAAGTCAGAAGGATGGGAAAGAGTGAATCAAGCAAACTAGCAGAGGGGCAATGCAGAGGTGTGCTAACTGTGAGAGTAGGCGACTTTGCCCTGAAGAACATTATGAACTTTATCACTTAGGGAGCAAAATTCAACAGCATGAACAGCCAAGAGAGCCAGTGGTTATTACAGAAAACAAAGCAAAATCACACTCTTTTCTTTGCTCTTTTCTTTAGTTCCCTGAGCATCACTGACTAGTGTTTCTCAAAGTATGGTCACAATCCCTAAAGAAACATGGTTTGAAAAACATATGTTCCCGGGCACCATTCTGAAATTAATAAAACACAGTATCTTGGGGAGGTGCCCTGAGATATGCATTTGTAACAAGCACCTCAGATGATTTTGCTAGGCAATAAAATGAGGAAACTGTTAGACTAGGCACAATTCTAGATATTACATACAATATCAAAACAGACACTCATGTTCTCTGACCACAAGGATGTCACAATATAGTCTAGACAGGAAAGCATGTATACTTGAAAATAAAATTAACATAATGTTAGGATTCCCAAACAGATATAACCCATAAATGCCTTAGATGGTCAGGTTTTGGGAGATCAAGGAAAAGGCCAACTTCTCAGCTACAGTAACTAGCTGCCCTCCTATAGCATGCTCTGTAAAGTGGAAGTGAGCCTAAAATCTCATGAATTACAAGAGTCATGCAGGAGCATTTGGCACTTAGCTCAGAGGCTTAGTGGCATTTTAAAAGTACCCAATCAAGCATCAGAGGGAATAGTTTTACAGCAGAGTCCTACCCAACATTTCCCAACTACAGATGACCTGGGAAGTAGTGGGAAATAGTGGGAAATAGTGAAAATTGCACATGGACAGAGTCTGACTTTCAGAGTGTAATGATCACAGTGCAGAAGTGCCAGAACTGCTTCTAGAACCCCTTTAAAAAATGACTCAGGGGAGGTGATAGTCACCAGAAACTTAAAAACTAAGAATTCTGCCTATCTCTTCAGCCCCTTGTTCTTCCACTACAGCCAGATCATGCATAAGCTTTCACTTGTAAAATAAGAATTGCCTACCTTTGAGACAGTTCTAGCCTTGGAAAAGAGAAATGCCACAAGAAATGACTTTCTGCACAAGAAAGTCGTTAGTTCAAGCTTAAACCATGTATATGCTTACCATCATATCCATTCCTGTTTCTCAAACTTGATACCTAGATCAAGAAACTTTGCTAAGCAGATATTTTGACTGGATGCCTAAACTTCCATCTTTGTCTTCATCTCTAAGATCAGATTGGACTTGGTTTGGACTAGATTTCATGATTTCCCAGACCAGCAGTGGTCTTTACCCTTTTCTATGTTAACTGATCTTGCTCAGGTTTTCCAAATAATATTATATTTCTGATAAGGGCAGTCGATACTAGTAAAGGGATGATTGCAAGCAAGTGTGGAAGTGAAGAGGGGAAATTTTTCCCTACTGCCTTCCCTCTTTTTCTCCATAATCATATTCTTGGTCCTCTAAGTAACGTGATAGACCATCCTAAGATGCATTTCCATTTGTTCCTTTGCTAGTGATCGTTCAAATAACCTTCTGGGTATGGATGCCACTAGCAATTCTTATCACTACCAATGTATACCCAATTTTGAAAATTGTGACAGAATCTTTGACTAAAAAGAGATTTGATATTCCAGTTTGGAAAGGTTTTCAATAATTAATTTATTTGGTCATTGAGATATATTACATATAATCACAAAAGTCGTCACTTTTTATGATTTTATGCCTGTGCTAGTCTTCTCCAGAAGTGAAAAATGACATTATCTCTCATACTTATCTTTTAAGGCCTGGAAGAAATTATCCCTTGGTGTACCATGGTGAATAGTGCTCCCAAAATTCATGTCCACTCACAGCCTCAAAATATGAACATATATGGCAATAGGGTCTTTGCAGATGTAATTAGTTAAACTAAGATGAAGTCATACTGGATTAGAGTGGGCCCCAAATCCAGTGACTTGTGTCCTTATAATGAGAGAGAGAAGGTCACAGATAAACAAAGAGTGAAGATAGCTATGGTAAGACAGTGGCAGATTAAAGTCATGCAGCTACAAGCGAAGGAACGCCAAGGATTGCCAGAAATCACCAGAAGCTAGGAAGAGGTAAGTGTTCTTCCACAGAGCCTTCAGAAAGAGCATAGCCCTGTCAATACCTTGATTTCAGACTTCTGGCCTCCCTGTGATAGAATTGGTTTCTGTTGCTTCAAACCACTTGGTTTGTGGTACTGTGTTATGGCAGCTCTAAAAAACTAATATATTTTTACTGTCTTTAGCCTTTTCAAAGGAAAAATTACCTGTTCCCTCCAGTGGTTCATAACAATGTGTTCAGCACATGTTTTTAATGCTGCATACTGGTTAGTTCTGTATGTGTTTATTTATCACTTAGATTGTCAGCATGCTACAGGTGAAGGAACATGGACTTTGAATTCAGAAAGCTTTGGCTCCAAAATAAACTTCCTAGGTGCCTTTAATAAAATTAAATATTTCTGTTGTTGGAATTTTCTTCACTAATATCTATTTAATGGTTTTGTTGGGAATATTAAATCAGAAAATTTATAGAGTCCTGAGTATAAGTAAGTGTTCAAAAATATTATCTGAGGTGATGTCATCAACATAGTAACATAAGACATCCCCTGGAAAATTCTCCCCTGAGAATCAACTAATTAAAGAACAAATACCATTGGTTTGAAATTCTAGAATATGAAAGGGTCTGGAGAATGACTCCACAAATGCCAAAACAAAGAAAAAGAAACACCAAAATCAGGTAAGAGATTTGTAATCTGGACCACCAATCTGGACTGTTCCTCATTATTTGGTCCCACATAGTTTAGGAATTTACACAGAGACAGTACAGCATAAGTAACTCCTGCCACAGATGCAAACTGTGGAGCCACTCACAATAGCAAGTTAGAACCCCATGCATAGTCAAGCACAAGATAATAAGTCTGCAGAGACAGGGTGGAACACAAGTGGTGAAGAGTGCTTCATACAAAAGTGTCCCTAGGGAAAGAAAGAGACTGCTGCAGAGCTGTTGGTAACAGGTGACACATTCAATCCTTTCTCTTTGCAGGACCACCTAAATGCAAAGCAGACCTTTACGTGTTGATCCCATATGGTTCCCTAGGGTGGGATACCCTAACAAGGAAAAAACTGGAGGCAGAAAAGCATCATGGATAAGAAAAGAGGGAGAAAACTGAACTGCTGTAAGACAAGGTGGGTCCCCGAACTGAGAAGTGTAGTGAAAAGAGGACACTGAGTGAAAGAGAAAATGGCTATTCAAAAAACAAGGGCTATTCTAAAGGTCTAGAATAAGTTGAAATGAGCATCAAAGATAAGCCTTAACACAGGGCCAATCAATGCTAAAACCCTAGGCAAAATGGCGAAAATGACTTTCAGAGTTAACATTTCAAAATAATCAGATGTGCAGACATCAGCAAAAACTTACAAGCCAAACTGAGAAACAAGAAGATATGGTTCAGTTAAGGGAACAAATTAAAACTTCAGATCAAACACAGAATTCAGAACAACTATTCAAAAATTTCAAACAAATCTCCTAAATTAATTCAAGGAGATGAAAGAAAATATTGAAATAAACTAATGGTGGATATAGAGCTAAAGGTTATTAAGAAGACAATTTATGAGCATAAAGAATAATTCAAAAGTGTAAAAAGAAACAGAGCAAAAATTATGGTGAAAAGTCACAAGATGTGAGTGACGGCATGAAGCATACAAACATATATATCATGATATGTTAGAAGAAGAGAAGGCAAAAGAGGTAGAAAGAATATTTGAAGAAATAATGGTCAAAAATTTCCCAACTCTTTGAAAAGAGTCCACAAAGGGCAACATACTCCAAACAAAATAAACATTAATAGATCTACATTGAGACACATGCTAATCAGATTGTCAAATGCCAAAAATAAAGAAAGAATTCTGAATGCAGCAAGGGAAAAGCAATTCATCACATAAAAGGGATCCTGAATAAAAGTAAGTACCAATTTCTCATCTTGAACCATGGATTTATTAAGGTACTCAAAGAGGAAAACTGCCAGCCAAAAATTCTTTATCAGGCAAAACTGTCCTTCAGAAATGAGGGAGAATTTATATATTCACAGATAAACAGAAACGGAGAGAGGTTGTCAACAAAAGACAGCCCTACAAGATTAACTAAAGAGAGTTTTTCAGCTCAAAAGGAAAAGATGGGAGAAAGTGGCTTGAGGTAGTGTGACTAAGTGAAGATCTTCAGTATAGATAATTAAAATGGTAAATGCAAAACCCAATAGTACTGTATCATCAATATATGATTTTACTCCTTAATTCCTCTAAGAGTAAGAATACAACTGAACCAGAAAAATTCATGTCCTGATAATGGGCATGCAAAATATAAAAAGATAAGTAGGACAAAAACAATATAAAGAGAGGAAATGGAGGGATTTGGGAGCAGAGAACATGTATGCTATTGAACCTAAATTGGTATATTTTCAAAGAAGTAAGGTACAGACATTTGTTGTGTAATACAAACCCAACATAACTACAAAGAAAGTATTGAAAATATACAGAGAAATGGGAATGAAAAAGGGATTAGACAAATACATCACGAAAGATCAACTATACAAAAAAGGAGGCTGCAATACAGGAAAAGAGAGACAAAAAAGATATGACATATTAAAAAAAGAATGAAATGACTGAAGAAAATACTACCTATGTAATAATAACACTAAATGTTAATGGATTAAGCTCTCCAATCAAAACATAAAGATTAGCTAAATCAGTTTTTAAAAAAATCATTACCCAACTATGTGATGTTTACAAGAGATTTACCTTCCCAAAGACACAAGTAGGTTGAAAGTAAAGTGATAGAAAAATATAATCCATGCAAATAATAACCAATAGGGAGCTGGGTTATCTATAATAAAATTGAACAAAATATACTGTAAGTCAAAAGCTACTATAAGAAACAAAGAAAGACACTGTATATTAATAAAAGGGGCAATCCACCAAAAAGATAGCAATTGTAAATATTTATGCACCTAATCATGGGTGCATAAAATACATGAGGGAAACACTGGCAAAACTAAAGGGAGAAATAGACTCCACTACAATAATAGTTGGCAACTTCAATACACCATTCTCATCAATACATAAAACATCTAGACAGAATATCAGTAAGGAAATAGAAACTAAAATAATATCATAAATGAACTAGATCTAACAGATAGACACAGAACATTGCACCCCCAAACAGCTGGATATGTATTTTCTCGAGTGCCCATGACTCATTCATCAGCATAGTCCACATTGGTAGGTCACAAGAAAAAATCAATAATTCTAAAAAGAGTGAAATTATATAAAGTATCTTCTCTGACCACAAGGGAATAAAGCTGGAAATCAAAAACAGGCAGAGATTAGAAAATACACAAATATATGAAAGTTAAATAACACACTCTAAAGCATGCAATGGGCCAAAGTAGAAATTACAAAGGAAATTAGTAATTATCTCAAGAAGAATGAAAATGAGAACACAACAAATCAAAATTTATGCAATGCAACAAAGGCAATGCTGAGAGGGAAATTTATAGTCCAAAATACTTACATCATAAAAGAAAAAAAAGAGTTAAAATTAAAAACCTAACTGTACACCTGGAGGAACTAGAAAAAGAACAGAAAACTAAACCGCAAACAAGAAGAAAAAAAGAAATAACAAAGGTTAGAGAGCACATAAATGAAATAAATGATAAAGAAAAATAGAAATCATTAACAAAACCTAAAGTTGGTTCTTTGAGGAAATCAATATAATTAACAATCTTTTAGCTAGATTAACAGTGAAAAAGAGAATACAAATAAATAAAATCAGAAATGATGTGGGACATTACTCCTGACCCCACAGGGGAAAAAAAGATCATACAGGAATACTATGAACAACTATATGGCAACACATTAGTTAACCTAGATCAAATGGACCAATTCCTAGAAACATACAAACAACCTACACTGACTTTAAAAAATAGAAAATCTCAGCAGATCAATTTCAACTAGAGATTGAATTGGTCATCCAAAATCTCCCAACAAAGAAAACCCCAGGGCCAGATGACTCCACAGTTTAATTCTATCAAACAGTCCAAGGAAAATTAATACTAATCCTGCTCAAACTCACCCAAAAAGAGGAAGGAATGCTCCCTAGTTCATTCTATGAAGCCAACATCACTGTAATACCAAAACAAGATAAAGATAATACAATAAAAGAAAATTACAGACCTATTTCTCTAATGAATATAACTACAAACCAAGTACTTGCACATCAAATCCAATAACACAATAAAAGAATTATACAACATGATCAAGTGAGATTTGCCCCATGTATGCAAGGACAATTCAACATAAGAAAATCAATTAATGTAATACACCATTTTAACAAATCAAAGGGGAAAAGCCCTATGATCATCCTGACTGATGGAGAAAAGGTATTTCACAAAATCCAGCCTCCTTCCTTGACATAAACACTTCAAAAGATAGGATAGAAGTAAACTGTTTGACCTAATGTAAGGGGGAAATGGAAAGGAGAAATGAGTTTATATGGCTACGAGTCTCTGAAAAAGAGTCTGGAGGCTGTCAGAAGGATTGCCCTTATGCACAACTGAGCAGAGTCTGAGAGACAGATAAAGCAGATACAACCCCCAGGTATTGGTTCCTTTGAGGGCTAAAGAGACCCATGGGAGTTATGGTCATGGCCGATGGGGTTAACTACCAGGGCAGATGGCCCCTCTTTGGAAATGGTGTTTATGTGTGATGAATCTGGACTCAGATGGGATCTCCCTTCATAAGACTTTCATGCTAATGTGCTGGAGTTGCAGTTAGTGTTGGGGTTTAAGATATATTTAGGGGATTTGAATCTCTGGACTGACAATGGGATAGCCAGGTCCTGAGACTCAACAGACTCCAGCACCTACAATCTGATTTATTGGACTCACCACACTCAGCTAAGATGGAGTTGAAGAAGGACAACCACCACACCATGGAGCCTAGAGTGATTACAACTGAAAGTGGGAGGATTTCATCCAGCATCCATGTGGAATCTGAGCCTCCTCTTGACATAGAGGAGCAATGGACACAACCAATCCAATGTCCACATAGAAAAGGTAGCATTGGATTGGGAAAAGTGGACATGGTGGCTGATGGGTATGGGGAAAGGCAGGAAGAGATGAGAGGTGGAGGCGTCTTTGGGACATGGAGCTGCCCTGGATGGTGCTCCAGGGGCAATCACCGGACATTGTAAATCCTCACAGGGCCCACTGGATGGAATGGGGGAGAGTATGGGCCATGATCTGGACCATTGACCATGAGGTGCAGAGGTGCCCAAAGATGTACTTACCAAATCCAATGGATGTGTCATGATGATGGGAATGAGTGTTGCTGGGGGGGGGGGGGGGAGAGGTGGGGTGGGGGTGGTGGGCTTGAATGGGACCTCATATATATATATTTTTAATGTAATATTATTACAAAGTCAATTAAAAAAAAAGTTGAAGGTTTGCAAAAAAAAAAAGAAAGAAAGAAAGAAAGAAAAAAAAAAAGTAAACGTCCCCAACATGATAAAGGGCATATAAGAAAAACCCATAGCTAACATTATACTCAATGATGAAAGACTGAAATCGCTCCCTCTAAGGTTTGAATCAAGACAACAGATGCCCTGTCACCAATGTTATTCAGCATTGTGCTAGAAGTTCTAGCTAGAGTACTTAGGGAGGAAAAACTAATAAAAGGCATCTCAATTGGAAAGGAAGAAGTAAAACTTTCACTATTTGCAGATGACATGATCCTATATATAGAAAGTCTTAAAAAATCTACAACAAAGCTACTAGATCTAACAAACAAATTCAGCAAATTAGCAGGGTATAAGACCAAAAATACAAAAATCAATAGTGTTTCTCTATACTGGTAATAAGCAATCTAAGGAGAAAATCAAGAAGAAAAATTCCATTTACAATAGCAACTAAAAGAATCAAAATATCTAGGAATAAAGTTAACCAAAAATGCAAAGGACTTAGATACAGAATACTATAGAACTTTGCTAAAAGAAATTTTTTAAAGATCTAAATAAAGAGAAAGACATTCCATGCTAATGGATTGGATGACGAAATATGATTAAGTGTCAATTCTACCCAAAATTACATTCAGATTCAATGCAATTCCAAGCAAAATTCCAATAGCCCACTTTGCATAAATAGAAATGCCCAGCATCAAAATATTTGAAAGGGTAAGAGGCCCTGAATAGTCAAAAACATCTTAACAAAGAAGAAAGAAATTGGAGGACTCCAACTGCCAGAACATTAAACTTATTACAGACTTCTGGAAAGATGGTGTTCAAGTATGTAGACAAGGTTCAACTCTCACAAAAACAATGGAGGAATGGCAAGAAGCTACCTGAGGGAGCTGCTGGGGATCTGCAGACCAGGAGAATGTTGTGTATCCTCCCGGCAGGGCAAGAGACAGAGAGACAAAGAAGTAAAAATGAAAACCATGAGTTACTAACCCCCATACCCTGGAATGGCAGCCATGCCCCACCCTTAAGGTGAACATTCAGGATAAGACCGTGGCTCGCTGCAGATCACGGGGAGGGAAACAGATGTCTTCCTCCCTGGGAAGAGGAAGGGGGTGGCAGAGGGTGGAGAGTGGTTTCTCTTCAGTGAATTTGGCCAGCAGATCCTGCATTGAATCTCAGCTCTGACCAGACCAGAATCATGGACAAATGGAGGTTGAAAGAGACACCTCCATGGAAAGATTCACCAGTGACTGCCATCTGCTAATCAGCCTAGAAACTGCAAGGATATAAACAGTTTTTAGGAGTTGCTTGTCCCAGCCCCTTGGAACAGAGTTGTGCTTCATTAGTGAATCCCTAGCTCTACTTTATACTTGTAAATTAAACTGGGGAATTTCAAAGACTTAGAATAAGTTGAGCCAAAAACAAAGAAAAGCTATGAAACAAAATCACCAAGCAATATAGAGAAATTAAAAATCAGAGTAAATTCACCAATTATATTCAGATGCCTGGAATCAGCAAAAAATTATAAGCCATACTAGAAAAAGGAAGATATGACCCAGCCAAAGGAGCTAACCAAAAATCCTGATGAGGCATAGGATTTAAGACAATTGATCAATAATAATCACACAAATCTTTTAAATCAATTCAAGGAGTCAAAGGAAAATATAACTAAAGAGGAAAAGGATATTAAGAAGACAATGGGTGAGAATAAAGAACAATTTGAAAGCCAGCAAAGAAAAGTAATAGAGCTTATGGGGATGAAAGGCAAAATGGATGAGATTTAAACTACATTAGAGACACATAATAGCATATTTGAATTGAAAAAAGACAGAATTAGTGAATTGGAAAACTGAGTCTCTGAACTTGAAAAGTCAGGAGAACAAAAAGAGAAAAGAATGTAACAATGGAAAAGTGTCTCATGGAATTGAGTGACAATGCAAAATGCACAAATATATACATTATCTCTTATCTCAGAAGAAGAGAGTGGAAAAGGGGCAGAAAAAAATATTTGAGGAGGGAAATACTGAAAACTTCCCAACCCTTATGAAAGACATAAATACCAATATCCAAAGAAGACGGTGCACCCCAAACAGAATAAATCCAAATAGACCTACTCTGAGACAACTAATATTCAGAATGACAAATATCAGAAATAAAGAGCAGATTCTGAAAGTAGCAAGAGAAAAGGAATGAACCAAATACAAGGGACCCTCAGTAAGACTAAGTGTTGATCTCTCATCAGAAAACATGAACGCAAGAAGAAATTGGTAAAATGTATTTAAGGCATGGAAAGAGAAAAACTGCCAGCCAAAAATTATTTATCTGGCAAAACTGTCCTTAAAAAATGACGATGAGTTTAAAGTCCTTACAGACAAACAGAAATTGAAAGAGTATGTTACCAAAAGACAAGACTTACAAGAGGTACCAAAGGGAGTATTACAACCTGAAAGGAAAAAACATGGATGAGAGGCTTGGAGAAGAGGTAGAAATGAATATTACTAATAAGAGGAACTCAAAAGGTAAAAAGAAAGACAGTAGTAGGATATGAAAGTAGAAAGCTAAAGGATAAAGTGTATGAAGTAAGTAATGCTGTTATGATATAATATTAACATTAATGAATTGAAATCCCCAAATCAAAAGACATAGACTGAAAGAATGGGTTAAAAAAAAAAAAAGCTATTTATATTCTGCCTACCAGATACTCACCTCAGATATAAGGACACAATCTGGTTGAAAGTGAAAGGTTGGAGAAAGATATTCCATAAAAAAAATAAACTAAAATGATCTGGAGTAATGATACTAATATTAGATAAAATAGATTCTAAATATAAGACTGTTATCAGAAATGAAGAAAGTCATTATATGTTAATAAAAGGAGCAGTTTACCAGGAAGAACTAACTGTAATAAATGTTTATGCACCTAACCTGGGAAACCCAAGATTTATCAGGCACACGCTGGCAAACTGAAAAAAACAGATGTCTCTACAATAATAGTAGGAGAACTCAGTACGCCACTCTCAGCATTGGATAGATCATTAAAGAAACAGGGAGCTTAAATAATAAGATAAATGAGTTAGACCTAAAAAACATTTATAGAGCATTATACTACCAAACAGCAGTATGTGCATTGTTTTCAAGTGCTCATGTATTCTTCTCCAGAATAGACCGTATGTTGGGTCACAAGACAAATCTCAACAAATTTAAAGTGACCATATGTTATGTTACAAGTCAGGTGTCAATAAATTCAGAATTACACAAAGCACTCTCTGTGATCATAATGGAATGAAGCTGGAAATCAAGAACAAATGAAAAAAGGGAAAATTCACAAATATATTGAGATTAAACAACACACCCTTAAATAATCAGTGGGTCAAAGAAGAATTTGAAAGAGAAATCAGTAAACATCTAGAGATAAAATGAAGATAAAAATACAATATATCAAAACCTATGAATTACAGCAAAAACAGTACTGAGAGAGAAATTTATAGCCCTCAGTGTTTACTTTTAAAAAGAATAAAGAGCTAAAATTGAAGGCCTAGCTGCACATGTGGAGGAACTGGAGAAAGAGCAGCAAACTAATCCAAACCAAGCAAAGAAGGAAAGAAATAATAAAGGTCAGAGTAGAAATAAAATGATATTGAAAACAGCAACAAAAAACAATAGAAAGGAGATAGCATGTGTGTTGTGAATGGAAGATTATGTTTAATGTAAATATAATTTTTAATAACACTTATTATAAATGCGTGGAACTTAACAGAACTGATGTTAACACATTATAGTGAGTACAGCTAACACTTATGGTTTATAAATGTGATTGTGGCTGAAAGAGGTAGTCTGTGGATGTAAATGTCAATTGAACGGAAACTAGAGAATCATCTAGGGACCGTATAACAGTGATTTTGGTGGTGGATGAAGATGGTGATTAATAGTATAAATGTAAGAATGTTCTTGTTTAACAAAGTGTTAAGACTATGGTGATATATGGGAAAATTACAATTAATGTAACTTATGGACAATAGTTAATAGTCATATTGTAATATTTTTGCAGCAATGACAAAAAGATAGTTTATCAATTCTAAAGGATAACAATGGAGGTATAAGGGGATATGATTTTTCCTTTTGGAGTAATGAAAATGTTCTAAAATTGACTGAGGTGATGACAGCACAATTCTGAGATGGGAATGAGAGCCACTGAGTGTACACTTTAAATGAATTGTACAAAGTAAATACAAGTAAGTAAGGTAGAACACAGGGAATCCACTGGTGGAAGATTGACTGTGGTTAAAAGAACAAATATGAGATTGTTCTCTCATGAACTATTAAAAAAATATGATACTAATACAGGGTGTTAATAATCAGGTGGGTTGGGGGAAAATATACCAAATGTAAATATGGGTTATAGTTAGTAGTAATATTTTGACAAAGTGCTATCATAATTTCTAACAAATATTTCACAACAATGCAAGATGTTGATGGTGGGATATTTATGGGATATCTGTATGATGATATACGTGCTTGTTTTGTAAATTCACAGATTTTACTATACACTTATTGTTTATGTATATTCATGTATGAATGTTATATTCAACTGCATTTTATTTTAAAAACTTATTTCAAAGTTACAGTGGTCAAAACAGCATGGTACTGGCACAAGAACTGATATATACACCAATGGAATAGAATTGAGATTTCAGAAATAGATCCTCACATTCATGGACAATTGATTTTTGACAAGTGTGTGGTGTCAAGTACATTCAATTGGGAAAAATAGTCCCTTCAACAAATGGTATAAGGAGAACTAGATCTCCATATGCAACAGAACGAAGGAAGATGCCTATCTCCAAAAATTTACTCAAAATCAATCAACGACGTAATACAGAAAATAGGACTATAAAACTCCTAGAAGAAAATGTAGGGAAGCAACTTCAGATCTTGCGTTAGGCAATGGTTTCTCAGACTTCATACCCAAAGCAAAAGCAACCAAAGAAAAAAATAGATAAATGGGAACTCATCAAAATTTAAAATTTTGCACATCAAATGACTTTATTATGATAGTGAAAAGACCTCCCACTCAATGGGAGAAAATATTTGGAAATCACATATCTAATAAGTGTTTAATATCCAGAATATAGAAAGAAATCCTACAACTCAACAATAAAACCCAAGTAAAAAATAGGCAAAAGACTTGAATAAACATTTCTCCAAAGAGGATATAAAAACAGCCAAAAAGCACATGAAGAGATGCTAAACATCAGGAGCTATTATGGAAATACAGATCAAAAACACAATGAGATACCCTTTCACACCCACTATATGGCTATGATTAAAGAACAATAGAAAATTACAAGTTTTAGAGAGAATGTGGAGAAATTGAAACATTCATTCATTGCTGGTGGCAATGGAAAATGGTATAACAGCTGTGGAAGACAGTTTTGCTGTTTCTCAGAAAGATAAGTATATTATAACCCTGGAATACCACTACTAGGCATATACTCAAAAGAACTTAAAGCAGGGGCACAGAAAGATGCACACCGATGTTCACAGTGGCACTATGCACAATTTCCTGAAGATGGATGCAACCCTAGTATCCATCAACCAATGAATGGATAACCACAATGTGGTATATAAATGTAATGGAATATAATTCAGCATTTAAAAGGAATGAAGTTCTGATTCATACAACAACATGGATGAACACTAAAGATATAATGTTGAGTGAAATTAGAAGGACAAATAAATTGTATAATCTCACTGATATGAAATAATTAGAATAAGAAAACTCATATACTCAGAATCTAGAATATAGGTTACCAAGGGCTGGGTTGGGAGTAGGGAATGAAGAGTTAGTGCTTACACTGCACAGAATTTCTATTTGGGCTGAATATAAATTTCTGGTAAAATATGGTGGTGATGCTACCATCACCATAACATTGTCATAACACTGTGAATGTAACTGACAGCACTGAATTATAAATGTGAAGGTGGTTACAAGGGGACATTTTAGGTATATATGTTATTAATACTAGAATAAAAATGGAAATAAAACCTTTGGACTATGCAACTTAATGAACCCTAACTTAAATAGTGGACTATAGTTAATAGTACAATTACATTAATTATATTTCATGAGTTATAACAAATATTTCATACAAGTGCAGGTTGTTAATAATAGGATGGTACAGAGTATAAAATACTCTGTTTTATATATTTTGTGCATGATATTTCTGTAAACTTAAAAATACTCTACCAAAAAATTAATGAAACAACTAATTGAAAAGGAAAAAAAAATCACTAAGTTGATTACATCAGAATGCACAGTATGCTGCAGAAATTGGTTCTTCTGGCAGAACTCATGTACCCAGAACAGTGACTACTTTTAACATATACTGGAAAGCATTCTCATTTCTCAAAAATTTCAGCCAAGGACTTTTTCTGTCTTGAATACACTGAAAGTTCTCAGATAGCAACAAGATATAACCTTTAAACCCCCAAAACCACTTTCAATATGCTACCAACTACCAACAAAAATAAAGAATTTTCCCAATTCCTCCTTCTTTGTCCCAGGCAGCTAGGGAGTAAGTGTTGGTAAAACGAGTGGTTCCCCAACATGATCTCATTGACCTTCTGCCCTTTCTAAAGGTGTTTCCCCCATTAACATTCGAAGAACTATAATGTTTCATTTTTCCCACTGAGTAACCAATGAATACAAAGGCAAGCTGCTATTTAAAATACAGGGAAAGAAGAGGAAGGTAAATGCATTTTCTCTCCTGTATGAAATTTACATCATTAATTTCTCTATAACATTTTTGACACACATAGAACCCAACTTCTCCCTACTAGAGAAACTGGTTCTTCAGAAACTTTAAGACCACAGATAATAAGAAACTAGCTGGAGCGATGTTACCAAGTGGTCATAAATAAATTCATTTGCAATAGAATACTATTAGTAGGACATAATTAGGGAAAGACAAATTGAATTCAGGTTTCAAAAAGTTACCCTACATTTAACATAGAGTTCACAGACAGTGAACAGTACTGTATGTTTGAATTTGTGACATTGGATAGAGATTCTAAAATCTGAATTTTGATTAGTGACACAGACTAAGAAATCCTCGAGTTTAGTTTAAAAAGAAAAAAAAAAGGATTTCTACAAAGAACTGACTATTCCAACTACGGGGGGAGAGTGTAAACTACAATGTAAACTATAATCCATGTGGTGTAGCAGTGCTCCAAATGTATTCACCAAATGCAATGAATGTGCCACAATGATGAAAGGGGTTGTTAATGGGAGAAGTGCGGGGGTGGGGGGTGGGGTATATGGGAACCTCTTATATTTTCTAATGTAACATTTTTTGTGATCTATGTATCTTTTAAAAAATAAAGTTAAAAAAAAAAAGAAAAGGACCTTCAAGAGACTTAAACATCTTGGCCACACCTTGCTACAAATTTCTGAGACAAATGTTTCAAATTCCAGTAGCTGATTATCATTCCTCCTTTGATCCATCATCTGCATTTTAACATATACAGAGGCTCGCCTTATTGAAATGTCTACCTTCCTCCCTTGGTTCCAGGAGAGCACACTCTCAGCCTTTTCTCTTTCTTTGCCAGATCCTCTCCTTCCCAATGTTTCAATATTGAAGTTCCTCTCTTCTCCATCTGTACTGACTTCCTGGGTGTGCTCACCAAGTCCCATTTATGTGCTGATATCTTCCAAGTTTATATCCCTAGCCCTCAACTTTCTCCTCAAATCCAGTCTTCTCTATCCAACTGTCTATTCAATATCTTCCCTTGATACCAGACTTAACATTTCCCAAATTGAACTCTTTCTTCCCATCACCTAATCAAACCTATTCCTCTTCCCATAGTACTTCCTCATGTCACTAAGTATCACCAGTATTCAGTCTGCAAACCTTAAATTCATCCTTGCAAAACTCCTCTCTTTCTCTCACATCCTGCATAAAATCTTCTATTTCCAGATTTTCTCTTAAATCTGTCTGCTTCTCATTACCTCCACACTATAAATTTTCTCCTGGATTTCTGCAACAGCCTCCAGTCTGGTTGCTCTGCTTCCATTTTTTACACTCCCCCATAGACTAGTCTGCAAAGAAAACAGGTATTCTTTTAAATATAAACAAAATCCTATTATTTCCCTGCTTGAATACACCTAGTGGCTTCCCATCACAATCAGAATAAAACCCTAACTCCTTAGTTAAGATGAAGTCTTACTGATTAGGGTAGACTTCAAATCCAATGACTGTTGTCCTTTTAAGGAGAGAGTGATACAGACACACAGTAAAGGAAGATGGAACATTTGTTACAAGGTCCTCTATGACCTGATCCTGGTAATATCAGGTTCTTCAGCCTTTACAATTCTTCCTGTTACCATCTATATTAGTCTCCTAGGACTGCTGTAACAAATTGCCACAAAGTGGGTAGCATAAAACAACAGAGATTTATTTTCTCACAATTCTGGAGGCTAAAAGTCTGAAATCAAGATTTTGGCAGGACTATGCTCTCTCTGAATCCTATTGAAGAATCCTTCCTTGTCTTTATAGGAAATGGCAATACCTGGCATTCCTTTGTTTGTAGCTGTATCACTCCAATATCTGCCAGCATCTACCCCCAGCCGTCTTTCCTTACTGTGTGTCTGTATCACTCTCTCCTTATAAGGACAACTGTTATTGGATTTGTAGTCCACCCTAATCCAGTAGGACCTCATCTTAACTTGAATAAATCTACAAAGACCCTGTTTCCAAATAAGGCTACATTCACAGGTATCAGGGGATAGGACCTTGACATAACTTTTGGGAGGACACAATGCAACTTCCAATACTATCCATTGCTTCATTATCTCCTCCTGTAGGGCCTTTAAACCTGCTATTCTTTCTGCCCAGATGCACTTTCATGAAAAATACACATAACTTCTTGCATTCTGACTTCTTTCAGATTCTTTCAAGTGTCATGTACTCCAAGAGGCATGATTAGCATTTGTACATGTGGTAATCAGTCTGAGATCACAAAACCATAGTAGGAAAATACCATGTTCAAATCACTTGACATATCTCCACATGACTAGCCAACACAATTTCCACAGAAAACAAGGAACTAGGTAGTCCCACTTATTGCATTTCCCCTACAATTTTCAGAAGATCTAAATCTCTCAATGAATAGATCCTATAGGAAATATTTTGAAGGGCTCTTTTTTTTCTTTTCTTTTCTTTTCTTCTTTTATTAGAGAAGTTATGAGCTTACAAAACAATCATGCATAATGCACAGAATTCCTATACATCACCCCTCCACCAACATCTTGCATTGTTGTGGAACATCTGTTACAGATTATTAGAAGCATGATCAGACTATTACCACTAACTATGGTCTAAAACATACACTTGATATATTTTTTCTATACATTGAGGGGCTCTTTGAATGAGAGCATTATCAACCCAGACTTCCTTACACATCTTAAATAGTATAGAGCTATCCTAAAAGAAGTTCTCTGTAAACCTCCTATTAGATTCCAGGAACCAAAAGACTCCCGCCATTAGTCAGTTTCACAAGAGCTCTATGCCATTTACTTCTGGCCAAAGATTACAAGAGTCATGTGGAAAGCCCACAATACCCACCTTCCATGATGAAATGCTGGGAATTTCTCAGGGACAATTTCTTTCTCTTGAGCAGCTTCAACTGCATTTAAAACTAGGCACAAAAGTTTTAAATGCAGTTGAGATAGATACCCACCAATCTGCATACACACACACAAAATATATATAAGAACAAGCTAACTCAGATACATCACAAGAGGTTACATAACACACGTGATTCATTCATACATTACACTCTGTGGTTTTTTTTTCCTCCTGAACTGTCATTTTCATGTTTTGGAAAGGATAGTTAGACTAATATGTCTGTAAACTAGGGTACAGGCACATTTGCAGATTATTCAATCATGGAAAAGCAGGCTATGAAGTAGCATCAAGTTATTTGGTTTTGGTTTTTGGTTTGTTTGTTTTTTTACATTTTTCTTAGTCTTTCACTCACATGCCATGTGCTGAGTGAGGGCAGAGTCAATATATCCTTCCTTTCCAGCACAGACCTTATGGACAGCTAGTGCCAAAGAGTGACAATAACAACTAAAAGATGCCAAGTGTTGTGGTTCTGACCATGCCTTCTAATTCCAGAACACAAACAGAGAAGACTAGCATGAAGTTTGATGCTGAGAGTGTAGTAAGAAAATGCTATGCACACTGAATAAGTGGTTTACACATATTCCCAAAGTTGGCTTCATTAAGAAAAAACTAAAAGTATTTCTATCTCCCTGAATCTCACTTTTTTCTGAAGGTAGATATTCCCAGCAGCCTAAATTGAAAAAATGTATCAAAAAGGAAGTAGTAATCACCTGTGTCTAATCCTATCTACAGTTCATCTGAAAGAGATTGAGCATAATTCCCAGTTTTAATAAGGAAAAGGTTTTAGTAACATAGACAAGTGAAGCTTCTGTGGAGTATTGGAAGCAAAAGCTTAATTCAAGATTAAAGGTAATAGAGGAATTGGAGATAGTGAGTATTTTGTTGACTCTTTTAGAGGATTGAATTACAAAGAAAAGAAGAAAACTGAGACAGCACCTACAGGTGGATGGTGAGAGAAGAAGTGATTGTTTTAAATGGGAGAAGAAAGAGCATATTTTCCCACTCATGGGAAAGATCACATAGAGGGGGGAAATTCCAGAGATGAAAATTGCTGGAGCAATATTCTTCCTCAAGAGGAGGACTTAACCCTTGACTTTAGCATGGACAATTCATCCATGATAACAAGAGAGAAAGTGGGATATGGGGGCACAGAGACTGGAGTCAGAAAAGATGAGGCAGTAGGAGTTTACAGAACGTGTTCTTTGATTGTCTCTATTTTCTTGGTAAAATGGAAAAGCAAGATCACCACCTGATAGGAAAAGCTCAAAGAAGAAAGCTCATTACATCATTGAAGCAAAAAATAAAACAAAAATAATGTCCAGTGTCTGTTCCAGAGAGAAAAGGCAGAGACTTGTTGGTAACCTGCTATCTCTTCACAGACAAACATCTGTACAAGGGCTTAGGACAGGACAAGATGTGCTGATGCATAAAAACTCTACATGTGCAGCTTAACCCATGAATAGATAAAGAAAGCCACATATTTGGAACCTAACTTAAAGGATATGAAACAGTAAAATTAAGTCAGATCTGACTCTTCACTTCTGCATCTAGTTCTGTCCAGACTCACTCATTTCCAAAAACAAGTTTCAATTTTACTAACTGTAAAATTATCTGTATACTTAAAGTTGTTTATTTAGAAGAAGGAGGTTTGAAATGGAGGGATATATATTTTATTTGTTTGCTTTTAATGAGGAATACCAATTCATTGAATTCTTATTTTTATGTGCAGTCATTGATAGCTCTCTACACAAAATATTTCATATTTTAAAACTGGCCTAATGTTGGCTATTTTGATACCAACTGGAATTTTCTCTTATTTTAGTGGTATGTAGAAGATCTTGACATGTTACTTTTTGAATTATGATTAAACAAATAGCACATGAATCCAACAAAATAGTTTGCCATGAATGAAATACCACCTTGCATAACAAAAGCTATTGCAGTTTATTATTCTATATTATAAATAATTAGCTATAGAGGCTACATGTTGGATTATGATATCTATGTCCAATTTTTATTCATTCATTCAACAACTATTTTTTAAGCACCTGCTATGTATCAGGCACATATATAGCAATGAACAAACAGTTAAAGACCCTTGCCTTCATGAAGTTTATTGTATTGATGAGGGAAAAATATAGATATAACAATTTGCTATAATAAATAAGAAAATTTTAATATATAACAAAGTCATGATTGCAATGGAAAAAATACAGCACAGTACGGAGGATGGGGAGACAGTTTGCAATTTAAATAGTGTGATCAGAGGAGGCCCTATTGAAAAATTAACATTAGGGCAAAGACTTGAAGGAAATGAGGGTTTGAGTCACCTAAGCTCTCTCTGGGGAAAAGAGAACCCAGTAGAGGGAACAGCAAGTATCAATGCTTGGGGAAGGGAGTGTGCCTGGGGTATGTTTGCAGCTGTGTGAGGAGGGCAACTTGAGGGTAGTGGGTGAGGGGAAAATGAGGCAATAGGACGGCCACGCCATTTGTGGGCCTCTATGCAAAATTATAATGTAGGACCCCTTGTTCAAAATGTATTAATAATTTCAAGACAGCTAGAGCAGAGCATTAAACCATAGACAGGTTTCTTGTGAGTACGGGGTCTTTGTGTGACCACACAGGACACACATCCAAGAAGATGACTTTGGTAGCTGCTGAGGTCAGGTCAAATAGACAAGGGGAGGGGTGCATATTTTCAAAGATCTTCTAGGCCCTTGTGAGAACTCTGACTTCTTCTTTGAGAGAAATGGGAAGTCTTGGAGGGTTTTAAGCACTCTGACTTACAGGGTCTATGTTGAAAATTGTCTAGGATCCCAGAGTAGAAACAGTAATTTAGGAAACTACTGCACCAACATGATGGTGGCTAAGTTCACAAATAGTGTCGGTGGAGGCAGTGAGGAAGTCCAGACTCTAGGAATGTTTTGAAAATGAAAAGTCACAAGTTTGGTGATGGATTTTATGGGGGGATGTATCAGATTGAATTGTGTACCCCAACAAAGACATGCTCTTCATCTTAATCTGCATTCCCATAGTTGTGAAATCATTTGTAAATAGGACCGTTTGAAGATATTATTAATTAAAGTGTGGCCCCAATGAATGACGTTGGGCTTTAATCCATATTAATGGAGCCCTTTATATACAGGAGAAACTTAGACTCAATCAGAGAGGGTCACAAGGAGAAGCCAGAACTCAGCATAAACTGGAAGAACAGACACAAGGAGATCAAAGATGACCCTGTAATGGGAGGCAGAGATGTAAGCAAAGAAACCCCAAGTATTCAGCAAGCCACACCAGAATACTAGAGATTTCAGGGAAAAGGCATGGCCTTGCTGACACCTTGTTTTTGGACCTCTAGCCTCCAGACCAATGAAACAATAATTTCCTGCTCTTTAAGCCAACCCTTTGTATGGTATTTGTCATAGCAGTCTGGAAAACTATGATGGGGAGAAAAAGAAATTTCAAGACAAATGAAGAATGACTCAAAGTTTTTTGGCCTGAGGAACAGAAAACTCCTGTTGCCATTAACTCAGACAAGGAAGAATGCGCCAGGGACAGATGGGGTGGTAGTGGTGGAGGTGATGGTTCAGGAATCGGTTCTCAATACAGAAGGAAGTTAGAGATTATTCCTAGACATTCAAGTGGAGAGAGTGACTGGTACTTAGCTACAAGAGCCTGATGTTCAGGAGAATGGGCAGGCTGGAGATTGAAATTTGGAAGTCATCAGAAAAGTCTTAATTTTTCAGGTCTTGACTGATCTAGATTCCTCAAAACTTCTAGACTAATCAAAATCCTTCTTTGTATGTCACTTTTGTGTTCGTTAATGACATCTGTGCTATAATGTTTATTTTGTACTCCATTCTCTTTTATTAAAAAGTCTTTCCCCCCCTCATTTTGTAGTATACTTTGGCTGAACACCAAGTTTTGAAAAAGATAAATAAGGTGAAGTGGAGAAAACTGTTTCTAAATATAATAATTAGTTTTCTTTATCAGAAATAGACTTTTAAATTTGATTTTGGGACAGACTTATTTTTCAAATTTCCAGACTGTAAGAAATGTAAGAAATAAACAACCCCTATTACATCTGTGATCTCATTATTAATCAAAATATAAATAATAAATATTCTTGTTTAGAATGTAAGCTAGTGGGTTGAACTGAGGCTGCTTATTATTTTTCTTTATCAGTGGAAAGAGAAAATGGTTGTCCAGGGGTATCTTGGACAGCAATGGATCGTGTCTAGACTTTTGCTAGTACCTGGTAGAGAGTTGTTTTTCTTCCATTAGTTTTAAGAATTGCTTGTGGAAACTGTGTAGCAGAGAAGGCTGCCTTTACAAAGATGCTATGAATCTCTGGGTACAAGCAATCCTTTGCGAGGCCTGGGTATCATGGGAGGAATGAAATTGAAGAAGGACATTTTCCCTAACTCTATTCTAACCAAACCTGCTACTCTGGCATATGTGGGAATGGCAGCTTTGAAAGAATATTGGAGACAGCTCCTTTAGCAGGAGTCCTCACTAGAGGCACCATCAACAGAAGGGCCTCTCAGGGGCATGAATACAATAGACACCACAGGAGAAGCACTAAGGAGTGAGGGGCCACATGGCAATTATATGTGAGGCACCCATCTGAAAAGCCCAGAAATAATTTGGGAATGTTTTGCCTTAGTGGCTTGATAAATAATTACAATGACAAGCAAATCAGGGTCACTGTAATTTAGCTCACTATAATTTAGTCTATTGATGTGACCACATTATTTTACCCCTGGCTTGGAAAATTCTGCCTGTACGTATATTCTAGTTCCAATTAAGGATTTAGGTACTGTGTATTTATCTGCTGATTTCTTTGAAATTAAGTTTCTTCCAATAAGATCTGCTGGCTGTGGCTATTTAATGATATATCATTTACTTTCTCAAAGATGAATGGACTGGATCCTTTTCCAGTCCTCTACCAGATCTTCTTTTTCTTGCCCTCTGTCCCAGTGGGAGAGATGGGTATAAAAAGAACCTTCACAATTGAATCCAAAGTGAATACAGATTTCCATTGCTTACACTTAGAAATGCAATGTGGTAGGTAGAATTATGTACCCCAATGTAAGACATACTCTTAACCTTAATCCACGTTCCTCTGGATGTGAACTCATGTGTAAACAGGAACTAATGAAGATGTTATTTTTAGTTAAGATGCAGCTTTACTGAATGAGGGTGGACCCTAATCCTTATTTTTGGAGTCCTTTAAAAGTCTGAAGAAATTCAGACAGTGAGGCAAAGTAGGACACCAGAAGAAATTGGAAGTCAATGGAAAGACACCAGGACATCAAGGGCAGGAGGACATCAAGAGCATTGCCATGTGGCAGGAGGCAGAGATGTAAGTGAAGGAGCCCCAAAGAATGTTGCAGTCCAGTGCTAGAACACTAGAGAATTCGGAGGGAAAACATGGCCCCGCCAACAACTTGATTTTGAACTTCTGGCCTCCACAACTCCAAGTCTGTGAACTAATAAATGCTTTATGTTTACTCTAACCCATTGTGTGATATTTTTTATAGCAGAGTGGCAAACTAAGGACATGCAGTGATAGTTAACTGTGCGATGACATTACATAACTCGCTCCACTCTCACACTCCAACAGGAGTTGAGGAAAGCCCAGAAGTCACACTGTTTAATAACTAAACATAATGTAGTGCTTGTAACTAAAATGTGAACTAAAACATTTTTTTCCTGTAGTTCAAATTTTAACTAATTCTCATGTTTAATGAATAGCCTCATTAGGGGCTTATCAATGGATAGAAAATGGTATATTGCTCTCAACAAATGGAGAAGGAAATCTGTCTCCATTTTATGTCTTAAAAAATAAAATTGGGGAGCAGATGTGGCTCAAGTATTTGAGCACCTATTTCCCACATGGGAGGACCCAGGTTCAGGTCCCAGTGCCTCCTGAAAAAACAAAAACAAACAAGCAAAACAAATGAAAAAAAAAATTCAGGTAAGCCAATGTGACTCAGTTGTTGAGTGCTAGCTTCCTCCATATATATGAGTTTCCAGGTTTAATCCCTAATCCCTGGTCCCCGGTATCTTAAAAAAAAAAAAAAAGAAAGAAAAGAAATATATATAATTGTGAGAATTGTGGCCTGCATTTTCAAACTTATCATAACCTGAGTAATCATTTTATTTGTTTAATAACAAGACTCTAAGAATGCATGGAATATCCATTTTGTTTCTCTAATCAGAAAGAATAAAACCACTTCAAGATTATATCACATATATATATGGGTAATTTGTTCAACCTGGTAATTCCCATAATAGAGGGTTTCCCAAGCCCAGCACTATTCCTTATATGTTGCTTATATGCAGTAGGAAGAAAAATTGCCCTGGTAGAGAACTACTGATACAGAATCTATTTACAGACTGCAAGAGAAAATTAAATTCATTTTATAATTTATTTTGTTATTCATTCATATTGAACAACAATTCTGAAATCATCAACCAAAGGAAGAAAAAAGAAACTTTCACCAATAGTATAAGACATCATATCTCTCAAAATGTATGAAATGATTTCAAGTATATCAAGTATACCTTCATTTGATGATAAAGCATGCAACATATTGGTTATCTCTGTGTCATATCAGTGCCACTTGTTTATGATACAGTTGACTAATCTACCCCCTTATTCAGAAATTCAGCAGCCTAGAATCAAAAAGTGTCAAGTGATTTTTGTCTACTCAGTAGGATTTATGTCCCACTAAGTTAAACAGGTAGGAAGACCACAAAACTGCATTGTAGAATCCTGTTGGTTTTTAATCTTTTATGGATAACAGTACACCCTTGAGCACATGTCCATCACTGATACCTTCTAAACCAATTATTTTTCATGTCATACATTTTAAAAGCTTTATGTTAACTATCTTTAAGCTGTATTTATATTTTATAGGGGAAAAGTAATGGTTAGAATTTTCTAACTGTCCAAATCAGAGTCAAAATAAAACTAAGTTAATTTTTCATACGTATCCATTAAATTTCCGTATCTTGTTTGATTCATGAAGACAAACTAAAGTTGTACATGCTTCATGCACATAGAGCTTTTTTTTAAATAAGTATAATGAAAATCTTTATCACAAAACTATTTTCAAGACCAGATGAATGGGTCATTTATTTCCAACAATATTTGATAAAACATAATCCCAATGAAGTTTTATTAGTTTCATGATTAGTTCTTACATCTCATTATGCAGACTATTGAATGTAGCTGACATTTGATCCAATGTTGCTGACTTTCTTCCATTGTACCAAAAGGGTCTCAAAGAGAAAAAAGGAAAATTGAATGGCTTGATATTTGGAAATAATTCTTAGTGATTCACTTAGTAAATATTTTTAAACTTCTCTTATTTATAAATTTCTAGACCTCACACCTTTAAGGAATACTCTAGACAAGAATATCCAGAGAGCTAGCATGCCTCAAAAAATTGATGTAAATGAGTAAAACTTTTTTCCTTTATTTTCATGCTGCTTTAAGGAGGAACCAAAGAGAAAAGAAGAAAGCACCATTCCTCTTCTCACAGGTAGGGTAGATGAGAAAATGGAGAAGTAATGTGAAATGGATACTTTTAATATTAGTAACACTGAACTGTATACTGAGATGAATATATTACCCGACATTCTACAAAGTTAAACTTAGTTCCTTTTAAAGTTTTCAATTTTTTAATATGCCCTTCTTGGGGCAGGTGATAGCATTTATGAAAAATCTTCTTCCTCTTTAATTAAAAAATGTATTCAATAGCAGCAGGCAAAAGAAGGGTAGTTAGAAAAAAAAAGAAAACAAGAAAAGCCACAAAGCCCCAGCTGCTCTTAGTTCCTGTTCATTCTTAGTGCAGCTTATGATGTAGGCTTGGTGTATTTTGAATTTACATATTAGAGATGCTCATTTAGAGAGGAAACTGTCTTTGGCATAATCTGAAGAGGAAAATAGCATTCATAGAACTGTAATTCAAAAAGATAGATATAAGAGAGCAGAATTTCTTGTTTAAATGGATTTTCAGTTAGCTAAAACAGAGGGAGTGGAAAAAGGTAGATTTCATGTAGATAACTTCTGGTTTAAAATTTGAGGTAAGTTTTCTAAACAATTCCTGGAATCTGAGAAAGAGTCAAACATCAGGGAAAGAGTCCCTGAGTAGCCAAGAGTTTGGGGCACACTGCACAAAACAAGGGACATAGAAAACAGAGTCCTACTTTGAATGACTTTCCTGGGCCTAAAGTTATGTTTACCTCCAACCACTCCTCTGGGATGAGATTTTAAAGGCGATATATTTGCTACATTAATTTTTAAAATTTAGTTCCCTTGGTTTAACAAGTTATTTATTCAGCCTGCCTTCTAACAGGCCTTCCCTGGCCTATGAGTGCATTTCCTTGTTAGGGTCTACAGGCCTCTCCTGGACTTTGAAGTCTTTTGAAATCCTAGATTTCATGTCTTCATCCAGGATCTCATTTGGTACAATAAAGAAAATTCACTTATTAAAGACACTCATGCCATTCTTTTAAGCTAGAAGCTTCAAGAATATGACACTGCTTTATAGTTGCAATAATTGCATGGCATTAGACCGTTTACATCATATACTACTAGCACTGTTCATAATATTTAGACTACTCCATAGCAACGCATGAAACACAACCTCCAGAGGTCTATGTTCCTCCAGCTATGCATCAAGGGTTAGAGGAATTTCTGAGAAAAGGAGACATGGTTTGGAATGAGTCAAAATATTCCCTTTTTGGTAGCAAAGGCAGGAAACTGAAGCAGAAGTATATCTCAGAATTTTATATTCATAGCCCACTACAATTTCTAGAAAGTTCCCTACCACCCATTGCACTTCTAGTTTTCTTGCTCTACTTACAAACATCAAGAGAATTCTCTTCTTCAATTCTGTAATGAGTTGATAAAATTTGATTGTATTATAGCTTAAATTTTTTTATTTCCAGAATAGAAAAATAGTTTATTACCCCTTTCATCATCTGAAATGTTTTGTTCCTCTAGAAGCTTGCCTTGTTTTTTAGTGACTAAAATATTAATGGAGATTATAGAAATGCAAATATCTTTCTAAGACCTGGTTTTGTTCAATATGCTTCTTAAAATTCACAAGCAAATTTTTCATTTTGGCTGGCTTTTGAACCAGATAGAAAAAGTTTACTTTATAATAATATCCATTTGCATTAAAAATAGAGCTTCTATAATATCCATAACAGAGGTTTAAATAAATGTTGACTCCTTCCCCAGTCACTGTTAGCAACATCACGCTCCCACTCCTGACTTCATCCTCTGCTTTATCAACTTAGTACAGTAAGTCGCTATCTATTTTCTATCTGTATATTTCAAAATATCTTCATATATGCTTGTTTTTCTGTTCTCACAGATACTACTTTTGTTCAAACCATTTTCTCCTCATATAGAATTACCATTATTGTCTGCTACTTTACCCCTTTAAAATATTACCTGGGGTACTTTATAGAATACACCATATTTTATATATTCATCACATTTGATCATCAAAACAACCCTGTGTAGAAGGCAGGGAAATCACTTCACCAACTTTACAAATAAGGAAATGGGCTCAAAAAAGGGTAATTACTTCCTTAAGATCAGCTAAAGATCTTGCCCAACAATCGGACTTTGCCAGCCTGGGCATTGTTCACATTGCTCACCAAATCTGGAAAACTGGTCTCTGTTCCTGCAGGCTTGCTAAATGTAAGCCTTTATCAAATTCCACCTCTTCTTCAAAGCTGAGGTTGGCATCTCTGGCCCTGAAGAAATCTTTCTTCTCTTAGTTCTCACAGCACTGGTAGTTTCTACTGAAGGATTTAGTGCCCTTAAAGCTCCTGGAGATTAATGGTTGACCTGTATCTTGTTACTGTCATCTTTAATAATCCCATTCTGCCAATATTCATGTTTCTTCCAATATTCACAAATTTCTCCTCACTGAGGATAGTAGATATATGAAGAACTATTTCCTCTGCCTAGAACATCCCCCCACCTCCTAGTTATCCTTTAAAATGCCACTTCCTCCCTTAAGTCCCAGCTGACATCTCTAAGTGACTTGAGAACCCTCTTCTGTGTCCCTATTGCATTCTGGCCACTACTCCTTCAGATCAATTTTCTTATTTTATTGATATTCCCTGCATGTCTGGTTCCCTGTGAAAGATTCTTCAGCTCAGATACAATCATCTGCTCTTCCTCTGTATTGAATTTGGTGCTCAGCACAAAATAGTCTCTCAATGTTATCTTTTAAATTTGTAAAAATCAAAAGATATATACCAATAATATTGAAGACATTCAGTGTTCTTTTAAGCTTATGAAATAAATACAGAGTTAGACACTCAGAGAGAAAATATTTATCCCAGAAACTGGTTGTGGAGTTTCCAAGATCTGGACCTAGGTCCTAGAGTAACTATAAAGCAAAGTTGGAGAAAAGCCAAGTCATATTTTGCTTAGTTGTTATGATTCTTTGAGGAGCTGGAGCTTCATACTAAGAGGTAAGGTCTTGTCGCCAACTATTCTTTTCTGGCACTAGAATCACAATCCCTTACATCAGTACTATAGAGAACAATTTGCTATTCCCTTACCTCCTCCAAATTCTCTTAAATCCCCATTTTTTGCATTTCCTGTTTCCTCGGTTCATGAGTGCGGCGGCTTGCTCGGTCGGTAGAGGTGGGGTCTGGCTGCGGACGAGGGGTCGGTCCAGCTTAGGACGAGGGGTCGGTCCCACTTGGGACGAGCAGTCGGTCCGGCAGCAGACGAGGGGTCGGTCTCACAGGGGTTGCGCGGTTCGGCTGACGGGGTCGCCCGGCGAAGCCGGCAACGAAGGGGTCGCCCGGAGAAGCAGGCGACGAACTGGGGACAAGGGAGGCCAGGCCCTTGTCGGGGGCTCTCAGGACTGGAGGGCGCACAGCAGAAGAACTACCGTGGAGACAAGGTAAACATGCAAGTCCAACTTTACTGAGGGAGAGGCAACAGTTTTATAGGGGCTGGGGAAGGCTGATTGGTTGAAGCCACGCCCTGTTCTGATTGGTTGCTGGAGAAAGGTCAGTGGGCGGTACTGGACGGGGGAGGGGCGGTGATTAGGGATTGGCTGTTGCTGTTGCTGGGGGAAGTGGCAGGGTTTAGGGATTGGGGGCTGCTGTTGCTGGGGTAGAGGGCAGACTTGAATTTCCCGCCCACGCCTGGCTGTTGCTGCTGTCGGGGGAAGGGAAAAGGGCAGACTTGAATTTTTCCACCCACGCCTGGCTGTTGCTGCTGTTGGGGGAGGGGAAAAGGGCAGACTGGAATTTTCCGCCCCGTGCCTGCACAGGGAGAAAGAAGAAGAAGGGTGCCGCCCCACAGGCATCGTGTGGCGCCATCCCGGAGGAGGGCCGGCCGCAGAAGCATGGCTGCCGAGAAGGGGAGACCCGAGGGTACTCTGTGCCCATGCCGAGCTTCCTTCAGGGGTGGCGGTGAGTCCAACCAGCCACCCTATTATGGGGGCAGCGGCTTGGCCTGCCGCAGCTGCTCCCCCGCCAGGCCAGCAAACCACACTTCAGCCCGAGGGGTGACCGCACATGAGGACCGCCCTCGCCTAATCCCCACTGGAAAATCTCTTATTCATCTTCCAATAGTTAGCACTAGCCTCCATATTATGAAAACTTCTTTGATTCCATCTAGAGTTAGCTTCATTTATGCTTCCAAAGCCCTGCATGCACAATTCTATTACATCACTTAACCCATGGAGGAGTAATTCATCTCTTCGTCTCTAAACTGTGATCTGCATAAAAGCATGGATTTCACCTGTTTCATCTATAATGTTTAAGTTCTAGCAATGTTTAGCATATTTCATGGAACAAAGTACATACTCATACATTTAAAAAGTAAGAAGAAGGGGGAAAATGGAATAATACTGGGACACATTTGTAGCTCTTTTTCTGGATGCAAATTAATTTCTGTTGATTAGAACATCTAGAAGCAAGCATCAAAATGAAAGCTATTTTCTTTTTCTGCTTTCAAGCAAGGTTGTGGAAACATGGGTATTTATGGAGCAAAGTTCCAGAATCCATTCTACAGTATCAAGAATCAATGTCTTGATTGCAGCTTATGGGAATCCACCCTTAATTGTCCTTAGTGTTGGAAGGCACTTGCAATGGAAGTATGACAATGTCTTAATGCCACAGAATTCCTGCTCCAGGAATTATTCTTGAATTTATAGCTCAAAGGTAGTAGTTTCTTGGTGGGGTCAAATCTAGGAATCATTCCTGGAGACTTAGCCTAGAATCATCTCCTTTATCTCTTTTAAAAAAATGCATAGCTCATAATTTCCTGTATTAAAGTTCTTCTTTCTTAAAATAACTGGCATGGTTTCTGTTTCCCAAAGTGCATCCTAATGAATACAGTAAGATGGAATGAGAAAGAGATTTATCTAACTCCTTTTCTTTTTCTTCTCTTGATAGATCCACTGATATTCAATTAAATTATAAGAATTTTTTCTAAAAATCTTCATATTAGTTCAATTTAAATTATAATGATTAAGTGCTATAATGATTTGCTATGGATGGTTATGAAATCATATTTTCTATATATCTTTTAACAGAGAAGATGGGTTCCTGTGTCTATATCTTTCCTGTGAAGTATCTGACAGACTAGATAAATATCTTAAGCACCCCTCAGTACTATGAACCAGTTCTATGTGTGTTAGACATTTGTAGTCTACCTATAGTTTCAGTCCAAACTAATGAGCAATGTGTTACCAAAATTCATCTGCACAATTATGATTTAATGTGGGACATATAAGCAATTAAATAAACTAATCCAAATAGAGTCATTTTTGCCAATTTATGGCAAAAAGAAATTCTCATTGGTGGTTTAAAAGGGAAGTAACATGGAGATGAACTTCAAGGGAGCCATTCTTTCTTAGGTCTTTGATTAAACAGAAATGATATCTCAGAGGAGCTTGAATTCTTTGAAACACATTTTAATATACATCTTGTTACTATTCTCATTTCATGTAACTGTAAAGTTCAACATTTGCAGAAAATGAGTGATTTGTCAACCATGCAAAGTTCTATTATTTAGGTTTAATTTTCTTAAGGGGATGAAAAATGTTGTTTAAAAAAGAGTTGTAGATATTTAGCATATTAAGCTGTACTTGTAAATGTTTCTGGCCTGGAAGACAGAACTGCTGACAGTTGTGGTTCTGCATTTAGTTTTAAGAACATTTTAAAAAATCCCCTGTTGACTAAGAATCAGTTCACTGCAGCACCAGAGGCTTATCCTCTGGACATCCCCTTTGAGGTTTTTTTTTTTTTTCTCCAAATGGTTCATGCAAGAAACTGTAATTCATTGTATATTCTTTCCTAAATAGAAAACACCTCTTGGACAACTGGAAAATTTCCAATAGCAATAACCTTGTTACTATTTTTCTCATTATTCTAAATCATTTCTAATGAGGAACCCAAGAAAATCATGAACTATCTGGAATATAGAACTATGGCCATGGAATAAGTAAATCTAATGTAATCCCTATATCATTAACTCCCAGTGAAGTCTCAAAACATTTCTTCATTGCTCAAAGAAAGTGGTAATATTTTCCCATTTCTATTTTCATAGGACTAGACATAAATATATAAAAGAGAACCTATAACAAACTATCTGAAGTCTTTGGGGGTTATTAATACTTGTGGCTACAATATTGGAACTAGAGTGGTAATTATTTGGAATAATATGACTATAAAAATGTAATAATTTACAATTTTATAATAGAAGAAAGAGGGTAGTTTTTTGGAACTATATTCCCAATGGTGAAACTCATTCTTGATATAAATTTTTCTTCCATTTCTGTCAGATCTCAAGCTAGAGCCTCCATCAATGAGGGAATTTTTTTGTACCAAGAAATTTAACTAAAAAGACAGACGGGGATTGTCCCACTTTTGAAGAATCTTTCACTGAGAATACTTACTCTCCTTTACCCCATCACCTCCTCTTTTGTAAAATAATGGCAACTTGAAGAAAACAGACTGTACAAAAACTATAATAGTCAAAATAAAATCATTCATGTAAGAACTTTCAGTCTACTTCTGTCTCCTGCTATTGGCCAAAGCTAGCCACATAGCCAAATTCAATAACAAAAAAATAAAGTACATACATAGAGGAAGAACACTGTAAGTACAAGTCAAAGGGTAAGTATACAGGGAAGGGTGAAGAATTGGCACTAAAAATGTAATCAACCTAGATGTCCATCTGTGTTTTTATGCTTTATCACCTATGTTTATATCCATAAACAATATATTCGTGACTTGAGTATTTTTAATTTTTAAAATTTATATTAAAATCATATATTTTACTTAATTTTATACAATTTGTCTTTTTAAAATGCTTTTGTTTGCAAAGATTATCTGTGTTGATCTTATTAAGTAGATTATTTTTCATTACTTAATTTTTCCATTACATAAATAGGTTATAATTTAATTATGTATTCCCCTATTGATAGACATGTAAGTTAATCCTGATTTTTTGTTACTACAAAAATCAGTGCTATGAAAGATTTAACATATATCTCCTCATGCAGAAGTATGAGAATTTTTCTAGGGTGTATTTTTTATCAAAATATCTGACTACATTTTACATCAATGTAGTCCAATAAAAATATAATGCGATCCTTATAGACCTTTTATTTTCTGGTACCTACTATAAAAAAGTAAAAAGAAATAATTTATTAAATATAAATATAGGGAAGCAGACCTGGCCCAGTGGTTAGGGTGTCCGTCTACCACATGGGAGGTCCGCGGTTCAAACCCTGGGCCTCCTTGACCCGTGTGGAGCGGGCCCATGTGCAGTGCTGATGTGCGCAAGGAGTGCCCTGCCATGCAGGGGTGTCCCCCGTGTAATGGAGCCCCACGTGCAAGGAGTGCGCCCCATAAGGACAGCCGCCCAGAGTGAAAAAAAGTGCAGCCTGCCTGACACTGGTGCCGCACACACGGAGACCTGACAAAACAAGATGACACAACAAAAAGAAACACAGATTCCCATGCCACTGACAACAACAGAAGCGGACAAAGAAGAACGCGCAACAAATAGACACAGAGAACAGACAACTGAGGTGGGGGGGAGGGGAGAGAAATAAATAAATAAAGTATAGTTAATAATATATTTTGTTTAATACAAATATGTTCAAAACATTTCAAAATGTAATCAATATAAAAATTGTTAATGAGCTATTATACATTTTTTATAATAATTCTAAAAAATGCATTATATGTTTTATACTTACTAGCACTTTTCAGCTTGACTCATCACATTTCACATTCTCAAAAACCAGTGGCCATCTGACAACCTTCTTGGATAGTACAGTTCTAGATATTATTAAATTACTTGCCTAATAGTTGACCCCAATATATGAGAGTTCCAATTGTTCTATATCCTTATTAACAGTTGCTGTTATCAGATATTTTTTAATGTTTTCCCATCTGAAGGTTAAGCAGGAAAAGAATATTAGGGGAAAACTGAGGAAATCTGATTAAAGCCCATAGTTGAGTCAATACAATTGTAACAATGTTAATTTCTTAGTTTTTCCCTTTGGAACATGGTGGATGAAAATTAAACATGAACTCTGTACCATCTTTTCAACTCTTCTTAAAGTCCAAAATTATATCAAAATAAAAAGCTTTTATAAGTCACCCCTTAAGAAATTTGAGTTTTATTTTCTCTTACAGATCACCAGGTTAAGAACTCAATAAAGCTTTCCCAAGCACAGATTTTGAATGCCAAAGGAAATTATTTTTATTTAAACTATAATAGTAGGTAAAAAAAAGTTTGCTGAACCCACTCAGTTAACTGCATCTACAATTAAAGTCTGATCAGACCATCTCTTGTCACTCAACACTGACCATAAGGAAGGTAAAACAAGAAGTAAGCAACTTTTGGGAGTGGAAATTGACACCTCTATTGTTGAGTTCTTCATATTTTCAATGCCCTATCACCTTGTACCTCTTTAATAGTACTGATTTTATTCTGCCATGTAGTAAACATAATTTGGCAATTAATATGCAGCACTTTCTCTATTGGGTAAATTTTAAAAATCTCTTTGCATTCTTTGCAATAGCATCTATTAGTACTAATCAAATGTCTTAAATTGAATAAAAGATGACAGTAACATACAACCCCTAAGAATTCGCTACAGAAGCTAGCATACTCCTCCTTTCAGCTGACCTTATATTTTACCATAAAATTTAGTCTTTCCCCCACAGAATCCCTCAGAAGTCTTTTAAATTGCTTCACAGTAACTACATGTTAAAGCTAAAAATAAAAACCTGTTCCTGTTGATGCCCTACTTAGAGTTAGTTAGAAATGGTGAGCCTCTTTTGGACCAGCTGGAAGCAGCTGTGAGGGCAGGAAAAGGGCTGCCTGTGAGGAAGCTGTGGTTTTTACCTTGAACTCTCTAGGTATGGATACCCATGTCAAGGCCACTTTCAGACTTGAGATTCACCTACAGAACCTTAAACTAGGTCTCATAAAGCTTCTTTCTCCTAATTCTTTCTGCATCCTCTAGCCAGCTTTTAAAGGGTATATATCGTATTTCATTTAATAATTCAGCCTCCACATAACAAATACTCAATGCAAACTCACTTTAAATAATGAATGGTCAAACAAATCTCCTCTTAAGGTAAGTTTCAGAGGTTCAAAAATTGAGTACTGTTCAGAGCAAGGCTTTTAGTAGCCCAATGCAAGTGTTACCCCTGGATTGAAGCAGCTTCTCTTTAACCATCACAGTGGCTGGTTCAAATAGACAGGGAATGGATATTCAATTGTGAAATTGCCCAGCAGGTCCACAGAAACCATTAATGAAGAGTGTTATGAAAAGAGTAATCCAGAAAAAGACAGCAGGAGTTTGCAAGTTAATTTTCCTTTAATTCATAATTATGCTGTGCCCTCGCTTGAGGATTATTACTTGAGTATTCAGCAAGGTTTGTACTCTGAAGCCCCAAAACTGAGTAAACAGTGCTTAAGTGGAGGCAAAAGAGCTGGTTATCTCTGGATCAATGCAGCCTATGATTAACTGTGGTCATCAGTTTTTCACAATAGCATTTTCCAAAGTTTTAGAGCCATTTATTTAGGCAGAGATAGAAAGTCCTAAATTGCCTGCACCCTGAAAAAGAAAGTGAGAAACTGTCAGCTGGACAACTTCCCTCACATCAGATGTCACTGGGGAAGTACAAAAGAGAGAGACTGAACAGGAGAATTGACCCTGAAGATAAGGTGGTCAAACTACACACATCTTCTTGTACGTGCAGTTTTGAAGATGACTGCCTGGAAATTTGATCTCAGTTTACAGTACAGGAAGGTCAGAAGGTAGTTCTAGAATACTACCACTTCTCTAGCAAGGTTTTCTTGGCTGACTCAAGCCAAGGATTTGCCAAAGATGAAGGGAAATACCCAGGAAAGATTTTATTTTAATTACGTTTAGTATTTATTTATGAACATAGTATCAACTGGTCATCCTTGAGGACACTATTTTAACTGATCAAAGGCTGAACGCTATTCCAGATATTCGTTGCTGAGCTATTAAAACATCTATCACTCTTAGTCAAGGATATATCTCAGGGACAAAGGTTTCTGAACTTTTACCTTTATGAATAATAAATCATGTGAAAAAGGAATCATTCCAGTTTTGGGGATTACTACTACCTCTCTAACCATCAATGTGTTGAACTTCTATATATGGATTAAATTCTAGTACTTAGAAAATTAATACCTCTTAAGGTAGATACTTTTGGACAAGGGAGTCAGAGGACCTGAGTGTGTCTCCCAGCTCTGTCCTGATAGAAGAAATGGCCCTCCTCCCATAAAACTGAGCTCCTCCCATAAAACAGCTCATGGTTAATTCTCAATTCATATTATTACTTATTAGATTTCTGACCATCAGCAGATTTTTAAAACATCTCAGAGCTTCATTTCCTCATGGAAAATATAAGAATAACATTACCTATCTCAGAGTTTTGTGGTAAAGGTGAACCAGTATATGTGAAAAATGCTTTTTATGCCCTAAAGATTTATATGTGGGTAGTTACATTTTAAGTCTTTCTAGTAAAGGTCTTTTGAGATGTTTTAGTAGAAGCGTAATATATTAGAGGTGAAATCTAAATGAAGTGTATTATCTTAAAATGCTTCCTGAATGATATATAAAAAAGAGAAACAGGGGAAGCGGACTTGGTCCAGTGGTTAGGGCGTCCGTCTACCACATGGGAGGCCTGCGGTTCAAACCCCGGGCCTCCTTGACCCATGTGGAGCTGGCTCATGTGCAGTGCTGATGCGCGAAGGAGTGTCCTGCCACGCCGGGGTGTCCCCCGCATAGGACACTCCTTCGGGGTGCCCCACACGCAAGGAGTGCCTCCTATAAGGAGAGCCACCCAGCACGAAAGAAAGTGCAGCCTGCCCAGAATGATTCTGCACACACGGAGAGCTGACACAAGATGATGCAACAAAAAGAAACACAGATTCCCGTGCCGCTGACAATGACAGAAGCAGACAAAAAAAAGAACACTCAGCAAATGGACACAGAGAACAGACAACTGGGGGGCGGGGGGGAGGGAGGGGAGAGAAATAAATTTAAAAAAAAGAGAACCATGGAGAAAGCATATATAGCATTCAGATTCATGTGTCTACATGACAGTATTAATGATAAATAAAAGAATATATGATTTAAAAATCAGCAAAGATGTTTGAAAATTTTATTGAATTCAGATATTCTCCCATCACTGTGTTTCACATATATCACGTGGAAAATAATCAACTCATTGATTCCTGGAAATGGCCAGTCTAGTGTGAACTGAACCCGTATGCAGGGCATCCTGCCTAACTTATTGTATATCTTTCTCATCATTTTTAACTTATTTCCTGCCCTGCAAAGAAACTGACAGAGGAAGCTTATGAAACAAGTTTTAATTTTTCAGTCCAGATGTGTTATAACTGAACAGTAGAAAGCCCCTAGTTTTCACAGAACTAAATGTTCTAATGGAAACCCCCAATGGTTTCTTGGGTTCTCTTAAATTGCCTTGGAATCATATTATTAAAGTAGGTCTTATACTTGTTTCCCACCTTACTGCTATCAAAGTGTCCTGATGTTCTTACCTGGGCACAATGTTGTCCAACTAAGTGATCTTGAAACATTATCTTTCAAAAACAATGCACTCTTGTAAAGAACTGCTGCTCACTCTAAAATTTATAAAATGTACTCAAGATAATTGCATAAGAGATGAGTATGAAACCCCAGAAGAGAGTGATTTTTTATCAGGATATTCAGTGACGAATGCAACTCACAAGCCAAATCCTAAAAATATCATAGGCTCGTAAGGTTCTGAGTCAAACTTAAGAATTAAGTAGAAGGTCTTAACACACTGTTAAAACACAGTTTTCATACAGTGGTGAAAATTGCTGTGAGGTGAACTGCTTAGGCCAGTGAAAGTAATAAGTGATAGGAGAATTGGCCTATGAAGCAAAAGCAATTGACTAAGTAGCAAAGGGCGGACGGACAAATAAAAAAACTAACTTTTAGCTGTAGAAGATAAGTTGCCAGAGGAAAGCTTTGATTCTGAGCTGTGGGCTCCACACATGTTAGACAAGCCACAAGTCATATTTCAGTTAGGGGAAGATACAAACACAAAGAAGCACAAGCACAGAGGAGTAGGCTTCAGGACCACTCAGGTAGAAGAAAAGCTCAATCTATATAGAAAGGTTCTCTCAGTGTTGTGCTGAGGAAGTCTTCAGTGTTCACTGTGCTCAATGTACCGAGTGGAAATGGCACCTAAAAGCATCGACAGCTGTACTCCTTCAAAGCAGCAATTCCGAGAAATAGTTTAGGACAATAGAACATGCATGATTTTGAAGTCAGACATCAGTTAGTTAGAAAAGATAGTCTGCGTACCTCAAACATCTAATTTGTTTGACAGCAATAATGATGTTTATCACAAACAATTATGGTAAAGATTAGATCAAGTCTAAGATATCTCACTTTTATTATTAGCTGTCTTTATTACCTTTACTAGAAGTATAAAATTACTTCTCTACCAAATCTGAAGGAAAAATTGGCATTAGGGTTACCTAGGTAATATTTATTTTTAATTACTGATATGTAAAACAAATGAAAAATTGACGGGGTGTTCTACCTACGTGAACATAGCATGAAGTCTTCTGCTAAGCATGCTCACTTTAGGTCATGTTATTTTCCTAAATTTATCCCTTTCCAAATCACCCTAAAGCATCACTACATAAAATCTCTCTCTTTAAAGTGATTTTCATTTTCAGATACATGTGTTACAGCATGGCTTCTTTTACTTGGTAAAATTATGGCAAGTATAATTGTTATTTCCTGCAATGAAAAGAATAGAAAACCAGTGCTTATAATCATTAATGATTTTCTAGATGTAGATCTAAATTTGAGAGTTACCATTTGGCACAAGTATTCTAATAAAGCAAACAGTACTTCTTTAGCATAGTTACTATTAAACAGGGTTTGGGATTATGAAAATTGTGGCCCAATAGTTAGGATAAGAGATTTAAAGTCACACTCCCAAGAACTGTCCCTGACTCTGACAATGACATGTTAGTTGACTCCAGACTAATTATTTGCTCATCAATGAGAAAATTTGTTTATTTTTATTTTTTCCTTTCAAACCTCAAATGCCATCAGTCTAGAGGCAAGGTCTAACATGTCAACTTTAAAACCTGCACAAATTCAGGTCATTTGATGATCAATATAATCATTATATCATCCACATCAATAAATTGCAATAAAATCTGCACAATAGTACTCTGAAGTTCAAAATAGTAGTCGAATGTATGAATGAAGAATAAAATATTGCTTAGGAATGAGTTGTTGTCAACATGTAATGTCATAGCAAGAAAGAGGTTAGGGCTAGATAACAGTTATATCAACATAAAGATGGCACACACAAAAAACATGTTTCCTGAATTTACCACTCTATTAAAATATTTACTACTCTAGGACTCTCATGACATCAGTCACATCAGATCATAACGAAGAACAATGATACTTGAGACTCGGGAGACAAATGAAGTGAGCCTTACAATTGCAGAGTTTACTGCCTGGAGAAAGTTTTCAGGCTACAATGTGGGGCAAGGGACCCAGATAGAGCCTGGTGGTCTCCCTGAGTTGAGGAGACAAAGGTGGAGCTTAGGGAGACTAAAGCAGCTGGATTAATCAGGGAAGAATACCAGAGGAGAAAGCTGCCGAAAAAGAACTATAGAGTTTTGCTGACGGTTTTACTTCCATATCCCATTGAATATTGACAAGCGTGTGTTTGTGATGAAACTATAGGAAGCCAAAGAAAGAACCAATTGGAAGGATTAGAGGGAAGGATACTCAAAAATCACACAGAGATGGAAAGAATCCCAAAACCAGTAGTGGAAAACCTAAATTCAGTGGGTAATAGAGTAATAAAAAGGGTTTGCCTCATCAGTGCTTTGATTCCACCTAATAAAGCTTGAAAGTAAGACCTGAAATTAGCAAGCTATTTCCAGGTAACATAACTTCTTCCAGAATAAAGCACAAGAATATCCACAGGAATGCAAAAACCTAGCACCCTAAAAGCATCCAATTAAAAAATTACCAGATAAGCAAAGAAGCAGGAAAATACAAGCTTTATGAAGAAGAAAATCAATCAATTGAAAGTCCCGCAGAAATGATACAGATAACAGTATTAGTAGATAAGGACATTAAACACTTATTATACCTGCATTACAAATGCTCAAGAAACTAGAAGAAAGATTGAGCATTTTATTAGAGATATAAAAGGATGCAAATTTAACTTCAGGAAATGAAAACTACAATGTCTGAAATGAAAACTTCACTGCATGGGATTAATAGCAAGTTACATACTGTGGAGGAAAATGTTAAAGAATTTGAAGATATAGCAATGGAAACTATCCAAATGAAAGAGAAAGAGACAAAACAAAAAACAAAAAAAAAAAAACAGGCATCAGTGAGCTGTTGGACAACTACAAGAAGCCAAATATACATCCAATTGGAGTCTCCAAGGGAGAGAATGGGGGAAGGTGACAGAAAGAATATTTGAAAAAAATAATTGGTGAAATTTCCCCCAAATCAAAGAATTTCAACAAACGCCAGGCATGAGAAACATTATGAAAACTGCAAAAAAGGTACATCACAATCAAACTAAAACCAGGGATAAAATGGTTAAAAGTGGTCAAAGAAAAATGACACACCTACAGAAAATCAAATATAAAGATGAAAGAAGGCTTCTCATCAGAAACAATTTGATTACAGTTTAGCAACATTTATAACATCTTAAAAGAAAAAGAAAAACTGCCAATTTAGAATTCTTTACCCAATGAATATACATTTCAGAAATGAAGATAACATGAATAAAGGTATTTTCAGACATTTGTTAGACTAGAAGTATTTACCACCAGAAGATCATATTGTTAATAATGGTAAAGAAAGTCCTTCAGGTATTAGGAAAATGATGCCAGAGGAGTAAAGAACACTGGACATGGTGATTACTTGGGTAAATATGGAAACTTTTTTCTTACTCTTTAGATATCTTTAAAAGACAATCAGTTGTTTAGAGTGATTATAATAACAATGTATTGTGGGTTTTATAACATGTCAAATAAAATAAATGAAAACAATGACATAAAGGTCAGAAGGGGAAAATTGAAAGTATATTATTGTAAGGATTTTATACTATATGTGAAGTGGTATAATACCATTTGTTAGCAGATTGCAGTGAGTTAGGTTTAGCATTCAGAATACATAAAGAATTCCAACTCAATAATAAAAAGACAAACAATGCAATAAAAAATGGACAAAGGACTTCAAGAGGACATTTCTTCAAAGAAGCTATACAAATGGCCTATAGGCATATGAAAAGATGTTCAACACCATTAGCCATTAGAAACGTACAAAGTCCAAATCCCATGGAATGGCTTGAATGCCAACAATTACAAAAAAGAAAAATAACAATTCTTGTGTTGGCAAGGATGTGGAGAAATAGGAACCCTCATATATTTTTAGTGAAAGTGTAAAATGGTACAACCCTTGTGGAAAACTATTTGGCAGTTCCTCAAAAGTTAAACATAGGACAAACATATGACCCAGCAATCCCATTTCTAGGTATATACCTAAAGAATTTAAAGCAGGGATTCAAACAAACATATGTACACCAAAGTTTGTAGGAACATTACTCACAAGAGCCAAAATGTGGAAGCAACCCAAGTGTCCATCAACAGATGTATGGATGAACAAAATGTAGTACATACACACAATGGAATATTATTCAGCCATAAAAAGGAATGGAGTTCTGGGAGTGGATGCACCTACTTCCTGACTGGGAGGTCCTTGGTTTGGTTCCTGGTGCCTCCTAGAAAAAAGAACAAAGCAACAAGCAAAACAAACAAGCAAAGAAACTAACTCAGGGGAGCCAATGTGGCTCAGTGGTTGAATGCTGAATTCCCACATATGAGGTCCTGGGATCAAAAAAAAAAAAAGACTGAAGTTCTGATACTTGTAACAACATGGATCAATCTTGAAGACATCATGTTAAGTGAAATAAGCCAGATACTAAAGGGCAGATACTGCAGGATTTCACTTTTATGAAATAACTATAATATGAAAATTAATAGAGATAGAAAACAAATTACAAGTTACCAAGGGTGGGGGTTGAAGATAGGGAGTTAATGCTTAATGGAGTTTCTGTTTGGGATGATGGATGAATTTTGGTAATGGAAGGTGGTAATAGTAGTGCAACATTTTTAACATAATTGAATACCACTGACTTGTATACTTGAAAGTGGTTAAAAGGGGAAATTTTATGTTATATAAATGCTGCCACAATAAATTTTTTAAAAAATAATCGACTATTTGATAAAGGACTATTGAATATAAAATGGTAAAACCAACTATTTTATCTGTTGTAGTAGCCTCTATTGCATTAGTTTCCTAAATCAAATAGCGTACAGTGGGTTAACTTAACAATGAGAACATATTGGCTCAAAATGTTGAGGCCAAAATAAATCCAAAGTCCAAGCATCAGTAGTACAGTATTTTCTCCCTGAAGACAGGTAGGTTCTGGGGCTGTTTGCTGATGATCTTTCAGGTTTATTGGATTTTCTCCCACGTGGTAAATGTCCACTCCTTTTTCTTCCTGGTTCCATTTGGCTCCCGATGTCTAGCTTTTCTATGTGGCTTCTCTTCCTTCAGTGTCCAATTTCCTTAGCTTCTAAGGATTTCAACCATATTAGATTAAGGCCCACTGTTATGCAGTTTGGGCACATCTTAACTAATAACTTCTCTTCCTTCAGTGTCCAATTTCCTTAGCTTCTAAGGATTTCAACCATATTAGATTAAGGCCCACTGTTATGCAGTTTGGGCACATCTTAACTAATAACATCTTCAAAGGTCCTATTTCCAAATGAGTCTACACCCACAGGGCCAAGGGTTGCAACCTGAACATTCCTTTTATGGATACATGATCCAATCCTCAAAATCAATCCATTAATTATTCCATTATTTATTGTATGGTTTCATGCAAACCCCTACCTTATGATCATGTAATTATTAGCTTATGTAGAATGTTTAATGTAGCAATATTCAACAGTATTTGACCAACAAAAATGGCAATTTCATAAAATTCTACCTAATACATATAATATAGATATGAACCTAATGAATTACTTAAACTGCCTTGTCTATAAATGTGTTAATCATGATTGCTATACTGTGCAACCTAAATCCTTCCACGTTTGGACTGAAGCACTCATTCTCCCACCTGTTATGAGTGTTGCAAATTAACACCTTGCAGCTGAGAGCTTTCTAGAGCTAGTACTATACTGAAGAGGTCTACTTCATCCAAGATCATACTCCCTCCTGAGGGGGTCGGGGAGAGCTTTGCAGCCTGCATGCCAGAGTTAATCAATGAAAGAGTAAAAGTAACAGCCCCCTTCCTCAAGGTGGGTAAATTCTAAAGGGTAGTTCTAACTCCAGTAATCACCATGGAATAGGCCATTTCCATATGTCCAATCCTGCTTTCCTTAGTGCCCCATAGGTGCTGATCCCAAGAATAATACCCAATAAATTTCTTGCATGTGAATCTTCTCAGAGTCTGCTTCCTAGGAATGCAAACTGTGACAGTTGTCTTATATTCTTCCAGCTAAGTTAAAAAAAAATATGTAGAGTTGGAGAAGGAACAGAGTCAATGTACCTGGAACAGTATAACTAATTCTAGAAAGTCTTGGTTTTATTTTAAAAAGAAGATGAAACATATATGTGGTGGCTTGGTGATGTGTACCACAGAAAAATATGTTCTTAATCTGAATTCATTCCTGTGGGTGTGAACCCATTGTAAGCTTTTGATGATGTTACTTCTGTTAAGGTGTGATATAACTGAATCAGAATGGATTTTTTTTTCCCCCTTAGGTATGAGGCCAGGAGTTGAACCTGATACCTCATAATTGAAAAACTGGAGCATAACTACTGAGCCACACTGGCACCCCTGAGTTGTTCTTTGTTTGTTTGTTTGTTTTTGTTTGTTTCATTTGCTTGCTTGTTGTTTGTTGTTTGTTTTTGGAGGCATAGCAAACCAAAGGGACCTTGCATGTGGGAAGCAGGTACTCAACAGCTCAAGCCACATTTGCTCCCCAGAATGGATCTTAATCCATTTACTGGAGACCTTTTAGAGAAGGCTATCAACAAAAACTATGGAAAACAAGAAACTGGAAGGCAGTGGAACCCGAAAGAGAAAGAAGATGTTGTTTATGTGTATCACCATCTGTTAGAAAATCCAAGGACCAGGAATCACTGGCAGCCAGCTGCAGAATGCAATAGTCTTCAGGAAGAAAGCATCACCTCGCTGAAGCCTCAATTTTGAAATTTATTGGCTCAAAACTGTGAGCCAATAAATTTCCATTTTTAAGCCAACCCATTATATGGTATTTGTTTTAGCAGCTGATAAATACCACACAGTGAATTGGCTTCAATAAGGGGAATTTATTGGCTCATGGTTTTGAACTAAGAAAACTCCAAATCATGGTCAAGCTTTTCCCCAAAGATTGGCACTCGGGCTGGCTATTGGTGACCTTTGGTCCTTGGTTCCTCTGCCTTTCTGGCCTCTCTTTTTTTCTGAGTTCCATTGGCTTTCAGCTTCTTTCTTCCCATGGCTTTCTATTTGCCAGAATTTCATTCCACTTATAAAAATCCCTAGTAACAAGATTAAGAGCCATCCTGGTTGAGCTGGCCATACCTTAACTGAAGTAACCTCATTAAAAGTTCTACTTGAAATGTGTTCAAATTCATAGGAATGGATTGAGATTAAGAACATGTTTTGCTGCTGTATGTAGCTCCAAACAACTTAACATGTGGAGAGAACAGCAAACTCAGTAATATACTCAGGTTGATTTTATTATGACTTTTATTGGTTCTTAGTATAAATTTGTTTTATTTAAGCTTAACAATTTACTCTTTTCCCATTTTTTAAAAATTTTTAATAGTCTTTTTTTTAAAGATACATAGATCACAAAAAAATGTTACATTAAAAAATAGAAGAGAGTCCCATAAACCCTACTGCCCCTACCCCCCCAACTCCTCCCACATCAACAACCTCTTTCATCACTGTGGCATATTCATTGCATTTGGTGAATACATTTTGGAGCATTGCTGCATTGCATGAATTAGAGTTTACATTGTAGTTTACACTCTCCCCCAGTCCATTCAATGGGTTATGGCAAGGTATACAATGTCCAGCATCTGACCCTGAATATCATTTAGGACAACTCTAAGTCCAGAAAGTGCTCCCACATTACATCTCTTCTTCCCTCTCCCTGCCCTCAGTTACTATTGTGGCCATTGTCTCCACATCAATGATACAGATTTTCCATTGCTAGAGTCACAATAGTTCTACGGTAGAATACCAGTAAGTCTACTCTAATCAATATTTTATTCCTCCATCCTGTGGACCCTGGAATGGTGACATCTACTTCACCTCTAGATCGAGAGGGGGCTTAGAGCCCACATGGACGATGGATGCAATTCTGCTTGCAGTTGTAGGCACTCTCAGTTCCCTGGTCTGGTGGTTGAAAATCTTTACCTCTTTATTAGCTAACCTGGGTAAGTCCAATGAACTGGAGAGTAGGAGTTGCAACTCCTGAGGCTCAGGGCCCAGCTGGCACATGGCACATCCAGAGATTCAAGTCTCCTGAGTATACACTAACCCAGCACCAGTTTCAGTAAAAGTGACAGAAGAGGCATGTGTAGTAAGGTCACATCTGAGTCCAACTCCATCACACTCAGGAACACAAATTCCAAAGTAGGGCCCACTCACAAGACACTGAACTCCAGAGTCATCTGCCATGACTGTAGAACCTGTGTATCTCCATAGCCCTCAGGAGCACCTGTATCTGGAGTTGTATCTACTTGGCTGTCTCTGGATTCCTGCTGAGATGTGCATAAGCGCGATCCCTCTGATGACCTCCTGACTCATTTTAAAGTCTCTTAGCCATATAAATTCACTTGTCTTTACCATTTCCCCCTTTTATTCAAGGTCTTTTTCTAGTTGCATCCCCAGTTAGTGATTGGTAGTAATCCCTCAGCGCCAGGGAGGCTCATCCCCAGGGGTCATGTCCCAAACTGGGGGAAAGGTTTTATATGCTGAGTTTGGCTTAGAGAGTGGCCACATTTGAGCAACATGGAGGCTCTCAGGAGGTAACTCTGAGGTACTCTGCAACTCTGGGCTTAGTTAAATTTTTGGCACACAGGCTCATAAGCATAGTCATCAGTATCAAGGGCTCATCATTGGGCCATCCTTCTTTACTGGTCTTTGCCCTTTCACTTGGGGGATTGTTGCTGTTCCATTGGGAAACGTGACAGAGCTCCCCTGGCTAGGAACTCAGCACTCCCACAGTTGTCGTTTGTAACTCTAACTACTATGAAAATACCCAATGAATATTCAAACATTTTTATGTACCTTATATATATGCCCTGGAGGACTCCCTCCCAACCATGTATCCCCTTTCAATAACACCCCACACCAGTGTTCCTCCCCTGATATAGTTGGACTCCTCTGTATTAAACTTATCATTACTATTTCATTTTCCTACTAATTGAATTTGGCAATATATTGTTTCATCTTTTCCAGTTTTTTAAGACACTGTAAGCAATGTGTAATAAGTAAGCAGGCCCTTCAAAATAACAGCACAACAGGAAAGGTACCATTCCCTGTTGAAGGTATAAAACAGCAGTGCCTACACGTCTTCCTTCCAGAGGCTGGAGAGAAAAGTCAGTTCAGTTTGGAACCCTAGGACATATCATAATTTCACTGAATCTCTAAGAATTGAGAATACTGTTTCTGAGTAGAATATAGTGACAGACCATTGTTCTGGATACAACAACTCAGAAAAAAATTACCAAAATGTCATATTTTAAAGTTATCAGTGAGTGGCATATGCAAAGAGGACTAAGTAAAGTAAAATTCAGTGGAGGAAAAGCCCTTTGTAGGTGGGCTGAAAACAATGACCATTTTCTTCTCTGGAATGATGTGCCACCCCTAGGCTATGGATCAGCTTTAGATTAGACAGAAAAATTCGCTGGGAGGAGCATTTTGTGGCCTTGTGAGCTGGCATGATTGAAAGAGACCCAAACATACAGCCAGCTTTCTACATAGGATATTTGCTTAGAGCTGGTGCCGCACGTAATCCTGGGGTTTCCCTTTGATAAGCCAAATGACATCTCCACAATTCTTCTGTCCTAAGCTGACCTTACAGGCTTTGGGGAAGAAGTCTGTAAATGCACAGCAGCTGAAGAAAATGATTAGAAAGATTTGGAGAGATTTTGTATTGCCTCATCTTTATCTGGAGCACCAATTCCTTCCAGAAAGTCCAGAACCTATAATCCTTCTTCCTCCTGTCCCAATAACTCAGGAATGATGCTGCAAAAAAAAAAAAAAAAAAGTTGGAAAGGGAAAGGGGAAAAACTGTCGAATTGAAGCTATGTTCATTTCCTTCTCTTTTATTGCTGAGTGTCAGCTTATATCTCTTAAAGAGGCTGATTCAAGTTATACTGGCAAAAGTCTTTAAAAGTATTAAGAGAACAGCTAAGAAAAAATATCATACATCAAAATTATCTTGTAGAGGGAAGGGAAGGAGTGGGGAAAAGTAGAAGATACTAAATGTGTCATATCTCATAGTATGCATTAAGTTCCATTTAAAGAAACAAAAAAAGTACACAATATAAAGTCTTAGTTATAAAAATAATCACTAGGACAAAAATACAGACTTGAAAAGTTATCAAGAGGAATAAACACAAACAAAAACAAATAATTGAAAAAAATCTCAAAGACTTTATATTTTTTTAATTATAAAAGAGAAAGTATAAAATGGTACAATAAGTAAGTTCAGTCATTTTATTTTTCACATGTACATAAATCTGGAGGCTTGCAGTGCAGGCTGATACTGTAGTTTTCATTATTCCTTTAGACACCCAGATCCTTCTGTATTTCCATTCAGTCATCCTTCGCCTGGCTTACACCCTTTTGAAACCTCTTGGCAGCAAGATGTCTGCTCAATCAGGTGGAGAAAATGCCTAGACGTGTAATTGGCACATAGTATTGTTAGTTGAGTATATAAAATGCATGCATCTTTCACAATTCTGTTTATTCTGGGGAAGGTGTCATCTTAGGCTAAAAGAATTTGGTGGTGGGGATATAGATAAGAAGCCATCAACTCCTATATGCTCTTTTTAACTTAATAAGGATAAATGAAATCAAGTAGGGAGAGAATATAGAGAGAAAAGCAAATCATGGACATAACTGAAAGGCATTCTACAGGGTAGCTAATAAAAGAGACCAAGAACCAACAGCCATTAAGGTCAATGGAAAATTAGGGCAGTATAGTATTAAGAACATTTAGGCAAAGGAATATTTCAAGAAGGACCATAACCTCAATGGCTCCTATAAAAACTTTAGAAGAAATTTGCTTTGCAGAAAAAGTTTGATAGAAAGACTATAGATTCTGTTAGAACTTGGAAGTCAGAGCCCTAGGCTTACAAACACTCATTGACTTACTCTATTCATTCTTTTAATTTCACTAAGGAAGACAAGTAACAATCACAGTGAAATTAAGTGGCCATAATGCAGCTGCACATTTAGAAGCCAATGAAGTTAGGAAGCATAAAAAAAGAAAAAAATAGGAACCAAATACAAGAGTTTTAACAGAAAAGGCAAATTGAAGAGATAGGATAATGTGACTGAAGAGTTTCTGAGAAAGAAGAAATAAGTTTGGACTACTGAATGGCCTGCTTACTATATAAAGTTGGGTATAGTTTTTAATAATATTATTATTTCATTTTATTTATTTATTTATTTATTTATTTATTTATTTATTTATTTATTTATTTTGGGGTAAAGTTTTAATCATTGATTAATATCATCATTTTTGTGTGCTAAACTGTGGTTAAAAAGACCTTAATTTGATATAATTCCAAGTAATTTTTAAGCTTTCTATGAGATTATGAACTGTGTCAGGACTTTCAACTATAGCAGTTGCACAATTGGATGGTTCTCTGGTTTTAAAACCAGCCAGAGCTGCCTTGGCCTTCTTTCTCTGGATCAACTGATATTTGATTTTAAAGTTGGGTCTGATTTCTGCTAGAAAAAATTTTAAAAGCCTCAGCATTTCAAATCTCTACCACAGTTAGTTCTGAAGCGAAATTTTATGTAAAACACAACTTTTGTAACAAAAGAGAAGTGAAATGGTGACATTGTCCTTGGTTCTGCTCCATTGTATTTGAAACTGCTCCTTATCAAGGGAAATTCTCTATACAGGGGAAAAAATCCCTATGTAATGATCACTTTAGGGTTTTTTGGGGGGTCAGCTTTTGTTTTTTTATGGGAGGTGAGTAATCATTTATAGATATAAAGGTTGAATTCTGAAGAGTGGCCATCTACAAAGTACTTAATTTATAAAACATGATTCCAGGAGTGAATAGGGTCCACAAATTCATGATGCAACCACATTATATAAAGGTTTCAGTTTTTTCTAGAATCAATTGCTATTCCATTGTGAACAGTGGAGTCAAGAGAGGAACAGAGTAGTGTAAGAGATCAGCTCAGCATGGACATTCCCAGATACAACTTAACATTTCCAATATTTACCTCATTTTGACCTGGTGTCCTTGATTTCACGTACAATTTCAACCTCCAGCTATAGTTTAGTGCAAGCATTAAGAATCACCTCACTTTGTTTTGCATCATCTGCTTACTCTTTCATACATGGAGGCAAATATACCTCAAACTTGTTTAAACAAAACGTGAGAAAAGAAACCCCAAGCTAGAAGAATGGAACAAACTCCCACACAAACCAGACTTCCTTTAATATTTCTATGCTCTACTTTTGATATAAGATCTTACTGTCTCAACTAAGGATCTTCCTCAGGTCAAAACAGAACCAAGGAAGAGGAAAAGCTGCAGTGGCATAAATAAACTCCTAATAAAGATAAAATAGAGTTTAAAACCTTACAGTGACAAAAAGGAGAAGGCAAACAAAATTCTCAAAGTTACCTTATTTTCACAACAAAAGAAAATAAAAGTTTATATGATATTGATCTTCCATATTATCTGAGATAAATGATTAAACAAGAATAAAGCTTATTTTAACTTTAGGTTCCCACTGTATATATTAACCTGGTTTTCATCTTCTGCAAACTCAATTACAAACAAGATAAAATGCAAGGGAGAAGAAAATAAGAAGAGACTAGAAGAGAAGCTATTTGCACTTGAATTTTAGGACGACTCTGTTTTAGGACTTCTATCTTTGGAAATGTGGAATATAAGCCTCAAGAATTATTGTTGGATGTCACATTTCCCAACTATTTTACTAGTCCTGACCTGAAGTCAATTCAGAATCTTCAAAGATATGACACCTAGCTCTTCAGCGGACCTTGATGGTTTATTTTGTTAAACAATTACTTGAGATACTCCAGGACACATCCAGTTATCTTCCTGTTCACCTAAGTTCTTACAATGGAATTTCTGACACTTGAAATCAAGAAAGTCCTGTTTAAACAGCAATTTCTCAACAGAAACTTTCTACCACGCTTAATTCAAATGGAAGCAATTCAGCTCTTACTAGCTTATTTTAAGATTGGCTCAAAAACTGGGGCTGAATGAGGTCTGAAGGTGGGAGAGACCAATAGATCCAACTACAAGCAAATAGAGAGAAAATTAGATTGGGATTGGCAGAAATAGTCTGAGTTAATTCCATGTCATTAATATCAAAATGTGCATTTGTACATTTAACATGTTAGTTTAAAAAAATATCACTAACTAAGGCAAAAAGAGATTCATGATAAACAAATACTGATCAAGAAGCTAGTGATGTGAAAGACTGGCCCTGTAAATGCAGAGCTGCAATGCTCAGAGGTGCCCTGCATTTGGAGCAATCGAGTTACCAAATTTACTGAGTTTTAGGAAAGAGAAGCATATGCAAAAGGCTCTAACATAGAAAGAAAAATAGAAAACATACAGCCTATGACAAATTCTATCAAAATCCTAGTTTTTCTGTGGCTGGTTTTGATCCTTGTAGAATGTCAAAAGCAATGAATATCTTGCTACACTACTGCCATAGCTTCAAGTTGGTTAATGATCACCTTTGACTTTTACACAGAGGAAACTGACAGGAAGTTAGCTGATTTGATCAAACTCACACAACAGGCCAAAGCTGGAGCCTGGAATTGAATTTACAGACCTTTTAATCACTGGAAGTCAATAGACTAAAATCTTTCATTCAAATTAAAAAAATGAAAAGAAAAATAGGATAGTAAATTAAGCTTATTTGACAAGGAGAGAGCAGACCTAGGAAATAATGAAATACCACAGGGTATTTCTAACCCAAATAATAGAACACTCTGGCTAAAAGTGGCCACTCCCCCATTGAATTAATGCTACTTTCACCAGCAAGGAGAGTATGCCTTGAAATAAATGTCCAGTGGGTCTGACATCAATACACGGTAAAAAGTAAATAACCACTAGAGAGGACATAAAGAAGAAAGTGGATGTAGCTCAAGTGATTGGGCTCCCATCTATCATATAGGAGGTCCAGCCTTTGTTACCCGGGGCCTCCTGGTGAAGGCAAGCTGGCCGGTTGGCAAGTTGGCTGGAGCAGAGAGCTGGCCCATGTGGAATGCTGGCCCATGCAGAGTGCGGACCTGTGCGATGTGCTGGCCCATGCAGGTATGCTGGCCCGCACAGGAATGCTATCCCATGTGGGAGGCTGGCCACACAGAGAGCTAGCACAGGAAGATGATGCAACAAGAGACACAGAGGAGAGACAATAAGAGACACAGCAGACCAGGTAGCTGAAGTGGCACAAGAGATTGAGCACCTCTATTCCACTCTGGAAGGTCTCAGTATTGGTTCCCGGTGCCACCTGAAGAGAAGACAAGCAGACAAAGAAGAAAACACAGCAAATGGACACAGAAAGCAGACAGCGAGCACAAAACAATGGGGGGGGGGGGGGAATAAATAAATCTTTTTTTAAAAAAAGACATGAAGAGCATTTCAAAGAGGACATGAGGAATAAGTGGCTTGGCTTTGGAAAGAAAAGAACATGTCAATCTACCTTGATAGATTTTTCTAAGAAAATTGCAGAATTAATCACTGTTGATAGATACTTCAATGTAAATAAGAGCAAAAATAAATCACTTGAATAGTGCTATTAAAAACTTGAAAAGTAAACACAGTCATTTCTTGAAGTCTTTCTCTAACAGTTGAAACAGAACTTCCTTTACAAATTGCCTCTACATTGACATTTGAGCATTTTTATCTTTGCTTTTATGTCAGGCATTATGTAACAGAACATTCCATCCTAGCTCCAAATAATGTGTAAATGTTCTTATATTATAGTTCATCATTTATTTGGACTTAGGAAATAAGGTACACACTAAATTTTATTTGCAAATCGCAGTCAAATAAATGGAGTTAGATAAGACTATTCAGCCTTGTTGGAAGGATTATAAATGACAGGGTGATAGTAAATGAAAATGAGCCTCATGTGGAGGAAGTGTATCACAGGGAAATAATAAAGATTTCTTTCTTTTTTTTAAATTTTATTTTATTTATTAATTTTTTTTAAAATATTACATTCAAAAAATATGAGGTCCCCATTCACCCCCACCGCCCCCACCCCACCATTCCCCCCACAGTAACACTCTCCCCCATTATCATGACACATCTATTGCATCTTAAAGATTTCTTTAGTACTTTTAAGAATGACTTGGAAGATAGGCCCATTAATGACAACTTGTTGGGTAAGATGAGCTCAAATGTGAGTGAAGCTTATAGAATCACATGAAACCAGTCACTAAAAATTGCAATTGAATTTTCCTATAATCTCTTAAATTATAGAAAGGAGGTTTTAGTGTTGACTATATGTTGATTAGAACAGGGTGAGAAAAAGAAACTAGATTCTTATCTTGCTCTGTTTGCATTTACTGAGCATACTGAATTTTGCCAAGTTGCCAATATCTGCTGCCTATTAAAACTTACCAGATTTCTTCATTTAGAAAATAAAATCATAAGCAGATCTAAAATGTTTAATCCTTTCATTCATAACTAATATAAACTAGGTATCAATGTCCCCATCAGCCCTCTCCTTACATATAGAGAATACTCCTTGCAAATTCACATTTATGAAAGCTTTCCAAATAAAATCTATGAAATTTAGCTGAAATTCTCTTGGTGGCTCTATTTTAAAAGATTTAAAGACCTAGGATGCTGGAGGAACCAAAAAAAAAAAACCCAGTAGTGAACCTTTATCATAATCTCCTAACTACTGACTGATTATGAGAATCAACAGTCTTTCAGAGCCCCTTTTAAATACCACAAATCTTTGTGTTAACATACAGGATCCATTTCTTCCAAGATCTTTAAGCATTTCAGAGATGTCTACTTGCTGAAAATCAATTTTTCCTTTGTGGCCTTTTGTACATTCCATGAGGTGCTGATCTCAAATGCAGAAATAGGAAAAGAACAGATAGATGTTGATTTTATAGAAAATGACAAGAGCATTTTGCTTTCTGTCCCACTCTTCCAAGCTTAGTCACTTCTGTGCTCCCTCCTCTGTACATTTCTCTGTAATAGTACTTTTCACTTCATATTACTTGTTAAATACCTGTCTGACCCACTACACTGGGAGCCCCTTAAGAGAAGGATTCATTTATCTTTGTGTCTGCAAAAACTTACATCTGAAACATTGTAGGAATGCAGTTAAGTTGTTGACTCAAAACATTTTGATTTAATGCATCAAAATTTCTGTTCATGTCACTGATTTTAATGGCATAGATATATTTTTACTTATATGATGCAATTTTATACTCATTCTAATGACCACAACAAAATTCTTCAATATTTTAAAGACTCAGCATCATTTTAATCAGTATCACAGTTGAAAATGTTATTCAGTAAACCACCTCCTACTAGTATGCAGGTAGTTAGAGGAATTGGAATTAAAATGTAAAACCAGTTTGCAAAGATTAAAATTCCCCTCAAGTATTTCCCATTGAAATTGATAGCTGTAATAATCAGAAACATTTTACCGAACCAATCTCCTAAGTAATTTAAAAGATAGCATAAGAACACATGAAGTATTCCTTTTCTTAGGATTCCAATCTAAATACTTAAGAACAATTTCAGAGGAAAAATTAAAATAAGATTATGAGAGCCAATGTTTCTTCGACTGGCTTTTTCCAAATTCTCTATAATTTTGAACAGTCATTTATTCAATAAAGTTACTATTTGATTTTTTTTTTTTCTTAATGAATCACACAAAGAGGACCAGAGAGTGCCACTTTGTGTAAAATCAACGGGGAGCTTTCATTTCCTTTGCTGACTAAACTTGTCTAAACTTGTCTTTCTCTTACGCCTATAGGCTTTATGTGGATTAGTAAAGAGCCTTTGAGAGAGCAGTTAAGTTATTGGGCCATTAATATGGTTTTCAACAACTGATTGTAATATAGGCATTTCAATGGGCCCTTTTATTATAGAATTTTAATTCTTTATTTGGGCTTGGTAAGGTACAATTGTAATTGTACAGTGCTTGAGCTTGAAAGACTACTGAGTAGCAAAAGATTGTGAGGTTTACAGGAATTCCTCAATTCATGAGGTAAATACTTATTTTTCTCTCAGACCAGAGTTTTCTAATGTGGCATAGAGAGAACATTATTTCTGCAAGCCATTTTCCCCACCAAAAGTGTCAGTTATCAAGAGTTAGAAATCTCCTTGTAGAGACTGATGATGAACATTAACTTACTAAAGGTTCTTAGAAGATCTGCAGTACCCTATTTAAGAAACATATTTAACTTTAACCCAATATTTCCCAAATTTATGTGACCCTATAACCTTTGCTGATGTTGCTGCTGCTGTAGTTCTTACAATGCTTACGAGTATCTGAAGGAGCAATTGACTATTATCACTGCAGAAACATACTTTGGAAATTGTCAGTATATTTGGATAATAATAGTATGACATCAAAATTTTTTCAAAAAAAATAAATTTCACAACATTTTTCTCTAACACAAGTTACCAATAATGATCTAGAAGAAAGAAGAATGAAAGGTTGTTGGATTAACAAACACAAATAATGTTAAAAATTTTGACTTGAAAATATGGACTGTACAACAGAAAATATATAAACATATGGCTTCATGGCATCAATCTTTGAGCACCATCAGTTTTCTGTGGGTCACTCTTAAGTGACCAGCGCACTCTCACTAGCTCTTTTTCTTATTCAAACAAAAAAAATTTGTTTACTTTACACTGGTTTCTGGAGGAAAAAATGAACTCGAAAACATTGTGATCAGATAAATTTTTATATCAAGGACTATCCAAACCGTTGAGTGGGAATATATGTAATGTTGGGTTTCTATCTGATACAGTAAATACAGCAAATGAAATATTTCATTGAAATACGCAATTTTTGAAAAGAAACCACAGACCAATGCTGTTAATGCTTTAGATATGTGGTGTCTGTGTGTGTGCCTCTGTAGGTTTAATGTTCTTTCTTTCTAATCAAGTGACCTGTT